>NC_086178.1:13453725-13753725 GCF_023053635.1 Elgaria multicarinata webbii | reverse complement strand
TGGGAGCGGTATATAAGTGTAATAAATAAATAAATAAATAAATAAAAATATACGTTTTCAGGATGCGTTTAAGAGCTATTACCTTCTTCGCCTCCTGAACTGCATGAGGGAGAGTTTTCCAGAGGGTGGGTGCAGCTACAAAGAAGGCCCACTGTCCAGGTTCTTCTTAGGGGGTATGTGGGAAACAAACCCTTCGTACCATTATCTCATTTAGAATTATGAGCAAAATGCTTTTTAGAGGCAAGGTTTTATAGTATCTTTTAAAGGAAATTTATGACTGTTTGCTTCCTCAAAATGCTTTCTAGTAACTATGCTGTAAGATACTCAAGCATCTCCTTGTTTGCCCAGAAGCTGGTTGAGGTTTTGTGCACACCCCTGGGTTAGGTAATCAGAAAACACTCACGCCTTGTTGAGAACTCAATTCAAGTGGTTAAAAGAAGGAATAGGGTCCAAAGGCTAGATAAAAATGCCTGCCTTCCCCCATTCCAGGCATTACAGTGTAAAACTTTATCTATGGGGGTGGGAGAAATGGCAGTAGCTCAGTTAGTAGTAGAGTGTCTTTCTTTGCCAGAGGCGGGACCTCTCATTCTCCATGACCGTCACCCACAGAACCTCCTGGTTTTCTTAGCCAAAACTGCTCAACACACACTTGCAGATCTTCCTGCAACACTGAGGGCTAGAGACATGTTTTGTTTCAAAAGTGAAAATGGAAATGTTCTGATATCTAAAATAGACACAAGGAAGACAAACACGTCACATTGCTGCTTTATTGAGTATTTTATAAAATTCCCTCCGGCACAGAAAACAGTTGCCATTCTCACATGACAAGGACGACGTCTGGGATGAACAAGTGAAAAGGTGGGGTGGAGGGGAGGGGAGGGGAGGGGAAGAAGGGGAAAAGAGAGAATAGCTCTCTAGCTATCATGAGGTCACTTTGAGAAGGGGGGTGAAGCAAGTGGCATCTAGGAGGGGTCACTTCTACACAAGTGAGAGCCACAAATTCTCTCCATGGATGCTAATGGCGCACAGATGGGCATTTTCCTCCTGGGGATCGTGAGGCCTGTAGTTAGAAAACTTGGGGAGGGGAAGTGGCACTGTCAGGGGTGGGGGTGGTTGGGAAGTCATAGGAGCCTCATTTGGAGTTGGGCCCAGTAGGGTTTTGAGCCTGACTCCAGCAGGGGATTCCCTCATTCTGACCTCCCTCCAACGTTTTACGCTATAACTAATTGGTGGTTGTGTGCCAATGGGCTCCCCTCCACTGTTTGGCGAGAGGCAGAGTTTGTCAGGGCTTGGAGCACACAAAGTAGATGTTTGAGAGCAGCCACATTTGTTCGTTCAGATGCCTGCTCCGTCCTGAAAGAAAGCTTGGGGCTGGGAGGCCATTCTTACAGCCCAAAGGTGCGTGAGGCTGAGGGCTGTTGAGCCCTCCCCACTTTACCTCCAGGTGCTCTGTTGCACCAGGGGATTTTTCTCCCAGCCCAGCTGACTTGAGAAGGAAACTCCCCCATCCCAACCCCATGCTTTCTATGTACACAAAGAGGGCCAACGCACGCCTCACAGTTGTAGCTGCCCCTGCCGTGTCTAGTTTGGATCAAATGGTGAAGAAAGTGTGCAAGAGGGAGCTCACTTGGTACAGCATTTCCACTCATGCAAGCCACGATTACCTCCTGTAATAATGCAGAGTTTCCTCTGGGACCCCTGTGTGAGTTAATTCAATCCATGATCCAATGGGAGAGTGATACCTTTTGTAAGGGAGAGATCCCAAGACCCAGCCCATCCTTCCTGATCTAAAAGCTTTCCTGTGCCTCAAGCTGACTAGCTTCTCAGCATACTACATTACTGAGTTTGGGACGTTTGGGGCGGTGATTTAACTACGGGCCTACTGGGCAGCTCAAGGTCGAAAACATCCATTGAGCTCTCTCCTGGACAAGTGTCTGATTCTGAAAACCCGGCGGGGAATGGAGGGATGCTTGGCCTAGCTGGTTTGGTCCAGCCAGGTAGCCACAGTGGCTTGCCTCCCTCTGGATGCTGCACCTGAGGGGGAGCAGATGGCCTATTAGATTCTTCTTCAAAAGGAATGAAGATCACCCGTCCCACTGTTCTTTCCAGCTCTGGGAACGTCTTAGCAGTGTCAGGATGCTGATGCTGTGACGCGTGGCTTTCAGCGTCCTCCTTGCGTCCATCATGCCCGGGTTCAGGAACAGACTGGGGATTCTGCTCTGTGCTGTTAGTTGCCTAATAGGACAAAATGTAAGGAAGATCTCTTCAGGGGTTGTTATCAATGGGATGCCTGAGGACTAGTGCATATCCCTGCTTGTGGGGGATGCTTCCCCCGCCTCCCATGCAGATCATGGCAGCCAGCTTAGTGCTGCTCACAACGGGCATGCAACATTTAACACTTTAAAGTTATGGTGAACAAGTCCAATACAGCCTCCACAGAGCAGAGAGCTGCCACAGGAATAGTTATAAATATACCCCAAGAACAGGGTGAACTGATGGGCAAACAATAGAGGGAAGTCATTTCCATGCAATATGGCAATTGCTTAACTGAGCACATCAGATGCACACATGGATTTAGCCTTCAATGGTCTCCCACCAGTTCTCACATAGGAAGGAGCCTCACAGTTGAGTCAGACCATAGGACCATCTAACCCAAGTTTGGTGACACAGACCTGTAGCAACAGCTCTCTGGGTTTCCAGCCAAGATTCTTTCCTAGCTCTACCGGATTTACCCGGATTTGCCCGGGTTCTTGATGGCAAATCCAGAAGGGGGAGGGGAAATCCGGATTTTCCCCCCCAAAGAGCAGCTCTAATGGGAATTAACAAAAATGCTTATAACTCCGTCATTTTTTAAGATAAAGACATGAAACTTGGCACAATGATAGCTCTTAGTAAGGGCTTTAGTCATACCAAATTTGAAACAGATCCGTTCATCCATTGATTTTTTTAGGAATTTTTTTAAAATTGAGGTTTTAATTTTTTTTTTAAATTGTCATTTTTAAAGATAAAGAGATGAAACTTTGCACCATGAAAGGATTTAGATAGAGCTTTAGCCATACCAAATTTGAAACAGATCTGTTCATACATTGATTTTTTAGGGATTTTTTAAAAATTGAGGTTTTAAAATTATTATTTTTAAAATCGTCATTTTTAAAGACAAAGAGATGAAACTTTGTACCATGATAGGATTTAGGTAGAGCTTTAGCCACACCAAATTTGAAACAGATCTGTTCATCCATTGATTTTTTAGAATTTTTTTTAAAAAATGAGGTTTTAAAATTATTATTTTAAAGATAAAGAGCTGAAAGTTGGCACCATGATAGCTTTTAGGTAGAGCTTTAGCCGTACCAAATTTGAAACAGATCTGGGGGCAGTAGCAAACCCTGTTAACAACAACAGCAGCTTGCAATGAGTGAAGATAGTCAGAAAAGATATTTGAGAGAAGGGAAGAATGTAACACACAGAGTATAGCAAAAGCTTCGAAGTATAGCAAAACCTACAAAAGTAGGAGTGAGTGAAGTTAATTTCAGATACATTGAATCTCTCACTTGTTCTTTATTTCAGTGATTTTAACATTAAGATGTTATGTAGAACAGATTTGTCTTAAATGTGTGCTGTAAAATCAGACATGTCACCAAGGCTATGTTTGGGTGGGCACGCCCCCTTGGTACTGGACACGCCCCCTTGGGGGCGACCATGTTGTCCTCCTTTTTGTTTTCCAAAATATGGTCACCCTATCCTGGAGCCTTCTGCATGCAAAGCAAGTGCTCTACCACAGACCTAAGGTTCCTTCTCCCAATGGAGGAGGAGGATTGTTGTCTATCTAGTAAGCATCCTGGGTGTTTAGCCAGTCCTGTATATGCAAGATGCTATCTTAAATCCACAACCTAAATTTGGCTCTCAAGATCTCATGACTGCATTTATCAATGCCATTGGCATGAATATCTTCCATCATCCCTGAGTTTTCCCCTGGACCATCCTATCTGGACCCTTTATCTAGACTCATTTCACTCCATCTTCAGGGTTGGTTTTGGCATGGAAGCTACTTTGGTCGCCTTGATGAATGAGCTTGGCCTGGACAAAAGCCATGAAGCAACATATCCTTCTGCATAGACTCTAGAAGTTTAGGATTGGAGGCACAGTAATTTGGTGTTTCTGCTTCTGCTTTGAGTGGTGGATCCATGGGGCCAGGCTTCGGGGCACAAGTCTCTACAATTTGGGGTGGGAAGTGACCACTAGAGCAGCAGATGATGGGGGCAGGTAGCATTGCCAGAAACATGGACACCTGCCATGGGCATGTCAGAGTTAATGCCAGTCACCACAAGATTTCCTTCCTTCCTTCCTTCCTTCCTTCCTTCCTTCCTTCCTTCCTTTCTCCCTTCCCTTTTTCCAGTCTTTCTTTCATTTTGCAGGCCTTTTAAATACTGAGTTTTAATCCTATTAACCTTCCGTTGCTTTGAACAGCTGGCAGTTTATTTGTCCATTTGTACTGTGTTTTTCTTTACTTTTTTATTTATTGCGAACCACCCTGTGAACCAATGGCAAAAGGTATCTCCACCTACTGTTTTACTCTGTACAGCACCATGTACATTGATGGTGCTATATAAATAATAATAATAATAATAATAATAATAATAATAATAATAATAATAATATGTCCGGAAATGTTTATCCACTTCCAGATGAGTTAGAAACTTGAAATTTGGCACACTGATAGGTCTGTCTCTACAGTGTATCAGAAAAATCTAAAAATATGAAATTCGAGGTTTTAAGTATTTTAAAATAATTTAATAAAAGCCTAGGTTTATGCCTACAACTCCTAGCATGCCTTGGGTGGAACTCCCAGCATGCCTTGAGCAGATGTAATGGCCTTTGGCGGCCATTGTGACTGCACAGGTGGGTGGCCGCTGCATGCCTTTCACAACCCAGACTCCTATGGTTGGTCTCAAGCAGTCAACCCAATTCCCACATGAAAGCAAACATAAATGGGCTGTGTCCATTTGCGGTGCCTCCTCTTGCCTGCCATTCATGTTTTTTTAAAATCATAACTAGATACAACAGTGTGACTTTGAGCGGTCAAACTCTGAACATGCTCAAAGGCACCCCATCCTGCTATCACTGTTTTCTCAGAATCTGGGGAAAGCGTTTGTGCGGCCTTCACCCTTAAGAGGGAGATAAAAAGGGGAGGCACTCTGTGCATGCCCAGAAACAGGCCCAATGAAGTGGGGCAAGTGCCCGGTTAGGCCCTGGCCCTTCAGTAAAGACGCCTAATGAACACTTGCTGGTTGAGAAAAGCAGGCTGAGGCAGTCCCATCAGGATTTGGCCAGAGCTGGGCACATCCACTGACATTTGCTTACCTCCTCTCCTTGGTGATGCTACTCCTCAATGCTCTATCAAGGAGCAGCATCGACAACGAGAGGAGGGAACTGCCTATCAGAGGTTGCGGGCACCTGCAGGCTGCCAAAGGCATGCTGGGAGGTGTAGTATTGGCCTGTAGTATTGTCTGGTTTAAAATAAAGTATGGGTTAGCAAACCTGGTCACTATATGCTAACCAGGTGACTATCTCACTCACAGTCCTAAACCTGCTCCAACTTTCCTGGCCTCTCACTAATTGTCTTTGTTCTCCTCCTACCTGACTTTCTCCAACTGCCACTAACTCCACCCACCATTCCATTCTAGCCTCAGCTGTCAGTCATTCCTCCATTCACTCTTCTGTTTCAATCGTATAATCAGGCTTTTACCTAAAAATCATAAACTTTATTCAGTAATTCCTGCATCTGTCTTGGAATGTTGTGGTTTAGTTAGGACAGGGGGGAAAAGCAGCATAAAAAACTCTCAAGTTAAAAGGCCTTGGGGGAGGAGGGAAATCACATGGCACTGGAAAGCCTTTAATGCAATCACTAGGCAAGCCTGCCTGGGAAAAAGAAATCCATAAGCAGGGTGCCACAACTAAGAATGCACACTCTCCAGCTGTGTCCCACCACATCACAGACGGTGTTCAAAGATTAACACGTTATTCAGGGAACTAGGCTTATGCCTACAACTCCCTGGTGGGAGGGAAGAGTTACTGGGCTTTGGCGGCCATAATCTGGAAGTGGCTCGCCATCCTGGGCTTGAAGGGAGAGCGCCTGGGACCGGCTACCTCGGTCACTAGGCACCATTGGGAGCAGGAAGGAAGGAGGGCGCTGTCCTGGGCCTGTCGCCGACGGCAACGACTGGACTAACTGTCACTCCATCAGTCAGTCAGCTGGCCGGCTCCCTCAAGGCCTGCCTACAGGCACCACGGGCACAGTGCAGCATGGAGTGGCTCAGCCAGACTTCACTTCCTGTGAGCCTTGGCAGCAGGACTCTCATTAGGCAAGCCGGGCACCATGGCAAAAAGCATGCCAAGGACTTGTAGACTTCACTTTCTGGGGGAACAGAAAAATCATAGTGGCAGCTTCTCCCTCAGGCCTGAATAGGCCTGACAAAGCAAGGCAAGTGCCTGGGCCGGCACCAGCACTTCATTACAACCTCCTGCTGGAGCACTTGGTGGGCGAGAAGCATGGGATGAGGCAGGTGCAGGCCTTTGACCTGGCCACCCTTGGAGGCTTCCCAGTGCCTGCCAAGAGCCCCGAGCAGAAGATGGTCAAGCAGGCCATGGGAAGCTGGGGCTTCAAGGCGGCCCCGGCCTATGTCAGCGATGAGAGAGAGACAAAAAAGAAACGGATTTCATTTGTTTAAAAGTTAGCTCACAGGCCTAGCACTGGCCTACTACTTTAAGATAATTACCTCGCACACATATATCTTAGGGTGTGTGAGCGGTATATCAGCTAGTTTAAAGGATAAAAATGAATAACATGAAAATGTTGGTATACTATGGGTTACTATTTTCTGTAAATACTTTCGACTGAGCAACATACCTTCGAGTGGAAGAAATCACATTTTACATAGACAGACTGCTGTAGTTTTATCTGACCGTCTGGCAGCAATAGTGGCTCACCGCGTGATATAGAGCCTTTGCATAGACCTGTCACCTACATGAGAAAAGACACACAGACAAGATAGGAATATCTATCTCTGAGTTGGGCTTTTCGCAAACAAACCTACTAGCAAGGGGGGTACGATAGGGCCAGGGAGAAGATCTTTAGATGGCTACATGATGTTGACATCCAGACAGCAATGGCCATCGCTGGAGGGAGTCATTCTAACATGATTTACAAAAGTATTATGACCTTCTGAGGGAACGTCCCCCCGTACTTAACTTCTATCATCTCAAATGAGCTGAGATGGCTTATGACTCCGTGCAGACTGAATTCACTCCAGCTGATGAAGCTGAAGGCACACTATAGGTCGCACCACAATGTGAAAACAGATTGCCCAGCTGGCTGTCTCAAGGCAGAGGACATGGTACGCAGAGCAGAGGAAGCAATATCTCGAGCCCTTAATAGTTGAGTTTAATTATAACTCCTCTGTAAGCATAACTCTAACACTATTGGCTGGTACAGATTATTATACGTCATGTTCGACTGCCAGATTTGTCAAATGGGCTCTGGAGAAGAGAAAGTCACTGGCAGCCGTAAAAGACTAAACTTATTAATATAATATAACATGTTAGCAAATATTGTCCAGGATTACAAGCTGTTTTAACGTGCTCTTGTTAGCCATTTTATTAACACTTTGTATTTTGGTATTCCCTCTGGCGAGAGGAGAATTTTTATTACGTTTCTGTATGCGCATGGTGTGACCAGCTAATAAGCAATAAACGGTTGTTGTTGTTGTTGTTGAGAAAAGACACCTTTGTCAGTAGAGTATTGAACCAGGCAGAGGGACCTGTCCTTGGAGAACAAATGGATGGTGCAGGAATAGCAAGGTTCCACAAAGGTGAATTTCTACGCAAGACCAACGAATACTTACTGCAGTTTCAGGTGGGAGGAGTGGGCATTTGGAGATATCCGTCACGGACTTGCTTTTGGGACAGGAGGTCTCCTGGATGGTAAAATCCAGAATTGCTGAAATTCCAAAGTAGCCCTGTGAAAAGGGTGCAGGGAAGGAGTTGGAGAGTTTGCATCATCTGCAAGAGGTACCAGTTAATGAGCCTCAAAATCCTTGTGTTTAGTAACAGGAACAGAACAACTTCAAACCCTGGGACCCATGGATTTTGTTCAATCTGTTTGATCTGTGTTTTCTGGATTGTCAGATGTCTCTTTTTCCATCATCCGCTCATTGATGGAGTGAGACTGATTTTTTTTAACCATTATTTCATTCTACTTATGCAAATTCCCATTATCCCAAATGCAAATCAGTGCAATTCTGCCCCCAAAGTGGAAAAAAAAACTGGTCCACAACACAATGGAATCCACAGATCTGATTCATAGTAATTTTAACTCATTTGAATCCATTGCAGATTTCTTCCACATGGTGCTCACGTGCGTGTGTGTGTGTGTTTGGTGGGGCAGGAGAGAACACATCCTAAGAAGCTAAAACAGCAAGAATATCAATAAACAGTTTCATTTACTTAAATGTAATTTGTTGTGTTTAAATCTAAAGCAGGCCTGGAAACATTTGTCTTCAGCGTTAGCTAGACCTAAGGATTATCCCAGGCAAATGGAGGGGTCGTACCTGCTTGCTCCCAGTATCCCCTGTGTGTCATTTGGATGCACAGGGATGATCCCGGGACGATCCTGAGATATAGGCCTGGTCTAGTTATGGCCTTCATATGTATTATTAGTTAGTTAATGATATTTATTAATTGATTCCATTAAAAATCTCTAAGCTTCATACCGTAACTTCTAAGAGACAGTCATGTATGGAAGAATATACGAAGAGCTATGCTGGATCAAACCCAAAGCCTGTCTAGACCAGTATTCTGTTCCACAGGGGCTAAACAGATGCCCGAGGAAACCCACAAGTAGACCATGGGTGAAATAGCCCCCTCCCACTCATGTTCCCCAGCATACTGTAACAACAGGGCCAAAGCAAAATTACCTTTCTGGGAAAACAGCTGGTTAAAATCCAGAAGGTAAAGAAATCACGTTTAAGGGCAGGAAGGTAATACTTTGGGCAGCAGGGAAGCAGGTAGAGTGAACGCTTTAGACCTGATTTGGGTGACCATGCATCTGTCTTGCTTTACAGAGGGCCATCATTGATCCAAAGGCATCTTCTAGGACCATCCAGTTGACATCCAGTTAAAACATGGGTTCTCAACAAGGGGGGAATTCCCCCCTGGGGGGGGATTTTAGGGTTCCAGGGGGGGAATTGGGACCACTATTCAGCAAAGTATGATGTCCTGTAGATTATGTCTTCCTACACATGTTATTAAAAACGTCCCAGAAAAGTGTCATGCCGTCTGCAAAAGCCAGGCCTTTGCTCTCTTTTCCCTCCCTCCCTCGCAATCCTAGAAGTTTCAAGCTTCCCATTTAAAAGTGCATCGCAAAGCATGGGAGCTGAGAATGAAAAAGGGACCATGCTTTGCGTTGCCCCTTTGAACGGGACTAACATAGAAAAAAATAAAAGATTTTCAATATTATATGCATATTATTTGGAATGCACCTTTTGAGTTAGACTATCTTGGGAAGGGGGGAATTATATTCTGAACAATGGTGAAAGGGGGGAATGGAGCAAAAAAGGCTGAGAAACACTGAGTTAAAAGATAATCACAAAAAGGGAGAGCAACAGGGCCTTGGAATTGCCCATCAGCAGTTAGCATCCAGACAGCAGAACGAGCAGACACAGAGGCCAACTGGTCACACTTTTCCCTGTGTGTGTGAGAGAGATAGATTGTGTCACTTGAAGGTACAGTCATGATTTTTAAAGTCGCCTATCCCTATAAATTAGCATGTGCATGCAATATGGAAAGTAGTGTGATCTTTTGTCCTCTTCTTGATGATGTATTTCCTCTTTGGGGGTGAAATGTGTAGCCACACCAGGCCAGATTCAGGCAGACTGCAACACGGAGCAAATGCCTGGTGAGCTGCATCAACAACCACCAGACTGAAGCCATAGCTAGACCTAAGGTTTATCCCTGGATCGTCCAGGGGTCAAACCTGTTCATCTAGGTGACACACAGGGGATCCAGTGCTCAGGCAGGGGCGAACCCTGGATGATCCCAGGAGAAACCTTAGGTCTAGCTGTGGCCTCAGCGTCAAGGGTAGGCATAGCTGGGCACCCAATGAGGACTCACACCATTGCAGGGGCCCACTGAAAAGATCTTCCTGGATTCCCTCCCCCCTCTTGACCATTACAATCTGTTTCTTTACTTGTCTCTCACTCTGGCACAAATATCCTAGAGTAATAAAGGACCTGGCAGAAGAACTTCCAGAACCACTGTCTATTATCTTTGTGAAATCATGGAAGACTGATGACGTGTTGGATGACTGGAGAAGAGCTAACATTGACCCTATCTTCAAAAAGGGCAAAAAGGAGGAACCTGGGAACTACAGACGAGTTAGTCTGTCATCCATCTCTGGGAAATTTTTTGGAGCAGATTATAAAGAAATCAATTTGTAAGCACCTTGAAAATAATGCAGTGATTAGTAGAAACCAGCATGGATTTGTCAAGAACAAATCCTGCCAGACTAATCTGATCTCATTCTTTGATCGGGTAAACTCCCTTGTGGACTGTGGGAATGCTGTGGACAAAGTATGCTTTCAACAAAGTACCACATGGCATTCCGATCAGCAAACTAGTTAAAAGTAGGCTAGATGGGACAAATATTAGGTGGATCCGCAGTTGGCTACAGAATCAGACTAAAAAGAGTGCTTATCTACCGTCTCAAACGGGGGGGAGGTTACGATTGGGGTACCGCAGGGCTCAGTCCTGGGCCAGTGCTCTTCAAATTTGTTATTAATGATTGGGACAAGGAAGTGCAGGGAACGCTTATCAAATTTGCAATGACACAAAATTGGGTGGGATAGCTAATACCCTGGAAGACAGAATGAAACTTCAAAGAGATTGTGATCGGCTGGAGTGCTGGGCTGAAAACAACAGAATGAAATTTAATAAGGATAAATGCCAAGTTCTACATCTAGGAAATAGAAACCAAATGCACAGTTACAAGATGGGGGACAGCTGGCTCAACAATACTACAAATGAGAAGGATCTTGGAATTGTTGTAGATCACAAGCTGAATATGAGCCAACAGTGTGATGTGGATGCAAAAAAAGCAAATGCTATTTTGGGCTGCATTAATAGAAGTATAGCTTCCAAATTGCATGAGGTACTGGTTCCCTTCTATTCGGCACTGGTTAGGCCTCATCTTGAGTATTGTGTCCAGTTCTGGGCACCACACTTCAAGAAGGACGCAGACAAGCTGGAGTGTGTCTAGAGGAGGGTGACAGGGATGATCAGGGGTCTGGAAACAAAGGCCTATGAGGAGAGACTGAAAGAACTGGGCATGTTTAGCCTGGAGAAGAGAAGGATGAAGGGAGACATGATAGGACTCTTCAAGTACTTGAAAGGTTGTCACAAAGAGGAGGGCCAGGATCTCTTCTTGATCATCCCAGAGTGTAGGACGTGGACAAATGGGCTCAGGTTACAGGAAGCCAGATTCCGGCTGGACATCAGGAAAAACTTCCTGACTGTTAGAGCAGTACGACAATGGAACCAATGACCTAGGAAAATCATGGCCTCTCACACACTAGAGTCATTCAAGAGGCAGCTGGACAGCCACCTGTCAGGTGTGCCTTAAGGTTGATTCCTTTATTGAGCAGGGGGTTGGACCTTATAGGCCCCTGACAACTCTACTATTCTATGATTCTATGGATAGTGGTGGTAGGAGGAGCAGTAGATGCCTATTTGTTCACTGGCTCTCTGTCAATGATGCAAGTGGTAGCAATGATACGAAAGACTGTGAAGAGCACTAGCAATGGCAAAAAGAAGGCAGACTCACTGAGGGAGGGGGGGCAGTGCAAAGGGAAGGTGTAGTAACCCTTCCTCCCCAACTGCTATCCCTCTGGAAATCTCCCCTCCTAAATGACACCTAAGATTAGGAGAAATGTCTGTTGGCACCAATGGAAATACCTTTGCTGGGCTTCATTGCCATGCAACGGTTGTGTGTGTGTGTGTGTGTGTGTGCAGGAGTATGTGGGAAGGAAGGGGAAGCAGAGAGAAGTCCTTTCTCTTGGCACTAATGGACACTCAGTACTCTGTGGAATAGATGCAGGTCTGTGGGAATCAGATCTGGGGCTTGGTCTTCATGGTCTAAGCACTGTCTTAGCAATGCCCTTTCTGGAGGGCAGCAGGTTATGGACGGTAGCACTCACGTCTGTCCTCCAGGATTTCACTCATTCTATAAAGGAACGAGATGTTGGATCAAACAACCTTTTTGACATCTAACTGCAACCTTACCTGTGAAGTTGCTCTGGTGACATTGAGGAGGGCAAAATAATGCGGATGGTTGCTTTCTGCATTGAACTTGGCAAGCATCTGAGCAGCCGCCTCTTGATACTGGGTTTGAGTGGGGTCATCAAGAGGGGGGCAGTCAGCACATCGCATTGATATATCTTCAGGAGGAACCATTTGGGGAAGAAACAACAAACCAGTATCAGCTAGATCAGCTTTCCCCAACATAGCGCCCACCGGATGTGCTCCCCCTCTGTTTACATGTAGTGAGCGACAGCCTTGGACGAACAGGACGTCGCGCCCGCCATTTTGATTTTTGTTTTTGTTAAAGGAGCAGAGCGCACAAACGCTCGTGCGCAAAAGGTAAGCTTCTTTTATTTTTAACAATTTCCCCTACTCCCCCCACCCCCCAATGGGTGTAGAGCTCCTGAGGAGCTCTGTGCCCTGTGCGCAGTTCCCGGCTCCTCGTGAGAAATCACAAGGATCTTGGACAAACCGTGACACCCGCCCACATGTTCCACGGTCACGGGATCAGCTCGAGACCGTGGAAAAAGCAGGCTGAAAGGGTAGGGCGATATCCCGGGGAAAGGGAAGGATCATCCCTCCCTGCTCCCAGGATCCCCTGTGCATCATGTGGACACACAGGGATGATCCTGGGGATAACCTCGCGATATCGCCCTGTCTAGCTATGTCCCTATACTCTCAGAATTGAAATAACAGTTTTAAATTAGGCCCAGTTCACTAGCTAGAAGTGTGGTGCTGGATGACTGCCCCCCTAGTCTTTCCCAGGCTGAATGGTAATAGGGGGCAGGGCTATACCCTCAACATAATTTATGTTCCAACAAAGGTAGCCAGTACTTTCACCTGGAGCATCAACCAGGAAACTGCTTCACTGCGTGCCAGCTTCTCCCGTTGTGGGAGGCCAGTGTGCAGTGAAGTTGCAACAGCTGAGTCAGTTGTGTGGGGTCCTCCATAGTGTGGATGACTCCATTAGGCTTACTCACCAGGCATCATCCTCATGGGGCAGTGCACGGTGCATGAACGGACTTGGACCGTGTTCCTCCCTGTGCGATCCAAGTCCCTCACTGCCCACATCCCCCAAGACCCCCTGGAGGAATCTTACAAAAAAGCGCAGTTCATGTGGGGGAAACTCCATGTGCTGGATGCGATCAGTATTCTGATAACATGCATCTCTATCTCCTTGTGACATCTGAATCATGTGAGGTTGTGCAAATCCTGAACCAGTGCCTAGACCCAGTAATGAGCTGAATAAGGTCAGGCAGGTGCCAATGTTGTATTGCTTTCAGCTCCTCCTGATTGTTTTTCCATGGAAGCTTTCCTCAATGACTGGCCACAGTTTTACCTCTATCTTGTTCTTTTAAAAATGTAATTTTTTAATGGTATGCTATTCTGTTTTAATTCTTTTATTCTATTTGTTCACCACTCCAAAATCTACATAAATATTGTAAATAAATACATAAATAGTGCAGTTCAACCCTTGTTAGTAAAATGAAATGCAGCTTAAAAATGCCAAAGATTTGCCTCATTTTCAAAATCCAAAATTGGCTGTCATTCCTTGGACATTTCAGGTTTTGATTTGTTTAAACATATTTGAATTTAAAAGTAGTCACATGCAATTATGATAGATTTATCCTTTGTAAATCTACCAGTCTAAACTGGTCAACTGGAATTGGTCAACATGTTTAGTTCATGCTAAACTCTGATATCTGCTATGGGCACATTTCAAAAAACAAGAGCATTTTCCCCATGAAAATTAGATTTTCAGTCCAGCATTCCTTAGTGCAACCTCATTTTAATTCACTTTGGCAAATCTTTAAAACTGCACTGGGAATAGAAGTGTGTGTGTGTGAATGTACACATGAATTTTCCTTTCGCCTTGTATTCAAGCCAATATATAAAAATACATACGTTGGCGTAAAATGCAGTCGTAGGTATATAGAAAATTATGTTCCACCTTCCTGCCAAGCCGGAACGCTGCTTTGCACTGTCCATAGATCTGAAACATTAAAGAATTAGCTGAAGTTTGTAGAACAAATTTGTTTTGCCAATAATGGGATGTAACCTAAACCAGGGATCTTCTTCTTTTCCTGATGCAGGCCTCACCTTTACCCCAATTTGCAATGCAGAATCACCTTTTATCACATACTTTATATTCCTTTTATTATATCACTCTACTAGATCTGCCCCCCTCTCCTGTATATTTTGGAGATATTACCAACAAATATGCAGCTACTGCCAAAACCAGCAATTGTGTATAGATCTCCCCTACCCCTCCATACAGTCTCAGAGAACTTTCCTGCACTGTCACATTGAGCATCCTAGGAAGCTGTCTTAGGCCGTTGCTAGACGAGGCGTTAGCGTGGTGTGAGGCCCGATCTCCCTCCTGTGCATCCAGATGACGCACAGGGGAGTCCGGGGTTAGGCCTGGCTAAGACCCTCCCTTACCCCGGGATAAGTGGATTCGCTTATGGCCCAGCTTTTCCACAGCCCCGGCCTGAGGCTGGGGCTGCGGAAAGTCTAGCGACTTCCATAGCTTTTCCCAGATGCACAGCATAGGAGCGCTGTGCCCATCGGGCCGGGGGGGGGAATCATGGGGGGGGAGATGGGGGCCAGGGGAAAGACTGACCCGGCAGGAGAGAGGGGGGGGGAGAAGAATGGGCATGGGCATTGGGGACAGGGGGCGGGGGAGAAGAACAGGCACGGGCATTGGGGGCAGGGGACAGGGGCTGGGGAAGAAGAACGGGCATGAGCCCGGGCATCGGGGATGGGGCGGGGGTGGGGGAAGAAGGACGGGCACGGGGACAGCCATGGCGGATGGGGGCGGGGGGAAGAAGGATGGAGACAGGCCTGGCGGATGGGGGGAGGACGGGTGAGCGAGTGAGCAGGCAGGGGGGCATCAGACATTGTGTGTGTGGGAAATCAGGGGCAGGGGGAGCGGGGGAGCCTTTATTTTTTTTTAAAAAACCCTACCTTTTCCGGCGGTGCGCTCCTGCGCACATGGCCCTTTAAGGGGCGAAAACCTGGAGCACGCGACGGGGCTTTCCCTTGCCCCGTCGCGTGTTTACGTCTGGAAAAGGACGACGGCGTGCACTAGCTGTAGCATGCCGTCACCCCTCCTCCCAGACGGATTTTCTGGTAGGTCTAGCAAGGCCCTTATACTGAGTCAGACAATGGGTCCTTCTAGCCCAGTATTGTTGACACTGACTGGCAGCAGTTCTCCAGGGTTCCAGGTATGATTCCTTCCTAGACTTATTTGAAGATGCTATGGATTGAAACTGGGACCATCTGCATGCATAACAGGTGGTCAACCATTGAGTTATGGCCCACGTCTCTTCACCTCTGTTCCACAGCATTCCTCCTGCCCCCTGCTCCATATTCCCTAATTTTTGTCACCATGATCTTTGTGCTGCCACTGAGGGATTGGGGGGGGGGAGGATTAGGGTTGTTTTGCATTTTAGTTTCATCCCTTTGAGCCACTATGCAAACCCAAACTCATTTTTTTTTTTACATTTGCACCTCTCTCAATTTTGCTGTAGAATTCTCCAATCCAAAAATGAATACAAAGCATGTGTTTTAGTGCAAATAACGTTAAAATGCATTACATTACTGAAAAGATGCTTGCAAAAATGTGCACAGGCGGCAAAATTGCGTACAAAAGTGTGAGTACGAGGAGAAATGCGTGTAACACATGTAAACGTCTAAATAAAAATGCTCAACTATCAGGACGAAGTCCATTTAAGGCTGGAAAAATGGACAAGAGAAAGAAAATGAAACTGGCCATTTTGTTTATCCTTACCGCTCCTGCCATCTTACCAGAATTTACTATGCTTTATGTATCCACACCCATACACTTAAAATGGAATTTGAAACGGTATGTGCTATACAACAAAAGCTATCTACGTATGCTCCACATGGAAAAAATTGGTAAGTAGTAGCAGGTGGGGCGGGACGTAGCAGCTCAGAGATCATGTGAAGGCTTGAGGGATAAAGACGGGGCTGCAAGGATGCTTGCCTAGGGTGTGAGTGATGTGGATCCCCAGAGATCTTATGTAAAGGAGTTCACCAATTCCAGTCTGAAATGTATTGCGAACCTCTCTGGGTCCCATGTGAATACAACTACAGAGTCTTATTTCTTAAATGTTCAGAGGAAATACTTACTGTGCGAGGCATAGTACTAATTTCACAATCTTTCGGCAATTTCCTGCTCAGGACGTGGCAGTTAGTTTCCAGCACATCCAAGGTGAGATAGAAGAGGGAGCCACCGGGATGCTGAGGATGATAAGACAAAACTCTTTCCAGGACAAATATGAAGCAGAATTTGAGAAGGCATGGCAGGATTATAATGGTTATGACAACTGTTCAGGCCCAGGACACATTACAAATACCATTTTCATACCGTTTTTAAAGTGTTATATTCTGCTTGATGTAGATTAGCCCTAGCCCACTGAACAAATTATGTGGGTGATGTCAACAAAACTGATGTCAACAAAATTTCTTCTAGGCCCGTTTTGATCATTCTCTTACAAGCCCACGTCTCCCAATATCTCCAAATGCTCTCAACAGACGCCTTGACTACCTTTTCTTCAAAACCCATGAAGAGGGAGATTTCCACAACCATCTAAGAGAGGTTTTTTCCCCCAGTGAAGGGACTGCTCTTAGGTGCGTCCAGACGAGACATTTAATTGTGCCATCACCCTGCGTCATTTACAGAGTTTTATGGAGTGGGGTGGGGTTTTGCAGACGTCGTTGTTTTCAACTTATAACCCTCGTGTGTTTTCCTACCGATACCTGTGTCGTTTCTCTGATAAAGAAAAGACAAAATAGCTGCACAAGGACATTTCATTGGTAGCACATCTGGAAAGACCCTGAGATGCAAGGTGTTTCTTTACATGCTCACTGAGCTCTGCTTTCCTAGAACATTGCGACTTGTACGTTGATCCCACACAGAGTCATTTTTCTCCTATTCCTCCACCTCAGTTTCACAGCTTTGAAATTGGAGCAATCATTGGCTACCTCTGTGGCCTCCAGAGAATGCAAAGCTGCCAGCAGGCTTCCCTCTGCAAACCTGGGGCTCTTCCACACATCGTTCTGAGGCCGCTTCTATGCGACCCCGGTGCGACCCCAAAACGATCGTGTAACTTGCCTTTGGAAGAGCTGAGGAAGAGGCGTCCTTGCCGCTGCCGCTGCCGCCACCCACAGACCTCCTTGCCAACCGGCGAGGAGAGCTCTGCTGAAGAAGGAGGGGTGGAGAGCGGAAGAAGCTCTCCACCCCGCCTTCTTCCCCCGAGCTCTCCGTCCCAGCCGGCGAGGAGGTCTGTGGGTGGCGGCGGCGGTGGCAAGGATGCCTCTTCCTCGGCTCTTCCAAAGGCAAGTTACACGATCGTTTTGGGGTTGCACTGGGGTCGCAAAAAAGCGGCCTCAGTACGACGTGTTGAAGAGCCCCTGGGCTGATGTGTAGGTAGAAGCTGGAATACTTGGGAAGAGGTCAGATAGGGGACATCTATTTATGCCACCACATTGAAGGAGCCCCCAGCTTCCACTTCATGTATAGGCAAACCAGGGATACCCGCTCTGTGCCCGCCTTCCTCATTTGGCCCCCCATCCATACGACAACAGGGTTGCCCCTCATTTAATATAAACTCAAATTTTCATAGATTGAAATCTACGCAAAGAGCGTCACACTGCAGCATCAACAGCGATTTATCTCCAGATTTTTTTTGTAGTGTAGTTATTAATGCGCACATACACACATACTATGCTATGGAGTATAGACGACCAAAGCTATAAATTTTAGTTGCAGAGCTCTGCAGATTCAAAGAAGAGGAAAACTGAGAGTGGAAAGGAATGAGGCAGCAGTGGGGGACTCAACACATCTCCTTGCTGCCCGTTCCCCTTCTTTGTTTTAATTTTAAAAGCTCTATCAACATTAAACCGGCAGGAAGGAACAAGGCAGCCAGAGAACGTGATAGGTGGGAAGGCGGGAAATCAGCTAATCACTTTGTCCTGCCCTCAAAGTTACGCCCATATGTTAAAATGCCATTTAACTCCACCAACGACACATAACTATAATGTGGTGCGAACTCGGACGTTGATCCAAAAGCCGCAGTAAATCGCAACTACGCATATGCGCATTATCGCTTTAAAAACCCGGCACTGCTGCGAATGGATGACTGCGTCATGTGTCCTAAAACGTGAATCTGCGCATTTACTTCGGGGTAAAGAAGCTGTATAGACATGCCCTTGGTGTTTTTGAAGATGAATGCATCTGACAGAAATGAGGAAAACTCGGACAATACAGGGGAGACTGCTCACCTGTGGAAGTTCACGGACATCAAAGATTCGGTGGAGAGCCAACACATAGCCCTCTCTTCGATCGGCATTGATCTTGTTAAGGGCCATCTTGGCAACAGCCTTTACTTCAGAAGAATTACATGATGGGGAAAGGAATACAAGAGGTTGTGGCGTCGGTTCTGGAAGCACTGGTAGAAGGCTAGCCAAAGAGCCCACTACCTGAATCCCGATCAGGAAGGAAATGAGAAGAGCCATTTTGGAAATGTCTGGGGACCACAGAGAGAGAATCTGGATCCTGTCTCTAAGAGTAGGCTTTTGAAATGCATTCACGTTTCTTTATATACTTTAGGATCATTAATTAATATTTGTTGTTCTTCTTCTGCACACTGACCATCACCTTTAAACCTGGATGCGTAAACCACAAATATTGAGTAAATGATTAGGATGTTGTATGTTTGCAGTGTGAAACACAAACCAGTTCTGAGTTCACTGGCCTTAGCTAGACCTAGGTTTTATCCCGGGATCATCCCGGGGTTATCCCTGCCTGCTCCTGGGATCCCTTGTGTGTCATAGATGCACAGGGATGTCCCCGGGATGATCCCGGGATAAACCTTAGGTCTAGCTAAGGCCTTAGTCTTACACCAACATTGGACTGTATCCAACATCTGTTGGAAGTACATTTCATCAAGTCCAATGTGGTTTACTTCCTAGTAAGTGCATATAGGATTGCTGCTTGACCGGGAATATATAGGGTTGGAACCAGGTTATGCAATTTGGGCCTTTTCCCAAGTAAAGGATTTTGATTGTTAACCTTTACTCATTCTTTGAAGTGGGAGACGAAGTACTTACTGGTTGAGGTAGACTGCTAATTTTGCAATCTTTAGGCAATTTCCGGCATTCATTTTATACCACAACCAAGGGGAGATAGAAGAGGAAGCCACCAGGTTGCTGCAGATGAAAAGACAAAACTCTTAGCAGGACAAATACGGAGCAGCATGTGAAAAGTCATGGCAGGATACCTACCCCGATAAATAAATAATGTCGAAGTAAGTGAACACTGATCTCAACAAAAGTTCTTTTTTGCACGTTTTTATCATTCTCTTAGAATTACAAGTCTCCCAATATTAGGTTGACCATATAAAAAGGAGGACAGGGCTCCTGTATCTTTAACCGTTGCATAGAAAAGGGAATTTCACCAGTTGTCATTTGTATGCCTGCAGCACCTGGTGAAATTCCTTCTTCATCACAACAGTATAAGCTGCAGGAGTCCTGCTCTCTTTTGTATCTGGTCACTCTAGTATAGCTCCTGCAGCTTGTGCAACTGTTGCTCCTGCAACTGTTGTGCTGAAGAAGGGATTCACTGGATACTCAACACATAGTCCTCTCTCCAATCAGCACTGGTCTTTTTAAGAGTCATCTTGGCAATGGCCTTTACTTCAGAAGAATTACATGGTGGTGAAAGGGTGGTGGCGGCTGTTCTGGACGTAGTGGTGGAAGGCCAGCCTAGGAGCCCAGTACCTGCAGCCCGATCAGGAAGGAAATTAGAAGGACTATGTTGGAAATGCTTGGGCACTGGGAAGGGGAAAATCTGGAGCACATCTGTGAGAGTGCTTATCAATGGAACCTTCTCAAACTGGGGAGAGGCAACGAGTGGGGTACCGCAGGGCTCAGTCCTGGGCCCAGTGCTCTTCAACATTTTTATTAATGATTTGGACGAGGAGGTGCAGGGAATGCTGATCAAATTTGCACATGACACAAAATTGGGTGGGATAGCTAATAGCCTGGAAGACAGAAGCAAACTTCAAAATGATCTTGATAGGCTGGAGTGCTGGGCTGAAAACAACAGAATGAAATTTAATAGCGAAAAATGCCAAGTTCTACATCTAGGAAATAGAAACCAAATGCACAGTTACAAGATGGGGGATACTTGGCTCAGCAATACTACAAATGAAAAGGATCTTGGAATTGTTGTAGATCACAAGCTGAATATGAGCCAACAGTGCGATATGGCTGCAAGAAAGGCCAATGCTACTTTGGGCTGCATTAATGCGTCCAGTTCTGGGCTCTACAATTCAAGAAGGACGCAGACCAGGCAACCAGTATGATCAGGGGTCTGGAAACAAAGCCCTATGAAGAGAGACTGAAAGAACTGGGCATGTTTAGCCTGGAGAAGAGAAGATTGAGGGGAGACATGATAGCACTCTTCAAATACTTAAAAGGTTGTCACACAGAGGAGGGCCAGGATCTCTTCTCGATCCTCCCAGAGTGCAGGACATAGAATAACAGGCTGAAGTTACAGGAAGCCAGATTCCAGCTGGACATCAGGAAAAACTTCCTGTCCATTAGAAAAGTACAACAATGGAGTTTGTGGGCTCTCCCACACTAGAGGCCTTCAAGAGGCAGCTGGACAACCATCTGTCAGGGATGCTTTAGGGTGGATTCCTGTATTGAGCAGGGGGTTTGGACTCGATGGCCTTATAGGTCCCTTCCAACTCTACTATTCTTTGATTCTATTATTCTATGAATAGGCTTTTGAATGCATCCAGATTTCCTTAGATACTTTAGGATGATTAATTAATATTTGTTCTGCCACCGCACAGTGGCCATCACCTTTATACCTGGATACATAAACCACAAACATTGAGTCAATGATTCGGACATTGTAAGTTTACAGTGTAATTCACAGACCAGTTCTGAGGCCAAGGTCTTGGTTTTACATAAACTTTGGGTTTTACGTAAATTTTGGGTTTTACATAAACATCATTAGAAGTTTGTCGCGCCATGTCCATTGTGGCTTACTTCCTAGTAATTGCAAGTAGCATTGAGACCTGACAGTGAATATATAGGGTTGGATCCAGGTTTAGGTCTGTGCAACTGGGCTGGTGAGAACGGACTTCTACATAGTAGCCCCACCCTGCAAATAACACACAGCAGGTCAGGGGACCCTGCTGAATGAGGTGAGCTGTGGTACTTGGGCAGGGCAGGGGGAATCCCTGAAAATCAGATAGACGCACATTCCATTATTGGAGCCTTTCTGTCAATGGAAGGCACAGCCTGGAACAAACTCTTCTTATCTAAGCAATACATGTTTTAGCATTTGAATTCAGTGTATGAAAACCAGGGTGGAGTGGGAAGGAATCACGTTTGAAAAGTAGTTTATAACTTGCCTGTTTATTTAATATTAAGCAACTTGGGCCTGTTCCCAGGTAACAAAATGTTGTTGGCCTGATGCTGAAGTTGCGTGAGCTGACATCAGCCCAGTCTCACGTATGAGCTTTCATGGAACAGAACTTGGAGCATTGCCTTCTAGAGCTCCAGCAAGGAAATGGGTGTTCATATTCCCCCCCCCCAATTTATTTCCCAGTCTTGCAGGGGCAGGGTGATCATTTTCCTGCTATTTCTCTTAAGCTCTGGTGGAGAAGAGAGATGTAAATCTAGCCAGGAACAGGTTAGGAGGATGGCTTGTAGTAATGTATACTAGGCATGTGCTTCGCTCCGATTAGGAGCAGAGAAGCAGTAGCGGATTGGCCTGCTCCGCCTTACCCAGAGGTGGAGTAGAAGCGGACCGCGGACCCCTAGAAGCAATGCGAAGAGAAGCGGCCATTTTTCGGAGCTCCTAGTTCAGGCGGAGCGCTCCGATCGCCATCTTGAAACATTTCGCCCATAGGATTGCATTGCGGAAAACAATCGGGGATAACTGGGTTGATTTTTAAGCTATCGTTCTGGAAATTCTTGTGCACAGAGAGTCGTGGATGGGGGTCATTTTGAGACTACTCTCACCTCTCTGTGTCATGTGGTTCGCGTGCTATATTTTTTTAAAAATCGGGTAAACAAACATTACAAACAGGGACAGCGCGGGTCAAACGGAGGTTTTCGCACATAGGATTGCATTGCGGAAAACAATCGGGGATAACTGGGTTGATTTTTAAGCTATCGTTCTGAAAATTCTTGTGCACAGAGAGTCGTGGATGGGGGTCATTTTGAGACTACTCTCACCTCTCTGCGTGGTGCGGGTCACGCGCTAGAATTTTTGGAAAAATCAGAGGGAAAAATACCTTTTTCAAAGGGCTGAGGGGCAGAGTCAGCTCCCGGTCATGATCACATGATCCCAAAGTTGGAGGAGGGCATAGGCAAAACGGGTAACTTGGGATTCTGGGAAACTTCTCTTTCTTTATCTGAACGGACTTTTCCCAGTGTTTTTTAAAACAGTAGCCCCACCAAATGCACAAACACAACCTGAAATCATATACTAAGCCAAGAATAAGAGATAGAAACACAGCACTGCTACCCACCCTAACTTTGGGGAACAACTGAAAAGATGTGGTGCAAGGGGATGAGCTCCCCTAGGGCATCTCATCGTGGACGTGCCCCCACTCTCTCCTGCACTGGAAGGCCATCAGAGCCTTCCAAAGAGAGTAAAACGGTGGAGCAATGCCTATCATGAGTCGAAGTGAGCGTTTACTTCTTAGTGTTGGAGTGATGCCTGTTATGAGTTGAAGTGAGCGTTTACTTCTCAAGCTCAGAGCTGTTGGTGAAGCAATGGCTTTCTTGAGCTGAACTGGCAGCTGCTTCCCCCTCCCCCGGGCACGTCCCCCTATTGCTGGTAAAAGACAGATATAGCCTTTTAAAAAAAGTTCTTCTTGCTGTTTATTGAGCAACACTGCTGCTTTTAATTCCACCCCTCCTTTGTTTATTTGTTTATTTATTCCATTTTATATGCATTACTGGCTTATCCTTGGCTCACTTCCTTATGCCCCCAGAAATGCCAGCTGCATGCCTGCCTGCCTTCCCTCCCTCCTCCCCTGCCCACCTCGCAGGGATGTTGTGTGTGTGTGGCTTTGACTCAGGGGAGAAGTCCTTCCTGCGCTCACTTGGAGTTTTGGAAGTTCCAAATTTTGCAGGTTTAAGTCCCGCCAAAAAACAGGGGATGATGGGACTGCCTTGAGTCTCGGCGTGCGTATGTATCCCTGGATAAGCTGTCATGGTGGTGAGTTTGAGGTTTTTTTTTAACGTGCAAAATTGACGGAGCTATGGAAAGGGGTGTTGGATTTTCATAAATTCCCCAAAAATCAGGGGATGATGGGATTTGCTTGAGTCTCGGCGTGCATATGTATCCCTGGATAAGCTTTCATGGTGGTGAGTTTGAGGTTTCTAACGTGCAAATTGACGGAGCTATGGAAAGGGGTGTGAATGGGGTGCCCGATTTTCAAAAATTCCCCAAAAATCAGGGGATGATGGGATTGCCTTGAAACTTGGCATCCATGGGGACACATGGATAAGCTATCATGGTGCCAAGTTTGAGGTTTCTAACGTGCAAATTGACGGAGCTATGGAAAGGGGTGTGAATGGGGTGCCCGATTTTCAAAAATTCCCCCAAAATCAGGGGATGATGGGATTGCTTTAAAACTTGGCGTGCATGTGTATACCCCCATGAGGTGTCATGGTGCCAAACGTGAGGTTTCTAACTTGAACAGAAAAAAAGTTGTATAATTTTTTAGCTTTCAATGCAAGCCTATGGGGAAAAAAAACGGAGCTCCGATCCGGATCCGGAGCTCTGAGTGGAGCGGAGCGGAAGTGGGCGGAGCGGGGGCGGGGCGAAGCGGCCCGCTCCGAAAATCGCGGATCTGCAAGTGAAGCGGAGCGGGGGGTCCGTGCATACCCCTAATGTATACAGGACCTCTTGAGAAAAGCACTTCTCAGTGGATCTAAGGAAGCCTTCTCTAACCATCCCTGTCATTGCCCTGCTGTCTGGGGATGATGGGAATTGTAATCTGGAAGGCACCAGCTTGTGGATGGCTGATCTGGTGCAAATGTTTTGATTGCTAACCTTTTTGGACTTTTGGAAATCACAGTTGAGAACTCTTTCCTTTTTTCCTTTCCTTGTTAGAACCATACAGCAACACACTTTCCTTTTCTCATGCAATGCAAGCCGAGTAAATGTGAGACTCTGGAAAAAGCTTTTGTGAAGCCATGCCCATAAATACTGAGCTTTTGTGCACGTCCCAGCAAGCCCCCATGGCTTAATTAGTTGTGGGACTTATTGTTAAAATGCCAGCTGCACTTTAGGGTGTGTGCTGTGGCTTGTCGTTACATGCGAATCCATCCAGGGTGGGTTGTTTGGCCATGTTAATAAACCATCCAGAACTTATGGCCTGTTTTAGAGTTGGGGAAGGTTTATTAACCACCCCATTGTTCTACTCTGGCCAGTATCGCATGTAACAACAGGCTGGGGAGTGCCTCCACTGCAGTGTGTGTGTTTAAAATGGCAGCCAGTGCTGCAAGAACAATCCAGAGGATGTCAAAGGACTTTTAGATTGGAAGAACCCAATTCAGAGATGTGGGCAGCCATATGAAGGTATGGGAAAAACAAAAACAGAAAACTGGGCCATGTCTGTGTATGTTCGTGTGTGTTCCCCATGTGGTTTTTTTTATTATTATTATTCTGAGGCATTTCTCCCCAATGAAATTTGGGAGGATATTGGGGGGAAAAACAACCATACACATTTGTACCCGTTTCTCATGTAGAGTCATGGGAAGGGTGACCCTATGAAAAGGAGGACAGGGCTCCTGTATCTTTAACAGTTGCATAGAAAAGGGAAATTCAGCAGGTGTCGTTTGTATATATGGAGATCCTGGTGAAATTCCCTCTTCATCACAACAGTTAAAGGTGCAGGAGCTATACCAGAGGGACCAGATTTAAAAAAGGGCAGGGCACCTGCAGCTTTAACTGTTGTGATGAAGAGGAAATTTCACCAGGTTCTCCATATATACAAATGACACCTACTGAAATGTCCTTTTCAATACAACCGTTAAAGATACAGGAGCCCTGTCCCTTTTTTCATATGGTCACCCTAGTCATGGGCAAAATGGTTTTGGGAGGCAAGGTTTTATAAAATCTTTCATAGCAAATTTAACACTATTTGCTTCATCAAAATACTTTCTAATAACTCTGCAGTAGGATGCGGAAGCATCTCCTTCCTGGCTGAGAAACTAGTGGAGGTTTTGTGTACACCCCTGGGTTAGGCTATCAAAAAATGCCCAAGCCTTGTTTGAGGACTCAGTTCAAGTGCTTATAAAAAGAATAGGCTCCAAAAAAAGTCTGCCTTCCCTCTTCCCTTGCTTTAATATGTAAGACTTCATCTCTGAGACTGGGGAAAATGGTGGTAGGTCAGTTAGTAGAGGGTCTTCCTTTGCCAGAGCTGGGACTTCTCACTCTACATGACAGTCACTGAAGAGCCTCCTGGTCTTCAAAGCCAAAACTCTACAACACACATGTTCAGGTTTTCCTGCAACCCTGAGGTCTAGAGACATGCTTAAGTTTAAAAGTGAAAATGGCCACTAGAAAGAAAATCATGCCACATCGCACTTTTATTGAGTACTAGCTGATATTCCCGACGTTGCTCGGGTCTGTGAATAGTGTTTTATAACATTTCTTTGATAAATAATAAATTTCTCTACAACTCTTTTATCTTTAACTTGGTTGGTTGGTTTTTTTAGTTTGGTTGAGTTAGTAAACCGTTTTGTTAGAATCAATGGAAAATTGTGTTAATAAGAACTGTATTTTAAATTAAATGCTGCCCTTCCTGCCTCTGCCGGTTCTGTGCACAAATCTCCTTTCTCTCTCTCGGCACCCCAGCAGGGAGAAGGGAGGCCTTTGCACACAACGATCAGGCCTGGAATTGCCCGCTGCTGGTTATTGTATGTAAAAGTCTTCCTTCTCTCTTCTGGGGCGCTGACAGAGAGAAGGGAGACTTGCAACGTTCGCATGTTACAGCGGGGAGCGCGTGGCTCGATTCACAACTGCAAAATGAGCTGGGAGCTGTGGGGGAAATCTGTCGAGACTCTGGGGCCTCAGCTAGACCGACGAGTCTAGCACGATGGAGGGGTGAGGATCTCACGATATTATTATCGCGAGATCTCCCCCTTTGTTTACACGCAGTGCATGATGACTTCGTAGGAACAGGACGTCGCGCCCACCATTTTGTTTTTTAAAAAAACCCAGAAGGAGCGCATGAGCATTCGTGTGCTGAAAAGTATTTTTTTTTAAAAAAATACTAATTTCCCCACTCCCCCCACCCCACCCCCAATGGGTACAGAGCTCCTGAGGAGCTCTGCTCCCCGTGCATGGTTCCTGGCTCCTCGCGAGTAACCCCAAGGAGCCAGGACAAACCGTGACGGTGGGCCACACTTTCTGTGGTCTCAGGGTCATCCCGAGACTGTGGAAAAAACGTGACTAAAGGTGACTAATCATCCCTCCCTGCTCCCAGGATCCCCTGTGTGTCATGTGGGCGCACAGGACGATCCCCGGGATATCACCCCGTCTAGCTATGGCCTTGGTATCATCAGATGGGGGAAATCGCATTTCCTTCCTGTTGCTCTTGCTTCCTGCTGCCCTTCTGTTATAGCGACGGGAAGAATCACACAGGAGAGAAAGGGGAAACAAGCTGCAACTATGCCCCTGTTTATATGAGCAGTCTGACAATGGAACCAGTTACCTAGGGAGTTTGTGGGCTCTCCCACACTAAAGGCATTCAAGAGGCAGCTGGACAGCCATCTGTCAGGGATGCTTTAGGGTGGATTCCTGCATTGAGCAGCGGGTTGGACTCAATGGCCTTGTAGGCCCCTTCCAACTCTGCTATTCTATAATTCTATGACAACAGCATTGTTCCTCATTGAATATGAAACCAAATTTTCCTTGATTTGAATCTAGGCAAAGAGCGTCACACTGCAGCAGCAACAGTGATTTATCTCCTGATTTTTTTTATAGTGCAGTTATTAATGCGCACATACGCACATACGATGCTATGGAGGAGAGAGGAGCGAAGCTATAAATTTTATCTGCGGACCTCCGCAGATTCATATAAGAGAGAAACTTAGAGGGGGGAGAAGCAATGAGGCAGCAAAGAAGGATGTGAGGGTGGGGGAAAGCAGCGTGTTGAAAGGACAACCCTCCAAAAAGCAAACAGAGGCTTTTCTCTGAAGAGTGAGATGGGGACTGAATATGTCTCCTCCCTCTGGCTGCCTATTCCCCCCCCCCTTTGTTTAATATTATAAGCTCTATCTGCAGAGCTCCGCAGTATTATATAATTTAAAATGAAAATGGCGGGAAGGAACGAGGGAGCCAGAGGAAGACGCGATAGGTGGGAAGGCGGGAAATTGGCCAATCACTTTGTCCTGCCCTGAAAGCTCCACCCACATGTCAAAATGCGATTTAACTCCCCCAACGACACATAACTATAATGCGGTGCAAACTGGGACGTGATCCAAAAGTCACGGAAAATCGCAACTACGAATATGCGCATTATCGCGTTAAAAAACTGGCGCTATGGCAAATGGACAGCTGTGTTATGTGTCCCGAAACGCAAATCTGCACATTTAGGTCAGGGTAAAGAACCCATATAGACAACCCCCATGTGGCCCATTCAGTGTAGTGGGACAGCGCCCTCTAGTGGGTATTTTATAGTGATACACACCATGAATCATCCCCACGGGGCTTGAACAAATTCAGATGGTGCTCCTCCCAGTGACATCCAAGTCGCTCACTGCCCACACAAAGTGCTGGAATCTCCGATTTTGGATTGGAGATAACAGTGGGAATTCCTCCTCAGAGTGCTCACAGCAGAACCGCTGCTGGCATCTCCATGAGCAAAATGCTTTAGGAGGCAAGGCTTTACGTCCTCTTTTATAGCAAATTTACCTCTATTTGCTTCCTCAAAAGGCTTTCTAAAAACTCTGCAGTAGAATACAAAAGCATTTCTTGTTTGCCCGGAAACTGGGAGAGCTTTTCACCACTGGGTTAGCCAATCAAAAAACACTCAATCTTTGTTTGAGAACCCAATTCAAGTGCTTAAAATAAAGTGTCTGCTTTCCCTCACTCCTGGCTTTAAAGTGTAAGGCCCTTTCTACACCTAAGGATTACCCCAGGAAAATGGAGGGATCGTCCCTGCCTGATCCCGGGATCCCCTGTGTGTCCTTTACATGCACAGGGATGATCCCGGGATGATCCCTGGAAAAAAGGCAAGTGTGGAAACGGCCTAAGGCTTTGGCCTTAGCTAGACCAAAGGTTTATCCCGGGGTCATCCCTGCCTGCTCCTGGGATATCCTGTGGCCTTTGCTAGACCTACCTGAAAGTCCGGTCAGGAGGAGGGGCGAGCCCGTGCTGCAGTTAGCGGGGCTGTCGCCCCAGTCTACACGTCAACGCAATGGGGTAAAGAAAAGCCCCATTGTGTCGGCCATTTTATTTTCTATATTAAAGGGGCCATGTGCACAGGAGCACACCAATGATGAAGGTAGGTTCTTTTTTTTCTTCTTTTTTTAAAGAGTTCCCCGCTCCCCCTGCCCCTGATTCCCCCCCGGCCGCGATCCCTCCCGCCTGCCTGAGATGTCCGATGCCCCCCCAATGTCCCCTGGGCTGCGATCCCCCCTCGATGTCCCCTGGGTTGTTATTCCCCTGATCTCCCCTGGGCCGCGATTCCCCCGGATCTCCCCATGGCCTCCGTTTCCTGCCCACGATCTCCCCAGGGCCTCCATTTCCCACCCCTCCATGTCCCGTAGGCTGCGATTCCCACCCACCCCATGTCCCCACTGTAATCCTAATGGCTGCAGTGCTCCTGTGGAGCACTGCGGCCCGTCCGCCGCTTTTCCCGGCTACTCGGGAGTAAATGCATTAGCCAGGAAAAGCGGTGGACCTGGCTACACGCGTGTGGAGACCGCAGGAAAAACCGGTCCAGAAGCGGTGCCGGTTACCCTGGGCCCAGGAAGGGTTCACCCCTGCCTGAGCCCGGGATACCCTGTGCATCATCTGGATGCACAGGGGTGAACCCAGGGCTCGCACCAGGCTAAAGCCTCGTCTAGCAAGGCCCTGTGTGTCATTTACATGAACAGGGATGACCCCAGGACGATCTCGGGATAAACCTTAGGTCTAGCTAAGGCCTCTGGGAGTGGAGAAAATGTTGGTAGTTCAGTTAGCAGAGTGTCTTTCCTGGCCAGAGATGGGACTTCTCATTCTACACGACAGTGGCCTACAGAGCCTCCTGGTTTCCTGAGCCAAAACTGCTCCACACATATTTGCAGGTCTTCCTGCAGCCCTAAGGGCTAGAGACACGCTTCGTTTTAAAGCGAAAAAGGATTCCCACTCCCTCGTTTCTGAAATAGCCACCCGGAAAAACCCCCAATGATGTCACATTGCTCTTTTATTAAGTATTTTGTAAAATTATTTCCAGCACAGAAAAATAGTTGTTATTCTCACATCACAAAGTATATATCTGGGATGAACAAGTCAATGAGGAAAAAGAAGGAGGAAAGAGCGCTTTAGCTGTCGTGAAATTGTTTTGGAAGGGGGAAGAAGCATCTCTCAGCATTTGGCCTCTGGCCTATCTTTCCTTTTCTAAAAGCCTCCCTCATGCAGAGGCGATGTTGTGCCTCATATTGACTAGCCTCTCAGAGTTCTCCATTACTCAGTTTGAGAAGGTGATTTTACGCCAGGCCTATTGGGCAACTCAAGGCCGAGGATATGTATTGAGCTCTCTCCTGGACAGGTATCTGATTCTGAAAACCCAGTAGGGAATGGAGGAATACTTGGCCTAGCTGGTGTGGTCAAGCTTGGTCTCCCCACTGGCCTGCCCCCTGCCAGAATGGGGTTGGTGCTCGGCTCCTGCACTTGAGGGCGAACGGGTTTCCCATGCAATTGTTCTCCTCCAATTTGGGGTAAGGAGTGGAGTGATACATGAGTATTCGATGGAGGAAGAATGGTCACTTGGCCCACTGTTTTTTCCAGCTCTGGTAAGGTTTGAGAGGTGTCAGGATGCTGACGCTGTGATCCTTCATGCTCATATGACTGATTGCCATGATGTTTGTTATGATGTTTGTGCTGATGGTGGGGGTGGTGATGGTGACGGTGTCGTCCCTTCCCTCTTTGGTGATGGCCACGATCATCTTCATGGCTTTCCCCATCTTGGTGGTCTCTATCCTGCCCAGGTTCAGGTCCAGAATGTGAATTCTCAGTGATGTCAGTTGCCTAATAGGACAAAACGCAAGGAAGATCTCCTTAGGGGTTGTAACCAATGGGATGCTTGAGTACCAGAGGACTTGACTATTCCTACTTCTGGTGGATGCTTTCCCCTGCTATGCACATCATGGCAACCAGTTGTAGATAGCATGCAACTTCTAACATTTAAACTTCTCTTCAAGATGAACAAGTCCAATAACCCATCCAACAAGCAGAGAACTGGCACAGGAATAGGTATAAAATGTACCCCAAGATCAGAGTGAACTGAGGGGCAAACAGTGAAGGGAAGCCATTTCCATGCAATATGGCTGTTGCTGAACTTAGCATGTCAGATGCACATGTGGATTTGGCCTTTGCTGGTGTCCCACCAGTTCTTAAAGGAACACAGGAAGCTGCCTCACTGTGAGTCAGATCATGGGTTCATCTAGCCCAGTGTTGTTGACAGTGACCTACAGAAACAGCTCTCCATGTTTTCAGGCAAGATTCTTTTCTAGCCCTGGACCATCCCATCTGGACCCATTACCTGGACTTATTTCACTCCATCTTCAGGCCTGTTTTTGGCAGAGAAGCTGCTTCGGGCACCTTGCTGTATAAGCAGTGCCTGGACAAAAGCCATGAGCCAACCTAACCTTCAGCATAGACTCTCCATGTTTAAATTTAGAGACACGGGAATTTGGTGGTTCTGCTTCTGCTTTGACTAGTGGATCTTTCTTTCTTTCTGTCCTTACTTTCATTTCATAGGCCTTTAAACATGATTTTTTTAAAACACATTTAACCTTCTGCTTCTTTCTATTGCTGGATATATTGGAAGTTTCTGAAATGTCAATTTGCATTCTGGTTTTTTTTTTTTTAGTTATTTTACTGTGAATCACCCTATGAGCCAATGGCAGAAGGTGAATGAATGCATTAAAAGAAATAAACTAAGAATGTTTGTATGGGTTAATATTTTCTGTAAATAATGTCTGATTGAGTGACATACCCATGGGCCGAAGAAATCACATTTTATATTGACAAACTTCCGATGTTCAATCTGACTGTCTACCACGGACCCTCTGCATAGACCTGTCTCCTAAGGGGAAAAGAGACCTTTGTCAGTACAGCATATGAATAATCCATTTCAAGGTAGCCTGGATGCTAATTCAAATATTTAAAAAGACCAAGGACAATTATCTTAGAGGTCACAGCAGTGGGTGTGACCCTTTGGATGTTCTCCGTCAAAGGCTCATTTTCCTTCTTCTCCAATTTGTTTTATGCCATCTCCTCTTCCAGAAACAGCTCTCAGTTGAGCTTGAATGTGCAGCAGTGTTGAATTCTTTAGACACATCCATGCTAGAGACTCAAAGCTGCAGTCCTGTGGTCTCTGGGAGGGGCCATAGGACAGTTCAGACACGCCCCTCTGATAGTGGGGAGGGAAGGCTACTGTCAGAGAACATAAGAAGGGTCATGCTGCATCAGACCAAGGGTCCATCCTGTCCAGCACTCTGTTCACACCGTGGGTAACCAGCTGTTGACCAGGAATCCACAAGCAGGACATGGTGCAACATCACCCTCCCACCCTTGTTCCCTAGCAACTGGTATAATATAGGCTTACTGCTTTTGATACTGATGGTAGCCCATAGCCATCACAACTAGTTTTGGGGTTGGGTGCCATCAGTATGCTGATGATACTCAGCTCTACTCCTCCTTGTCGTCGGAGTCAGCAGGGGCTATGAAGGAGCTGGACCAGTGCCTGGAGGCTGTAATGGGCTGGATGAGGGCCAATAAACTGAAGCTGAATCCTGATAAGACGGAAGCTCTGTGGATTGGTGGTTCCCGAGTCTGGGAATTGGGTAAGCGACCTGTTCTGGATGAGGTGGATCTCCCTCTGAAGGAGCAGGTACGTAGCTTGGGAGTACTCCTAGATCCATCATTGTCACTGGAGGCCCAGGTGGATTCTGTGGCACGGAGTACTTGGGGTCAACTTCGGCTGCTCCACTAGCTACGGCCTTTCCTTGACAAGGACAACCTAGCCACAGTAGTGCATGCACTGGTAACTTCCCGATTAGACTACTGCAATGCACTCTACGTGGGGCTGCCCTTGAAGATGATGCGGAAGTTGCAGCTAGTGCAAAATGCAGCAGCTAGACTGCTGGCGGATACATCTTATAGAGCCCACATAACAGCGGTCTTAAAGGAACTGCACTGGCTGCCTATACGCTTCCGGTCGGAATTCAAGGTGCTGGTAATGACGTTTAAAGCCCTAAACGGCTTGGGACCTCGATACTTGAGAGAGCGCCTCTCCTTATACATGCCTACCCGAGACCTTAGATCTGTTGGAGGAGCCCTTCTCCGCATCCCACCAATGCAACTTATACGTTATGATGGGACAAGGGAGAGGGCTTTTTCTGTGGTGGCACCCCGACTGTGGAATGCCCTCCCCTTGGAGGGCCAACTGGCACCAACATTGATTTCATTTCGATGCCAAGTAAAAACATGGCTTTTTAATAAAGCCTTTGATGGTTAAACTCACTGGCACATTGTTTTAACTGTTTTAACTGTATCTATTGCTTTTAAATTATATACTGTTTTAACTTGGATCATGGTTTAATTTGTTTTTAACTGTGTATATTTATTGTTTTATACTGTATGTTTTTATCTGTAGGCCGCCCTGAGATCTTAGTGATATAGGGCGGGATATAAATATTTTAAATAAATAAATAAATAAATAAATAAATAAATAAATAAATCTAGTAGCCATTGATAGCCTTCTACAGAAATGACCATCACTACATCTTGTGGTAGTGAATTCCATAATTCAACTATGAGCAGTGTGAAGAAGTCCTTCCTTTTATCTGTCCTGAATCTCTCAGCAATCAGCTTCATGGGATGACCCCTTTGGGTTCTAATATTATGGAAAAGGGAGAAAAATGTCTCCCCATCCACATTCTCCACACCATGCATAATTTTGTACCCCTCTATCATGTCTCCCCTTAGCCTCCTCTTCTCCAAGCTAAACAATCCCAGTTGATGTAACCTTCCCTCATAGGGGAGATGCTCCAGCCCCTTGATCATTTTTGTTGCCCCTTTCTGCACTTTTTCCAGCTTCCTCTTTCCAGAGGGGCAAATCTGAACTTGGATGGGGGCATCCTTGGCATTACCACAATCTGTTTCCTTTTGAAGGAAGGAAAGGAAAGGAACCTCTCGTGCAAGCACTGAGTCATTACTGATTCTTGGAGGGACGCCAGCTTTCGCTGACGTTTTCTTGGCAGGCCTTAGAGCGGGGTGGTTTGCCGTTGCCTTCCCCGGCCATTATTACCTTTCCCCCAGCTAACTGGGTACTCATTTTACCGACCTCGGGAGGATGGAAGGCTGAGTCGACCTGAGCCGGCTGCCTGAAACCAGCTTCTGCTGAGATTGAACTCAGGCCGTGGGGAGAGTTTCAGCTGCAGAAACTGCTGCTTTACCACTCTGCACCACACAAGGCTCTTCCTTTATCTAGGGGCATCTCCTGTGGTTTCCTCCCTAGTGCTTTCAAAATAGGGCACATCAAGGGAGGGGTGTGCCCCAGCCCTGGAGGTACCATGCAGAATTCCAGTCCCATTGGTTGGAAAGGGAGAGAAATCATTGAAACCCAACCAAATCCCGGAACAAATCCCACTCAATTTTGTCTTGCTGCTGCAAGCCCACATCGTTTTCATTTGGATTTTCCCACAAAGCTCTGTAGGACTGCTTTGTAAACAGCCAGTTCTTCCTCTGCAAACCTGGGACTTGTAGTTGTATCAGGGTGAAGGCCAACAGGGACCTTTGCAAAACTACAGTCCACATAAGTTGAAGTGGTATAATACTGATATTTCTTTGAAGTGTAGATATGCTCATTTGGTGCAATTGGGAGTGCGGGGAGAGCCGTGGAATTCCCAAAGAACATATGTGGTGTCAAACCAGCCAGAGGAACATGTCCTTGGAGAAGAAATGTCCTCGGAGAAGAAATGGCTGTTCTGAACCAGTGCCTGGGCATGGTAATGGACTGGATGAGGGCTAACAAACTGAGGCTGTTGCTAGATGAGGGTTTAGCCTGGTGCGAGGCCCGGGCTCCCTGCTGTGCGTGCAGACGGTGGAGCTGGGCTAAACCCTCCCTTGACCCGGGATAACCGGATCCGCTTATGGCTGAGCCCGGGGCTGTGGAAGGTCTAGTTAGTTCTGTGGCTTTTCCCGGCTGCTCACTTACTCGCGAGTAGTCACGAGAAGCCACGCACTGGGCACAGCGCGGTGCCCATCGGGCTGCGAGGGGCGAGATCACGGACAGGGTGGGTGGAGGGGGCATCGGACATGGCGAGTGGGTGAGCGAGTGAGGGGGGTGGACAGGTGAGCGGTGGGTGGACATGGCAAGCGGGGGAGTGGACATGGCAAGCAGGGGTGGACATGGCAAGTGGGGGGTACACATGGCGAGCGGGGGGTGGACGGGCGAGTGAGCGGGTGAGCAAGTGAGGGGGTGAGTGGGGGGGTGAGCGGACAGATGGGTGAGCGAGGGGGCGAGCGGGGGGGCATCATACATTGGGGGAAATTGGGGGCAGGGGGAGAAGGGAACTGTTTTTTAAAAAAACAAGGACTTACTCTTTCGTTGGTGCGCTCCTGCGCACATGGCCCTTTAAGTTTTTTTTGAAACGCAGGACGTGACAGGGCTTTCCTTTTCCCGTCTCGTCTTTCGTGTAGAAAAGGGTGATGGCCCGCGCTAGCTGCAGCGCGGCCTCACTCCTTCTCCTCTCCGCATTAACTGGTAGGTCTAGCAAGACCCTGAGACTCAATCCAGACAAGACGGAGGTACTGTTAGTGGGTGGTTCATCTGTCCAGCGAGGTGATGTTTGCCCTGTCCTGGACGGGGTTGCACTCTCCCTAAAGGATCGGGTCCACAGTTTGGGGGTGCTCTTGGATCCAGAACTGTCACTTGAGGCACAGGTGAACTCAGTGGCAAAGAGCACCTTTTATCAGCTTAGGTTGATATACCAACTGTGCCCTTATCTGGACAGAGATAGCCTAGCTACAGTTATCCATACTCTGATAACCTCTCGTTTGGATTACTGCAATGCGTTATACGTGGGGCTGCCTTTGAAAACGGTCCGGAAACTTCAACTGGTACCAAACAGGGCAGCCCATTTACTAACAGGGACTGGCTGACGAGACCACATCACGCCAGTCCTTTTCCAGCTTCATTGGCTGCCAGTCCAGATTCGGGGCCGATTCAAAGTGCTGGTATTGACATTTAAAGCCCTAAACGGTTTGCGGCCAGGTTATTTGAAGGAACGCCTCCTCCCATATGTACCTCCCATATGTCATCCTCAGGGGTACTTCTTCGCGAGCTCCTGCCAAAGGAAGTGGGGCAGGTGGCTACCAGGAGGAGGGCCTTCTATGGTGTGGCACCCCGGCTGTGGAATGAGCTCCCTAAGGAGGTTCGCTTGGCACATACGTTATATGCTTTTAGACACCAGGTGAAGACCTTTTTATTCTCCCATTGTTTTAACAGTCTATAAATTAATTTGAACTTGCTGTTTTAAATTTGTATTTTAAATCTGTATTTTTGCATTGCTACTGTTTTTATCTTGGTTGTGCTTTTATATTGTATTTTATATTACGGTTTTATACTGTTGTTTTGTACTTGAATTGTCTTAATTTTGTGAACCGCCCAGAGAGCTTCAGCTATTGGGCGGTATAGAAATGCAATAAATAAATAAATAAATAAATAAATAAAATGATGCAAAAATGGCAGGTTTCTACAAAGCTGATTTCCTGCCTCTGAGCGCCACCAGACGGGGGGAAATCACGCTTGCCTCCTGTTGCTTCTCCACCTCTTTGGTTTCTTGATACTTCCTCTTTCTCTCAGGGAGAGGAAGTAAAAAAGTTCACGTGGCCCATTCAGGGGGCATCTTTATAGTGCTGATTCTCCTGCACACAGCCGGAGATAGCGACAACTTCCGTCTTTAAAAGTAATACAGACTTACCGGGGACTTGTTTTGTTTCACCAAGAAGGTTAAAAGGGGAGGGAGGCATGCAGGAGGCTGACGACGTTGTGAGAGGGACCCACAAAAATCTGTGAGTACCCAGTAACGATTGTGAAATAAAACACTTGTCTGATGATGCCCTGAGATAAACAGATACTCACTGCGGTTTTAGGTGGGAGGAGTGGGCATTTGGAGAGATCAGGCACAGACTTGTTTTTGGGACAGGAGGTCTCCTGGAGAGTAAATTCCACCAAGCTTTGAGGACCAACGACCCACTGTGGAAAAGGTACATACAAGAGGTGAGAGAGTTAGTTTTATCTGTAAGAGGCACCAGGAAGAAAATAGCTTGAAATGCAGGGATGAATGCGTTTTGTTAAATTACTTTTCTGGGAAAATACGTTAAGGGGAGGGGGCAAGTACTTTAAGGGAGAGGAGAAGTAGGCAGAGTGAACGCTTAAGGACAGGTTTCAGTGGCCGTGTGTGTGTGTGTTAGTTTACAGAGGGCAGTCATTTATTGGAAGGCATCTCCTAGGGCTGTCCAGTGCTAGTCCATTTTAAAGATAAAGACCCACAAGAAGGGGTGTGTGAAATTTTACTAAGTCCTTGAACTACACAGGGCATGTCTAGACCTGGGAATTTCCTGGAGATCACCTTGGGATCATCCCTGTGCGTCCACATGACGCACAGGGGATCCTGGGGGCAGGGAGGGATCATCCCTCCCTTGGCCCGGGATATCGCCCTACCCTTTAATTACGTTTTTCCCACGGTCTTGGGGTGATCCCGAGACCGCGGGAGGTGTGGCCGGGCATCCCGTTTTTGTCCTGGCTCCTCGCGAGTAACCGTGAGGAGCCGGGAAGCAGATATGGGCCACTGAGCTCCTCAGGAACTCTGTGTCCATCGAGGGTGGGGTGGGGGAAGTGGGAGTTTTTTTAAAAAAAAATACTCACTTTTGTGCAGGAGCGCTCTTGCGCTCTTCTCCGATTAAAAAACAAAAATGGCGGGCGCCACATTCTCTTCCTCCCAGGATGTTGTGTGCCATGTATAGACTGAGGTGGGGGATCTCGTGATCATCATATCACAAGATCACCCCCCTCCACCCCCCTCGTCTAGCCATGCCCACAGACGTCAGCCAGCTATAACCTCTGAGAAACAAATCTTGCACTAGCTTAGATAAAGGAAGTGCAAAGTGCATAACTAGTAAGAACTACAACAACCACCCAAAGTTGAGGGTTGAGTGGAATTTTCCAGTTGCAAAAGCTAGAAGTATCATTTTCTACTGAGAAAGCTTGGCACACCACCATGAAACGTAGCAACAAGATGTGGGCCTTGAAAGATCTAATGTGTGTAAAATAACTGCTGTAACCACAGAGCAGCGCTCATACTACCTTGCTTGTATGCGCCTGAAGCAAATTGCATCAAATAAATGCGTTTTTGGAATCTTACCCGCTTGTCCATCTCAAAACTGACTCTCAGCTAGACAATGAAGTCCCTCCATAGGGAGGACATCTTTCCCGCTCTCACCAGAGCGGGACAGAGGCTGAAATTGCTCATCAATAGTTAGCATCTCTGGACTGCAGAATGAGCACAGAGGTCACTTTGTCACGACCTTTCCCATGGGGGTGAGATGGATTTGTTTCTCTTTAAGTTATAGTTATTAATTCTAAATTTCCGTATGCCTACATTTTAGCATTTGCAAACGATATGCAAATTTATTTAGAGGTGTGTTTTCTGGTTTGGGGAGATATGTAAGTGGACACACACTAGGCCAGATTCATGTAGACCAGCCTTCCTCAACCTGGGGCGCTCCAGATGTGTTGGACTGCATCTCCCAGAATGCCCCAGCTGGCTGGGGCATTCTGGGAGTTGTAGTCCAACACATCTGGAGCGCCCCAGGTTGAGGAAGGCTGATGTAGACTATAGCACAGAGAAAATGTCTGGTGAGTTGCATCAGCAACCACCGGGCTCAGCGTCAAGGGTAGACACAGTTGGGCCCAGGGCTGGCCCAGAAGCACCCTGGACAAGGTAGTCAGCATTACAGGGCGACCCAAAAGTATTTATGTGTCCAGGTACAGGTTTTGATGTTGGGGGCTCTGCTCTGCCCCCTACAAGGATGCAAGAATTATTGCACCCAGAGACTACATCTGAGAATTTTTGCCTGCAGCTCCTCCTTGGGCTGGGATCAAGCAGAATGTTCCCAGAATGCTTCCTCTTTTTTTATATGGGGGTTCTCCTGAGCACCTGAGCACCACCTACAAATTCCAAAGACCTTCTGGCAGAGCTTCCTTCTGCTTCATGAGCCTCAGCCCACAGGTCTTCTGATTGTGGCCCAACACTGGCTTTAATCACTACTTACTCAGGAAGGATTCCTCCTGATAAAGAAATCTAAATCTCCTGTTTCCCCAAGGGAAAATGCGTAAGCAGAACACAAAAGGCACAAACGCCTCACATCCTGTGCTGGAACCCTACAATCACCCTACAATCACACTACTGGGACACTCTTGACCTGTGCCACTTATCACACAGGCAGGAAGAGCTCATCCTCCTCTTTATCTGAACATTTGGTTCCCCTCGCAGGACAATTTACAGCTTTCTGATCAACTTTGTTATTTACAGCGCCCTTGATGGCTCTTATCAAAGGACAAAGAGAGATCCTGGCGCGGGCTTCAAAGGACTTTGAATGCATAAAAGATTGCAGAGTGTTGATGGATAATAGAGAGCCCAGCCCTCAGTTCCCTCCTACACATGTAGCCTGAATAAAGTGAGGGACCACACCGTTGCAGGGGCCCACGGACAAGGCCCCTGTCTATACAACAACAGGATTGCTCCTCATTGAATATGAACTTGAATTTTCTTTTATCCGAATCTAGGTAAAGAGCGTAACAGCGATTTATCTCCTGAATTGTTTTATAGTGCAGTTATTAATGCGCATATGCACACACATGCACATTCGTACATATGAGGCTATGGATTATAGACGAGGCAAGCTATAAATTTTATCTACGGAGCTCCGCAGATTCATTGAGGAGGAAAAGCATGTGGGGAAAGGAACGAGGCAGCAGAGGAGGATGCGAGCGGGGGACTGAACACATCTCCTCTCTCTCGCTGCCCGTTCACCCCTCTTTGCTTTCATTTTAAAAACTGTATCTGCCCGTTCCCCATAGAAGAGGAAAAGCGAGTGGGGAAAGGAACGAGGCAGCAGACAAGGATATGAGCGGGGAACTGAATACATCTCCTGTCTCTCACTGCCCATTCCACCCTCTTTGTTTTCATTTTAAAAGCTCCATCTTAATTCAACATGAAAACGTCAGGAAGGAATGAGGCAGCCAGAGGACGCGATAGGTGGGAATGCGGGAAATCAGCCAATCACTTTGTCCTGCCCTCAAAGTTACACCCACATGTCAAAATGCGATTTAACTCCCCCAATGACACGTAACCATAACGCGGTGCAAACTTCGACGTTGATCCCAAAGTTGCGGTAAATCGCAAACGCGAATATGTGCATTATCGCGTGACAAACCCGGGGCTACAACGAATGGACGGCTGCATCATGCATCCTGAAACGTGAATATGCGCATTTAGGTCAGGGTAAACAAGCCATATAGATAAGCTCAAGGTCTCCCTGGTTTTGCTCCTCCTCTTCACGATTGCAACCTGCTTGTTCACCCGTCCCTCACTCTGGCACAAACAAGGAGGTAAGGAGGAGCAGCAGTTGATGCCTATCCGCTCACTGTCTCTCTGCCTGTCAAGCAACCACGTGATAATAGACTATGAGGAGTGATAGCAACACTTGGGGCTGGGATAAGCCCTATCCTAGCATTGCCCCTGTCTGGAGGGCACCAGGTTACGGAAGGCTGCAGTGAGGTCTCTCTTCCAGGAATTCCCCCATTCCGTAAAGAACCAAGATGCCACATCAAACACTTCTTCTTTTCTTATCTAACTGCATTCTTACCTGTGAACGTGCTCTGGTGACATTGAGGATGGCGAAATAATGCCGATGGTTGCTTACTGCATTGAACTTGGCAAGGCTTTCGGCAGCTGCCTCTTGAAACCTGGTTTCAGTTGGGTCACCGAGAACGGGGCAGTCAGGGCATAGCCTTGTAATGCTTACAGGAGAAACTATTTGGGGAAATCAACAACAACAACACATCAGTGTCAACTAGATCAGCCTTCCCCAATGAAATCCCTGCCAGATGTGCTGGACTACATCTCCCATTGTCCCCAGCCAGCATGGCTATTGATGTTTTGGCCAATAAAGCTGAATTGTGTTGGGTTTGTGCCAATACAATTGAACGGATGGGCAAACCTAAGTACCGAAGCCCTCCTTCCATATTTCTTTTTAATAATAATATTTTAAAACTATACTACTATTTCACATGGGGATCACAGAGATCTCCCATCGGAGGAATGGGTTGGGCTCCCAACTGCTTAGCGACAGCACTGCTACATAGCTGGGGCCCTCTTCCTTACTTCTTGATACTCTCAGAATTGAAAAAGGGTGTTACATGAGGGTAGAGATGTCAGAGGAATCCATCTGGGAGGTCAAGTCCATCAAGCTTTTGGCGACACGGCCTGCTGGACCTGTGCTGGATCGGGCCAGCTCACGGACTTTTGCCGGCGCTGTTGCCTTTGCCGTCTGCTCTGCACAACTCTCTCACTCAACAGCAGGCAAAGAAGGAGCAGTAGTGCTGCCCCTCCCTCCACTGTTTGTTGATGTGAGTAAACGTTGCCCTTCTCCCTGCTGGGGATGCTGACAGGGAGAATTGCAGAGTCCGCATGTGATGGCAGGGCGCCCTCAAGCTAAGCCAGGAGCTCGGGGGAGCTCTGTCAAGCCTCAATAGGGCCAGTTTGACCCACACCGGACATCCCAACATGAAGGCCAGGGCACTGGGTTGGGGTGTGGGGCTGGGTGACCCCTACATATCAGACTGAATGGCATAAGGGGACAGGGCCATACCCTTGGGTCTCATTTGCTTCCAAGCAGATACACTGGGTATATCCACTAGGCACACCTGCCAGTAAAGTGCTTCACTGCATGCCGGCTTCCCCCATTGTGGGAGGCCAGTGTTCAGTGAAGAGCACTGACTGAGATGACGGTTGTGCAGTGCTTCAGCTCCTGGCTTGGCCAGGATGCTTCACCTGTGTGGCATCCTCCCTGAAGGAGAAGGTACCATGTGGATGAGTCCATAAGGCCTTTCACACCATGCTTGAACAGGGTCAGACGGGGCTGTTCCACAGTGCCCTCTGAGTCCCTCGCTGCCCACCTCCAATGCCACAAGCTGAGATCTTTCATTGGACGTGACAGTGGGGATTTCGCCAGGGGATGGGGCTTGTTCCATGGAGGAATCCCCAAAGGCAGCACTGTTCATGTAGGGCACCTACATGGGCTGGATTGGGACCACAGGCCAGAGGTCCCCTTTCCTTCTGTTACTCACTGTCATCTTTAGGCACTTTTAATGTCACATGTGAAAGTTTTTCAGGACCAAATTACATGTCAATATCATGTTTGATGTATTTATAAATAGCCATTGTGGGTGATGAGGAGGACCATCTTCCGTGGCCCTGCAATTCCACTCCTGAGCAAACCACCCAATACACACACACACACACACACACACACACACACACACACACACTATTGAACAGAATGTGCATTTTAACCCTTGCTTGCAAAATGAGATGCAGTTTAAAAATTTCCAAAATCCTAAATCGGATGTGAATCTTGATACATTTCAGGTTTTGACCCACTTAAATGCATTTCGATTTCAAAGTCGTCATGTGCAATTGTGATCGTTTTCTCCTTTCCAAATCTACCAATCTAAACTGGCCAACTGGCGTTTGTCAACTAGCGCATGCTAAATATTGATTCCCAAGCTATGGCTATAATCCAAAAACGAGAGCAAGAGCATTTTGCACATGAAAATGAGTGATTATGGTTAACGTTTTGGACCAGCACGTCCAGGTCCAAATTAAAAAGAGGTTGCACACACAAATCTTTAAAACTACTGTTGGAATGGAACTGTGTGTGCATGCATGCGTTTTCTTGCAATCAAATGTATCGAAATACATACGTGGGCGTAAAATGCAGTCGTAGTTGTACAGAAAACTCTGCTCCAAATTCCTGCTGATCCGGAACGTGGCTTTGCACTGCCCATAGACCTAGGACATTAGAGAATTAGCTGCTGTTTGTGGAAGAAATTTGTTTTGTCAAAAATGGCATGTAACTTACACAGGACCTATCACCCTTTCTACACCTAAAGATTATACCAGGAAAATGGAGGGATTGTCCCTGCCTGCTCCTGGGATTCCCTGTGTGTCTTTTGCATGCACAGGGATGATCCCAGGACGATCCCTGGAAAAAAAGGCAGGTGTAGAAACGGCCTTTGTCTTTTCCAGATTCAGGTCTCACCTTTACTCCCAATTTGCAATGCAGAATCACCTCTGATCACATAACTTATTTTATTTTTATTATATCTGTGTGAGATCTATCCTTCTCGTCCCCCTCCACCCCCAACTCCCCTGTCCCTTTCCATCCTTCTTCTCCTTCTCTCTCTCTCTCTCTGGGCGGAAGGAGACTATGGCCATTTCTACACCTAAGGATTATCCCAGGAAAATGGAGGCAAAATGGAGGCCTGTTCCCGGGATCCCCTGTGTGTCATTTGAATCGTTTTCCAGGACGATCCCTGGAAAAAAGGCAGGTGTAGAAATGGCCAAAACTGTGCAGCTACTGCCAAAACCAGCAATGTATAGAGCTCCACCAACCCTCCATAAATCATAGAATCATAGAATCATAGAATAGCAGAGTTGGAAGGGGCCCACAAGGCCATAGAGTCCAACCCCCTGCTCAATGCAGGAACCCACCCTAAAGCATCCCCCACAGATGGCTGTCCAGCTGCCTCTTGAAGGCCTCTAGTGTGGGAGAGCCAACAATCTCACCAGGCAACTGATTCCACTGTCGCACTGCTCTAACAGTCAGGAAGTTTTTCCTGATGTCCAGCTGGAATCCGGCTTCCTTTAACTTGAGCCCGTTATTCCGTATCCTGCACTCTGGGAGGATCGAGAAGAGATCCTGGCCCTCCTCTGTGTGACATCCTTTTAAGTATTTGAAGAGTGCTATCACGTCTCCCCTCAATCTTCTCTTCTCCAGGGTAAACATGCCCAGTTCTTTCAGTCTCTCTTCATAGGGCTTTGTTTCCAGACCCCTGATCATCCTGGTTGCCCTCCTCTGAACACGCTCCAGCTTATCTGCATCCTTCTTGAATTGTGGAGCCCAGAACTGGACGCAATACTCTAGATGAGGCCTAACCAGGGCCAAATAGAGAGGAACCAGTACCTCACACGATTTGGAAGCTATACTCCTATTAATGCAGCCCAAAATAGCACTTGCCTTTCTTGCAGCCATATCGCACTGTTGGCTCATATTCAGCTTGCGATCTACAATTCCAAGATCCTTCTCGTTTGTAGTATTGCTGAGCCAAGTATCCCCCATCTTGTAACTGTGTCTGGAGAACTCTCCTGCGTTGTTACACTGAGCATTATGGGAAGCTGCCTTGGGTCAGACCATGGGTCCATCTAGCCTGGCAGCATCACTCGAGGGTTTCAGGCACGATCCCTTCGTAGACCTCCTTGGAGATGAGAGGGATCGAACCTGGGCCATTCTGCATGCAGAGTAGGTTCGCTTCCACTTAGCTACGGATCATGTCTCTCCACCAATGCTCCGCAGTATGTCTCCTGCCCCATCCCCATATTCCCTAATTTTGGCTACCATGTTCCTTGTGCTGCCACTTCAGCATAGGGGAGAAATTTTAATTTCTCACTTCCGAGCCAATATGCAAGGTGAAACAGAGCTATTCTCTGATATTCACACTTTGCTGCAGAATTCTTCAATCAAAAAATGTATACAAACAATGTGTTAGTGAAAAAAAAAATCAGAAATCCATTATATTGGTAAAATTGGCTGTAGTATTTTACTAAAACTTTGTCCAAAAATGTACGCACGAGGAGAAATGCAAACGATTAAATAAAAATTCTCAAATGTCAGGACAAACTCAACATAAGGCTGGAGAAATGAAACAGAGAAAGAAATCGAAATTGGCTGTTTTGTCCATCTTGACTGTATCTGCCATCCGCTTCCCATTACCAAATTTGCTATTTTATGTATGCATATAGAATCATAGAATCATAGAATAGCAGAGTTGGAAGGGGCCTACAAGGCCATCGAGTCCAACCCCCTGCTCAATGCATATTAATACGTTTATAACTGCATCTAAAATGGTACGTGCTGTACAACATAAGTCATGTACATAGACTATACATGGAAAAATGATGACAGGTCTCATGTAAATGACTTCGAGAATTCAAATCTGAAATGTGTTGTGAACCTCTGTGGGTCCCATCTGAATACAATTCTAGAGTCTTACTTCTTGGTTAACAAAGCATCTCACATTCTCTGAAGTGGGCACTTACTGCCTCATGTGGGTTTCTAAAGGCGCAATCTTTCGGCAATTTCCTGCTCAGGACGTGGCAGTCAGTTTCCAGCACATCCAAGGTGAGATAGAAGAGAGGACCACCGGGCTGCTGCAGATGAAAAGACAAAACTCTTTGCAGGACAAACAGGGAGCAGCATGGGAGAAGGCCTGGCAGGATACCGACCCTGCTAAACAAATTATGTGGAAGTAAGTTACTAAGAACATCAGAAGTGCCCTGCTGGATCAGACCAAGGGTCCATCCAGTCCAGCACTCTGTTCACACAGTGGCTAACCAACCATCAGCCAGGGATGAACAAGCAGGACATGGTGCAACAGCACCCTCCCACCCATGTTCCCCAGCAACTGGTGCACACAGGCTTATTGCCTCAAATACTGGAGAGAGCACACAACCATCAGGGCTAGTAGCCATTGATAGCCTTTGCCTCCAGGAATTTATCAAATCCCCTTTTGGTGTCACCCTGCCTCATTTATTGGGTTTCAAAGAGTGGTGGTGGGTTTCAGCCATCTTTGTCTTCAACCCATAATCCTTCTGTGTTTTCCCACAGTGTTATTTCTCTTACTTCCGATCATCCGTTAAGAATGAAAAGATGAAGTAGCTGCACAATGCCTTCTCACTGGTAGCGCAAGGAACGTTCCATGTGGAAAGACTCTAAGGCCATAGCTAGACGGGGCGAAATCCCGGGGCGATCCCCAGGATCGTTTCTGTGCGTCCACATGATGCACAGGGGATCCCGGGAGCAGGGAGGTATGATCCCTCCCTTTCCCCGGGATCTCGCCCTCCCCTTCAAGCCTGCTTTTTCCACCCTCTCGGGATGATCCCGAGACCGTGGAACGTGTGTGTGGGCATCACATTTTGTCCTGGTTCCTTGCAGTTCCTTGCGAGGAGCCGGGACCCACACACGGGGCATAGAGCGCCTCAGAAGCTCTGCACCCATCGGGGGTGGGGTGGGGGGAGAGGTGAAAATTGTAAAAAAACCACCCAAAAACTTACGTTTTGTGCACAAGTGTTCCTGCACTCTGCTCCTTTAAGAAAAATACAAAATGGCGGGCGCGACATCCTCTCCCTCCGAGGTCGTCGCACTCTGGGTGTAAACAGAGGGGGAGATCTCGTGATAAAAATATCACCAGGTCTTCACCCCTCCATTGCACTAGACCAGGTAGGTCTAGCTGAGGCCTAAGCTGTAAAGTGTTTCCTTACCCGCTCATCTGAGCTCTGCTTTCCTGGAACTATTTCAGTTTTTCTCTCCCCCATCCCTATTCCTCCCCCTCAGTTCCCCAGCTCCGAAATTGGAGTAATCATTGGCTGCTTCTGTGTCATCCTAGGAATGCAAGGCAGCCAGCAGGTTTCATTCTGTAAAACTGGGGTGATGTTTAGGTAGACTCTGGAATACTTGGGAAATGTAGGGTAAGTGGGAGCTATTTGTGCCACCACCTTGGAGGAGACCTAGCTTCTACTCAGTGTATAGGACAAACAAAGGATGCCATCTCTCTCCCTGGCCTAATCTACACCAAGCAGGATAATGCACTATGAAAGTGGTATGAAAGCTGTATATAAAAGGCAGGAGCCAAACTACTGCTTTATAGCGGTATTGAAGTGCACTGCAGGATCTACACTACTGCTTTGTGGCGGTATTGAAGTGCACTGACAACTGTTGGGGCCCATGACACATCTACACCAAGCAGGGTATAACAGTATGGCCCTGTCTACACTTGCAGAGGGAGGGAGAGGGGGTGATTCTGGACTTACCTGCTTCTAGGATCATCACCCTCAGTCTAAACGAGCCACATGTCTATCACGGGCATCACATCTGTCACAGCCGCCATTTTTTTTTAAAGGGCCATAGCTGGAGCACACTTGCGCTCCAGCAAAAATTAAAGACAAGACAAAAAAGCCCCGACCTCGCTCCCCAACCCACCCCCAAGGGCCCTGGACTCCCCCTGTCTCGGCTCCTTCCCTCTGATCACCCCCACTACTCACAGGGAAGCCGGAAGAAGCCAGGATGGGCGTCCACATCGTCCTGGGACCTCATGTAAAACCGGGATAACTGAGGTCTCAGTTATCCTGGGGAAATGGAGGGATCATCCCTCCCTGATCCTGGGATCATTTGGACACACAGGGATGATCCTGGGATGATCCCGGAAAAATGGCTGGTGTAGAAAGGACCTATGAAAGCGGTATCTGATATGTGTCAATGGGTCCGAACAGTTGACAGTGCACTTCAATGCCGCTATAAAGCAATACTGTGGCTCCTGCCTTGATCTAGATTAGGCCCCCGTCTCCTTTATTTGACAGCTTTGAAGATGGATGAAAATGAGGCGAACTCAGCCAGTACAATGGAGTCATCTCACCTGTGGAAGTTCACGGATGTCGAAGATTCGCTGGAGACGAAACACGTAGCCCTCTCTTCGATGGGCGTTGATCTCGTTGAGGGCCATCTCGGCAGCGGCCTTTACTTGAGAAGAATTACATGGTGGGGAAAGGAATGGAAGAGGTGATGGTGGCCGTTCTGGATGTAGTGGCGGAAGGCCAGCCAAGGAGCCCAGTACCTGCATCCCGATCAGGAAAGAAATTAGAAGGACCATGTTGGAAATGCCTGTTGACCAGAGAGGGAGAATCTGGAGCCCATCTGTAAGAGAAGGCTTTTGAAATGCATTTCAGTTTCTTTATATACTTTGGGGTGAGTCATTAATATTTGTTCTTCTTCTTCTGCACACTGGCCATCACCTTTAAACCTGGATGCATACATTGCAAACATTGAGTCAATCATTAGAAGCTTCTGTGTTCACAGTGTGATTCACAGACCAGCTCTGAGCCCATGTTCTTAGTTTTAAAACAACTTTGGGATGTTTCCAATGTAAGCCCAACCTAAGACTCATTAATTTCAATGGTTCTACTTTACATAGCACTAACGTTGGCCACAGTCTTTGAGCTCCACAGAAAACAATTAGTTTATAATAAGTAATAAATCACTTGATAAGGTTAATCCTGAGTATGAAGGAGGAAACGAAATTTACATTGCAATGCCGTATTCACTGACTTAGAGGTACGTCCCTTTGTGTCCAATGGAGCTTACTCGCTGGTAAGTGTGTATAGGATTGTTGGCTGACAGTGAACCCATAGGGATGGATCCAGATTTAGGTCTGTGCAACTGGGGTGGTGGAAGTGGATCTCCACGTCCTTCTCAGACATAGCAGTCCCACCCTCAAAATGACATGCAGCAGGTCAAGGGAATCTGCTAAATTGAATCATAGAATCATAGGCCATGGCTTTGTTATTGTCTATTCATTCAGTCGCTTCCGACTCTTCGTGACGTCATGGTCCAGCCCACACCAGAGCTTTCTGTCAGCCGTCGCCACCCCCAGCTCCCCCAAGGTCGAGTCCATCACCTCCAGAATATCATCCATCCATCTTGCCCTTGGTCGGCCCCTCTTCCTTTTGCCTTCCACTTTCCCTAGCATCAGCCTCTTCTCCAGGGTATCCTGTCTTCTCATTATGTGGCCAAAGTACTTCAGTTTCGCCTTCAATATCATTCCCTCAAGTGAGCAGTCTGGCTTTATTTCCTGGAGTATGGACTGGTTTGATCTTCTTGCAGTCCAAGGCACTCTCAGAATTTTCCTCCAACACCACAGTTCAAAAGCATCTATCTTCCTTCGCTCAGCCTTCCTTATGGTCCAGCTCTCACAGCCATAGGTTACTACAGGGCTAGACCAGGCCTATATCCCGGGATTGTACCGGGATCATCCCTGTGCATGCAAATGACACACAGGGAATCCCGGGAGCAGGAAGGGACGACCCCTCCATTTGCCTGGGATAATCCTTAGGTCTTGCTAAGTCCATAGAATCATAGAATGGTAGAGTTGGAAGGGTCCCATAAGGCCATCAAGTCCAACCCCCTGCTCAGTGCAGGAATCCACCCTAAAGCATACCTGGCATATGGTTGTCCAGCTGCCTCTTAAAGGCTTCTAGTGTGGGAGAGCCCACAACCTCCCTAGGTAACTGGTTCCAATACGGTAAGCTGTGGTACAGGTTCGGGGGGGTCCCCCCGAAAATCAGACAGAAGCACGTTCCAATGGAAGGCAGATCCTGGAAACAGCTCATGTCGTCTAATCAATGTGTGTGTGTTTTGTATTTGAATTCAGTGTATGATGATGGGGAGAACAGGGGGAAACCATGTTTGAAAATAGTTTATTACTTGCATGTAGGGTGGACATATTTGGGAAAGCAAAAAAGAGGACACCCAGAGGGGGTGGAGAAAGTGTGCAAAGTGAAACTCTGCAAAGTGCATCATTCCCCCAGCCATGCTAATGGTGGCTGCCATTAGCATGGCGGGAGACGGGGGAATGACGTCCTTTCCGGGGGTCCCAGAAAGTGAGCTCTCCCCTCCTCTGCTCTAATCCAGGACTTAAAGTCCCCAAGTGTGTTGTTCCTGTCTCTCTCCCCCCCCCCCCACTGCTCCAATCACAGCCTTTAACCCCCCAACTGGAGCAGGGTGCGGCCTGCAGAAAAACACACTTTCTGGGCCCTCTGGAAAGTGTGTCATTTCTCCCTTGCCATATTAATTGTGACCTTAAAGGGAACAGTGTGTCAAAAGCGTGTGACCTTAAAGGGAAAAGCGGGACATTATAAAAAAATTACAGAAAATCCTTCCGACACCCAGGATAGTAGAAAATCCCAAACAAATCCGTGGAAATCTTGACAGATGATCACCCTACTTGCATGGTTACTTAAATTTAAGCAATTTGGGCCTCTTCTCATGTACAGAAATATTGTTGACCAGATCTTGGTGATGCTTGAATAGTCATTGGCTTAGTCTACATATGGGATTGCATAGAACAGACTTTGGAATATTGCATTCTAGAGTGGGAGTGTGTTCATATCCCTCCCTCTGAGATTTTCCCCCCTGCCTCCAGAGCCAGGGTGAGCATTTTCCTGATGATTTTCTTCTGCTGTGGTTAAGAAGAGAGAAGTAAATCTAGCCAAGAACAGGGGAGGAGGATGGGTTGTGGGGCTGCAGGCAGGACCTCTTGAGGAAGCTCTTCTTGCTGGAGAACATCTAGCGAAGCCTTCTCCAACCTGTTGCCCTCCATGGCTGTAGGTCATTGCCATTTTGGCTGGGGATGGTGGGAATTGTAGTCCAACACTTCTGGAGGGAAGGCTGATTTGGTGCAAACATTTTGTTTATTAATTCTTTTGAAGTCTTCCAAGACTCAGTTGATAACACTACCCTTTTCCCTTTCCTGTTATAATTGTACAGTGATTGGACTTTCCTTTTCTCATGCAATGCAAACCAAGTGAATTTGAGACTCTGGGGGAAAAAAAAAGGCATTTGTGAGGCCATGCCCATAAATACTGATCTGGGCAGGAAGTACGCTATTTCTTTAGAACGTTTTATAATGGGATCAACAACTGTTGGGGCCCATGACACATTCCATATACCGTTTTCAAACCAGTTTCAAAGTGTTACATCCTGCGTGGTGTAGATCTGGCCCTGGTTTGGTCATAATGGCAAGCCACCATTGTTAAATTACTTGCAGGTCTTGTCGTTAAAATGCAGGCCGCGTTGTACTTGCAGGTTGTTCTTTGCAGCACTGGCCGGCATTTAAAAATGCATGCTGCCATGGCGTTGCTCCACAGCTTATCATGACATGTAAATCCAGGCAAGGTAGGTTGTTTGGAAGGTTAAAAAAACCTATGGTCTGTGTTACAGTTGTGGGTGGTTTGTTAACCACCCCATCAATCTACCATGGCCAGTTTTTCACATAATGACAAGCTGTACAGCGTCCCCATGGCAGCATGCATTTTTAAACGCTGGCCAGTGCTGCAAGAACAACTCCCACAGGGAAATTATACCAAGTAGTTTGTGTTTACATGTGAACCAAGCCATGTGAACCAGCCCATGGGCTTTCAAAGAACTTTTTGATTGGAAGCAACCCAGTCCAAAGATGTGGGCAGACATATGAAGTTATAAGAAAGGCAAAAACAGTGTGTGTGTGTGTGTGTGTGTGTGTGAGAGAGAGAGAGAGAGAGAGAGAGAGAGCGCTTCTCTATGTTAAGCAAAAACCCCTTACTTTACTGGGGATTCCTGCTTTTGCTTTCTTTCCGGGATTACAATGGGTTCCTTTACGCGGCAGACATGTGGTTTGAATCGAGAATAGTCCATCTTCTATATGTGTCTGTCTGTTTCAGTTTTCACCAACTAGATGGTGGTGTCATTATAGTGCTACATTGCCATTAATCATAGCTGATAGATTGGAATAACTTCCCTTATTGCATTATCTCTGATATTTTTCATAGCGGGCAAAGCATGGAGGGGTCCTGGAGGTTGCTGATGTCATGTAAAGGACTCGCTAACATCCATGACAAACAAACAAAAAACCCCACCAACTTTTGTTCCGTCCCCTCTTTTAGAATCATGAGCAAAATGCTTTTGGAGGCAAGGTATTATATCATCTTTTCCAGCAAATTTACCACTATTTGCTTCCTCAAAAGGCTTTCTAAAAACCCTGCAGTGGAATGCACAAGTATTTCCTTATTTGCCCAGAAACTGGGAGAGCTTTTGTGTTCACCCCTGGGTTAGCCAACTGAAAAACACTCAAGCCTTGTTTGAGAACCCAATTCAAGTACTTTAAAGAAGTGTCTGCTTTCCCCCATTCTGGGCTTTAAAGTGTAAGACTTTACCTCTGGGGTTGGAGAACATGGTGGATAAGAGATGGGGCTTCTCATTCTACATGGCAGTTGCCTATAGAGCCTCCTGGGGCCTTGCTAGACCAGGGGTTAGCCCGGGCTGACACCCGGGCTCGCCCCTGTGCATCCAGATGATGCACAGGGTCTCCTGGGGTCAGGCAGGGGTCAACCCTGCCTGGCCCCGGGGTATTTGGCTACAGTTGTAGCCCGGTATTTCCCCAGTCTCGGGCTGAGCCCGAGATTGTGAGCATGTAGCCCATTCCATTGCTTTTCCCAGCTACCACAATTACACATGAGTAGCCGGGTAAAGCGGCGGACAGGGCGCAGCGCTCTGCAGGAGCGCTGCAGCCATCAGGGCAGGGCAGGGGGATTGGATCCGGGGTGTGGGGGAAGAGCGGAGCCAGGGGCAGGAAGAGTGGCGCCGGGGAGAGATTAGAGCCAGGGAGATCGGGGGTGGAAGTCGGGGGCAGGGGGAGCGGGGAGAACGCTTTTTTTTTAAATCCCACTTACCTAAGCGCACGAGCGTTCATGCGCATCCGGCTCCTTAAAAACTTTTAAAAATGGCGGACGCGATGGGGCTTTCCTGCAGCCCGTCGCATCTGATGTGTGGATAGGAGCAACAGCCCGTGCTATTTCTGGCGCAGGTTGGCCCCTCCTCATCACCGGATTATCAGGTAGGTCTAGCAAAGTCCCTGGTTTCCTGAGCCAAAACTGCTCAACACACATTTGCAGGTCTTCCTGCAGCCCTGAGGGCTAGAGACATGCTTCTTTTTAAAAGTGAAAAATGAAATGTTCTGTTTTCTGAAGTAGCCACTAGAAAGTCAGTCATGCCACACTGCTCATTTATTGAGTATTTTGTAAAATTCCTTCCAGCACAGAAAACAGTTGTTCTCACAGGAAAAGGAGGCGGTCGGGATGAAGATGCAAAGTGGGAAAAGGAGGGAAAAGAGCAAAAGGAGCCCTTTAGTTATCATGAAGTCATTTTGGAAGGGCGAGAAAGTAACTGTCCGCACAGGAGAGAACCGCAAATTCTCTCCCTGGATGCAAATTATGCAGAAATTGTCATTTCCTGGTGCAGGAAGAATGCAAGGGACAGCCCATTGGGTAAAGTATTTCCACTCCTGTAAATCACTATTAATTTTCCTAATGCAGATTTTCCTCTGGCACCCTTGTGTGAATTAATGCAATCCATAATTCAATAGGAGAAAATTACCTTCTGTAAGTGGGGTATCCCAAGAACCGCCCTATCCTTCCTTCTCTGAAAGCTTTGCTCATTCAGAGGTGATGCTGTGCCTCATGTTGAGTGGCTTCTCAACGTTCTACATTACTCAGTTTGGGAAGTTTGACAAAGTGATTTTTGTCGGGCCTATTGGGCAACTCAATGCCGAGGATGTGTATTAAGGGCTCTCCTGGACAGGTATCTGATTCTGAAAACCCGGTAGGGAATGGAACCATACTTGGCCTAGTTGGTTTGGTCAAGCCTGGTCGCCTCACTGGTTTGTCCTGCACTTCAGGGTGAACAGGTTTCCCACGCAAGTGGGGAATTAAACGAGAATGTTGATGCCGTGATCCTTCATGCTCATGTGAGTGATTGCCGTGATGTTTGTTATGATGTCTGTGTTCCTTATTGTGCTTATGGTGGGGGTGGTGATGGTGGGAGTCTCGTCCTGTCCCTCTTTGATGATGGCCGCGGCCATGGCCATGGCCATGACCATGGCCATGGCCATCCTCGTGGCTCTCACTATCTTGGTGGTGTCCATCCTGCCCGGGTCCATGTCCAGGTTTTGGATTCTGCTCTGTGGTTGCCTAATAGGACAAAACATAAAGAAGATCTCCTCAGGGGTGGTTACCAGTGGGATGCCTGAGGACCAGTGCACATGATTACCCTTGCTTCTGGCCAATGCTTTCCCCCACTATACACAACATTGCAGACGGCTTAGGGCAGCTCACAGACAGCATGCAAATTTTAACACTTTAAACTTCTGTTCAGGGTGAACAAGTCCAATAACCCATCACCGAGCAGGGAGCAGCCACAGGAATAGGCATAAAATATAACCCAAGAACAGGGTGAACTGATGGGCAAACAGCGAAGGGAAGCCATTTCCATGCAATATGGCTGTTGCTGAACTGAACACCTCGGTTGCACCCATTTATTTATTTATTTATTTATTGCATTTCTATACCGTCCAATAGCCGGAGCTCTCTGGGCGGTTCACAAAAATTAAAACCATTCAAGGTCTAAAACAACAGTATAAAACCATAATATAAAATAAAATATAAAAGCTCAGCCAGATAAAAATAGCAGCAATACAAAAATTACAAATTTAAAACACCAAGTTAAAATGTATTTATAGACTGTTAAAATGCTGGGAGAATAAAAAGGTCTTCACCTGGCGTCTAAAAGCATATAATGTAGGTGCCAAGCGAACCTCCTTAGGGAGCTCATTCCGCAGCCAGGGTGCCACAGCAGAGAAGGCCCCCCTCCTGGTAGCCACCTGCCTCACTTCCTTTGGCAGGGGCTCACGGAGAAGGACCCCTGAGGATGACCTTAGGGTCCGGGCAGGTACATATGGGAGGAGGCGTTCCTTCAGATAGCCTGGCCCCAAGCCGTTTAGGGCTTTAAATGTTAATACCAGCACTTTGAATCGGGCCCGGACCTGTACTGGCAGCCAACGAAGCTGGAAAAGGACTGGCGTGATGTGGTCTCGTCAGCCAGTCCCTGTTAGTAAGCGTGCTGCCCTGTTTTGAAGCAGTTGAAGTTTCCGGACCGTTTTCAAAGGCAGCTCCACGTAGGGTTGCCATATTCTGAATCCACAAAACTGGGACAATTTTTTAAGGGGGGGGGGCGTGCTAGGATTTTTTTTAAAAAAACTGGGCAATATGTAAAGGTCTAGGGAAAGAAAGAAAGCTATCTAAGCTTTCGTTATCTAACACTGCAATCCTATGTGTTTCTACTCAGAAACAAATCCTATTAAGTTAAATAGGACTTATTCCCAGGTAAGTATGCATAGGATTGCAGCCTAAAGCACTTAAACACCTGCAAATAAATAATAGGCAAAGAACAGTTTAAGCAAAGAAACAGAAAAAAGTCACTAAGTTACATTTCTCTACTACCATATTTCTTTGATTCTAAGACACACTTTTCCCCCCATATAAACATCTCTAAAAACGGGGTGAGTCTTAGAATCGCGGGTGCGATTATTCTTCTTAGAATCAAAGCTTTTTTTCTGTTGGTGGTACTGAAATTAGTGTGCGTCTTACAATCGATGGTGTCTTACAATCGAAGAAATACAGTAGTTCTCAAAAGCTAGAGGAGACTTCTGTATGGAGACTTACACTCCACCAAGCAGGCTCAAGGCACCATTTCGGAGGTTGGAATTCCTCCGGCCGGCTGGAACAGGAATCCGGGATTCTTGACTGACTGGCCGGGACAGTTTGGAAATGCTTGGAAACCGGGACATTCCCGGTTTTCCGGGATGTATGGCAACCCTAGCCCCACATATAACGCATTACAGTTGTACGAGAGGTTATCAAAGCATAGATAACTGTAGCTAGGCTATCTCTGTCCAGATAAAGGCGCAGTTGGTATATCAGCCTAAGCTGATAAAAGGTGCTCTTTGCCACTGAGTTCACCTGTGCCTCAAGTGACAGTTCTGGATACAAGAGCACCCCCGAACTATGGACCCAATCCTTTAGGGAGAGTGCAACCCCGTCCAGGACAGGGCGAACATCATTTGGCCTTTGCTGGCGTCCCACCAGTTCTCAAAGGAACACAGGAAACTGCCTCACCATGAGTCAGGTCATGGGTTCACCTAGCCCAGTGTGGCCAACGCTGACCTGCAGAAGTAGATCTCTGGGTTTTCAGGCAAGATTCTTTCCTAGTCCTGGACCATCCCACTTATTTCACTCCATCTTCAAGCCTGTTTTTGGCAGAGAAGCTGCTTCGGTCACCTTGCTGTATAAGCAGTGCCTGGACAAAGGCCATGAGCCAACTTATCCTTCAGCATAGACTCTCCATGTTAAGATTTAGAGGCACGGGAATTTAGTGGTTCTGCTTCTGCTTTGACTAGTGGAACATTATTATTATTATTATTATTATTATTATTATTATTATTATTATTATTATTATTATTTCCGTCTTATGTCCAGTACTGGGCCTCAAAGCGGCAAATACTTTCATAGGCTTTTAAACACTGAGTTTTAAGACGTTTGTATACTACTGGTTATTATTTTCTGTAAATAATGTCTGACTCAGTAACATACCTGTGTGTGGAAGAATTCACATTTTACATTGACAAACTTCTGATTTTCAATCTGACTGTCTACCACAGAGCCTCTGCATAGACCTTTCTCCTAAGGGGAAAAAAGAGACCTTTGTCAGTACAGCGTATGAATAATCCATTTCAAGCTAGTCTGGAGGCTGTTCCATTATCTAAAATGATCAAGGACAATTATCTTAGAGGTCACAGCAGTGGGCGTGACCCTTTGGATGTTCTCCATCAAGGACCCATCTTCATTCTTCTCCAATCTCTTTATGCCATCTCCTCTCCCAGAAACAGCTGAGCTTCAATATGCAGCAATGTTGAATACTTCACATCCCTGCTAGAGACTCAAGGCTGCAGAGCTGGCCATACTGGATCAGACCGAGGGTCCATCTAGTCCAGCACTCTGTTCACACAGTGGCCAACAGCACCCTCGCACCCATGTTCCCCAGCAACTGGTGCACACAGGCTTACTGCCTCAAATACTGGAAGTATCACACAACCATCAGGGCTAGTAGTCATTGATAGCCTTTTTCTTCAGGAATTTATTCAACCCCTTTTAAAGCCATCCAGATTGGTGGGCATCACTATTTATTTATTTATTTATTTATTACATTTCTATACCGCCCAAGAGCCGAAGCTCTCTGGGCGGTTCACAAAAATTAAAACCATAATAAAACAACCAACATGTTAAAAGCACAATTACAAAATAGAGTATAAAAAGCACAACCAGGATAAAACAACGCAACAAAATTGATATAAGATTAAAATAAAGAGTTAGAACAGTAAAATTTAAATTTAAGTTAAAATTAAGTGTTAAAATACTGAGAGAATAAAAAGGTCTTCAGCTGGCGACGAAAGCAGTACAGTGTAGGCGCCAGGCGGACCTCTCTGGGGAGCTCGTTCCACAACCGGGGTGCCACAGCGGAGAAAGCCCCCCTCCTAATAGCCACCTGCCTCACTTCCTTTGGCAGGGGCTCACAGAGAAGGGCTCCTGTAGATGATCTTAAGGTCCGGGCAGGTACATATGGGAGGAGGCGTTCCTTCAAATAACCTGGCCCCAAACCGTTTAGGGCTTTAAATGTCAATACCAGCACTTTGAATCGGGCCCGGACCTGGACTGGCAGCCAATGAAGCTGGAAAAGGACTGGCGTAATGTGATCTCGCTGGCCAGTCCCTGTTACTAAATGGGCTGCCCTGTTTTGTACCAGCTGAAGCTTCCGGACCATTTTCAAAGGCAGCCCCACGCAGTAATCCAAGCGAGAGGATATCAGAGCATGGATAACTGTAGCTAGGCTATCTCTGTCCAGATAAGAGCGTAGTTGGTATATCAACCTAAGCTGATAAAAGGTGCTCTTTGCCACTGAGTTCACCTGTGCCTCAAGTGACAGTTCTGGATCCAAGAGCACCCCCAAACTACGGACCCGATCCTTTAGGGGGAGTGCAACCCCGTCCAGGACAGGGCAAACATCACCTCGCCGGACAGATGAACCACCCGCTAACAGTACCTTCGTCTTGTCTGGATTGAGTCTCAGTTTGTTAGCCCTCATCCAGTCCATTACCGTGCCCAGGCACTGGTTCAGAACAGTCACTGCCTCACCTGGGTTTGATGAAAAGGAAAGGTGGAGCTGGGTATCCTCCACATATTGATGACACCTCAGTCCACATCTCCGGATAACCTCCCCCAGCGGCTTCATGTATATGTTAAACAGCACTACATCTTCTGGTGATGCTTCAGCCCCTTAATCGTTTTAGTTGCCCTTTCCTGTACGTTTTCCAGCTCTACAATACCGGGGTTTTTTAGGTGTAGTGACTAAGGCCATAGCTAGACCTAAGGTTTATCCCTAGATCGTCCAGGGGTCAAACCTGTTCATCTAGGTGACACACAGGGGATCCAGTGCTCAGGCAGGGGCGAACCCTGGATGATCCCAGGATAAACCTTAGGTCTAGCTGTGGCCTAAAACTGTACTTGGGATTCTAAGTGTGGTCACACCAAAGATTGGTATGAAGGCAGTATGCTACACCCCTTTGACAATTTTAGTTTCCCATTTCTGCACTTTTCCCAGCTACCTCTTTCCAGAGGGCGGAGTCTGACCTTGGATGGTGGGGTCCCTGGTATCCACATATTGTATCCACTTATGAAAGGGACAGAGTATTATATAGGAGCATCTCCTGAGGTATCCTCCTTAGTGCTTTCAAAAAGGGGCAGATCAGGAGAGGGATGGGCCGCCGCAGCCCTGGAGGCACCATAGAGAATTCCACTCCCATTGGCTGGAAAGGGAGGGAAAACATTGAAACCAAACCAAATCCTGGAACAGGAAGTGATGGAGGAGAATGGTGCTCCCCACGCTCTTTCGCCCTGCTAGTGCTAGCCCAATGTGTTTGCATTTGGATCTTCCCATGATCGTCAGTAGGATGCTTTGTAAACTTGTTTAACAACCAGTTCTTCTTCCTCTGCAAACCTGGGAATTGTAGTTCCATGAGGGGAAAGGTGAACAGGGAGTTTTCAGCACTTTTGCCAAACTACAGGCCCAGGATTTTTGGAGGAAGTAACAAGAGCTGAAGTGGTGTAAAATTGATATTTCTTTGAAGTGTAGATATGCTCTTTTGGTGCAACTGAGAGCACGGGGTGTTCCATGGAATTCGCAAGGACACAACTGTGGTGTCAAACCAGCCAGAGGAACATGTGCTCGGAGAAGAAATGAATGGTGCAAAAATGGCAGATTTCTACAAAGGTGCATTTCTGTCTGAGGCCTTTGCTAGACGAGGGTTTAGCCCGGGCTAATACCCAGGCTCACCCCTGTGTGTCCCAGGGCCCGGGCCACGGAAGGTCTAGCCCATTCCGTGGCTTTTCCCAGCTACGCGGCTTACTTGCGAGTAGCTGGGAGAAGCCACGCACTGGGCACAGTGCTCCACAGGAGTGCTGTGCCCATTGGGCTGGGGGGGGGGAATCACGGGGGGGGGGGGAGAGATTGCGGCCAGGGGTGGGAAATCACCGGGGTGGGGGAGATCGGGGACAGGGGGGAAGAGCGGAGCCAGGGTTGGGAGATTGGGGCCGGGGGGGATGGAGATTGCGGGCGGGGGGGAGGGAGATTGTGGGCGGGGGGGGAATGGAGATTGTGGGCAGGGGAAACAGAGATCACAGCCGGGGGGGGAACAGAGCCATGGGGAGAGGGGGGGACATCAAAGCCGGAGTGGGGGGACATCAGAGCCAGGGGCAGCGAAGAACCCTTTTTAAAAACAAAACAAAAAAACCTCTTACCTTTATCATTGGTGCGCTCCTGAGCACATGGCCCTTTAAACCTAAAAAAAAAAATGGTGGACGCGACAGGTCCTTCCTGCAGCCCGTCACGTCTTACGTATAGACGGGGGCGACGGCCCGCGCTACTTGTAGCATGGGCTCACCCCTCCTCCTGCACAGATTCCAAGGTCGGTCTAGCAAAGCCCTGAGACAAACAAATACTCACTGCAGTTTCAGGTGGGAGGAGTGGGCACTTGGAGAGGTCAGCCACAGACTTGTTTTTGGTGCACGATGTCTCCTGGATGGTAAATTCCACAAAGTTTGAAGGACCAACGACCCACTGTGAAAAAGGTAGAGGTCAGGCGTTAGAGACTCAGGCCATGGCTAGATGAGGGGGGTTGGAGGGCGACGATCTCAAGATTTTATGATTGTGAGATCGTCACCCTTATCTACACGCGGCGCTTGACATTGCAGCCACCATTTTGTTTTTTTTAAAACGAAAAAGAGTGCATGAGTGCTCAAACGCAAGGTAAGTTTTTTTAAAAAAAACACAACCTCGCCCTCCCTGACCCCCGATGTGCTTAGAACATCTGAGGAGCTCCGTGCCCAGTTCCCGGCTCCTTGCGGTTACTTGCGAGGAGCTGGGACAACCTGCGACACCCGGCCATACTTTCCGCAGTCTCAGGATCATCCCGAGAATGTGAAAAAAGTGGGAAAAGGGGAGGGCGATATCCCGAGCCAAGGGACGGATCATCCCTCCCTGCTCCTGGGATGCCCTGTGCGTCATGTGGATGCACAGGGATGATCCCGAGGTGATCACCGGGATATCGCCTGGTCTAGCCATGGCCTTAGTATTGCCTGAAAAAGTACCACAACATCCCAGCATCTAGTAACAGGTACAAAACTGTTTCAAATGCAGGGTTGCATAAAGGTCATTAAAATTAACTTTCTGGTGGAATACCTGGTTAAAATCCAGGAAGGTGTTGGAAGAAAATTCTGAGATTGCCTTGGACTGCAAGAAGATCAAACCAGTCCATACTCCAGGAAATAAAGCCAGACTGCTCACTTGAGGGAATGGTATTAAAGGCAAAACTGAAGTACTTTGGCCACATAATGAGAAGACAGAATACCCTGGAGAAGAGGCTGATGCTAGGGAAAGTGGAAGGCAAAAGGAAGAGGGGCCGACCAAGGGCAAGATGGATGGACGATATTCTGGAGGTGACAGACTTGACCTTGGGAGCTAGGGGTGGTGACAGCCGACAGTAAGCTCTGGCGTGGGCTGGTCCATAAAGTCACAAATAGTCGGAAACGACTGAACGAATAAACAACAACAAAGAAGTCAGGCTTAAGGGGAGGAGGTCAAGTGCTTTGGTTAGCTGACAAGCAGGCGGAGCGAACGCTTAAGGCCATTTTTCAATCTCTCTCTCTCTCTCTCTCTGTGTGTGTGTGTTAGTTTACAGAGGACAGTCATTTATTTGAAGGCATCTTCTAGGGATGCCTATTCCAAGTCCAGTTTAAAGATGAAGACCCACAGGAAGGGAGATCAACAGGGCCTTGAAAGTGCTTCTCGGCAGTTAGCATCTGGACTGCAGAATGAGCACAGAGATCATAGAATCATAGAATAGCAGAGTTGGAAGGGCCTACAAGGCCATCGAGTCCAACCCCCTGCTCAATGCAGGAATCCACCTCAAAGCATCCCTGACAGATGGTTGTCCAGCTGCCTCTTGAATGCCTCTAGTGTGGGAGGCATTCAAGGCACTGCTTCACTTGGTTCAATCTTCTCCACGGGAGTGACATGGATTGTGCTCCAGTTATTATTTCTAAATTTGCTTATACCTATCTTTTAGCAGATGTAATCAATATACAAATTGGTGTCCTCATTTAAGTAATGAGTTTTCTTTTTGGGGGAGAAATGTAAGTGGACCCCTGAAACATGCCAGCCTATACCAGTGGGGGAGACTGCTCTTAAGGGCTCTTCACCTGCATTGAGCAGGGGGTTGGACTCGATGGCCTTGTAGGCCCCTTCCAACTCTGCTATTCTATGATTCTATGATTCTATGCTGGGAATGAACCTTCTGCAGAACTTATCTCCTCAAGGGTAAGCAACACACAGTCAGTGGGAAATCAGTATTCTTCTGAGGGAGAGGGCACGGAGAAGCTAGCCGATCCTAGAGTACGCCGCAGACTAAAACGGGCAGAGCTAAAGGAAGGTGAGAGAAAGTCAGCCCGTCTAGCATCTCATCAGAAGCTGCATCAGAACCACTCTCCCTGAAGTTAAAACATTCTGGGAAAAGGCTTTCCGTTCTTCTTCTTGAGATGACAATTGCCTCACTTAGTTTGCATAGTTTTGCCTAGAGGAAAGTTCCTAGAGATTAGACTCTCTTCAGGTGGGAAAAGATGTTTATTGCTTGAATAAAGCTTTGTGGATTACTTGGCAGACCACTTTATTGTCTCCCAATAAGGCGGGAGTTCTTGGGAAATATGACATTCTATCTCTTAATGTTTCATTTAGTTCTAAATGAATTAAATCAGTTCTAAGAATGTGTGTGTGTGTGCGTGTGTGTGTTCTTTACTACTAAAAGAATTGCCTCTAGCATTGTTCTTTAAGAAAACACAAATTAAGCCTTCCATCAATATGATCACCCTGGAAATCCGCCTTCCTGAATGACAGCTAAGTTCAGCCATTGGCACCAAGGGAGATATCTTTTTAACGCTTAATTGCTATGCAAGGGTTGTAGTTGTGGGGTGGAGGGGGGTAAACCCTTTCCTCCGCAGAGGCATCTCTGCTTGAAAATTTTCCAGCTTCACGGCAAATCAGCTGAGGAAAAAACCTTCCATTGGCAGAAATGGCCACTTCGGTCTCTGGGGAATAGATCCAAGGCCATGGGAAATTTGAAGATGGAGCGTCATGGGATAAGCCGTGGTCTAGCAACACCCCTGTTTAGTTGGCACCAGGGGGCTACCTATACATAGGGAAAGCCCTGCAGCGGCCGTGAATCTGCACTGCACCAGTTATGTGATGCACACAGCCAGTGCTTTGAAGCCACAACTGGGTTTTCTTGCGGCAATGTGCATTGAAAAAGTTGGGGACTTCCTGCAACTTTTTCAATGGGAGTGAAATGCCTCAGGGAAGGGGTGGGCAAGCTGGCATTTTCTCTTCAACCTGTTAAAGAGCAGCTCATTGCTTCATTTCTGCTCCCACTAACACAAGATATGGGCTAATCACGAGCCTCGCTGAAGCCCTATGAAGAGAGACTGAAAGAACTGGGCATGTTTAGCCTGGAGAAGAGAAGATTGAAGGGAGACATGATAGCACTCTTCAAATACTTAAAAGGTTGTCACAGAGAGGAGGGCCAGGAACTCTTCTCAATCCTCCCAGAGTGCAGGACACGGAATAACGGGCTCAAGGGAGGTTGTGGGCTCTCTCACACTAGAGGCCTTCAAGAGGCAGCTGGACAACCATCTGTCAGGGATGCTTTAGGGTGGATTCCTGCATTGAGCAGGGGGTTGGACTCGATGGCCTTTTAGGCCCCTTCTAACTCTGCTATTCTATGATTCTATGATTCTATGAAGGCAGTACAGTTCTTCCACCATCTGATGTCGCTCTGGGCAAATGTGGAGCCAATGTGGGGAGGTCCCTAGTGGAAGGTAATTGCCGATTGGTCACCTTCCAGCAGGAAGAGGCCAGGGGTGGGCGGGCTTTGGCTTCTAGATGGCCACCAAAATCCCCACGTTCCTTCTTTGGCATCAGGATTACCTGACCCATCATGGGAGAGTAAAATCGAGGGGTTTTGGAGTGAGGCAGCCCTAATTCAGCGCCATGAAGACAGCCCCAAGGTTAGGGAAGACTGCAGTGAGGTCTCTCTTCCAGGAATTCACCCATTCCGTAAAGAACCGAGATGCTGTATCGAACACTTCTTTTAATATCTAACTGCATCCCTACCTGTGAACGTGCTCTGGTGACATTGAGGAGGGCGAAGTAATGTCGATGGTTGTTTTCTGCATTGAACTTGGCAAGGCTTTCGGCAGCTGCCTCTTGAAACCTTGCTGCGGTTGGGTCACCGGGAACAGGGCAGTCAGGGCATAGCCTTGTAATATTCGCTGCAGAAACTATTTGGGAGAAAACAACAATGAACCAATGTCAGCTAGACATAATCCACGGGAGTTGTGCTGGACTACAACTCCTATTGTCTCCAGCCAGCATAGCTGTTGACTGAACTAGATCTTTTGGCCAGTAAAGCTGAATTGTATTGCTTTTGTGCCAGTACAATTGAAGGGGTGGGCAAACCTAAGTACCGAAGTCCTTGATACATATTCCTTTTTAATCATAATTAAAAATTATACTCCTGGCGCACATAGGAATCACAGAGACGTCCCATCTGAGGAATGGATGGGGATGCAGACAGGGAGAAGGGGGACTTTCAGAGTCCACACGTGATGGCAGGGGCCCCTCAAGCTAAGCCGGGAGCTCTGGGGAGCTCTGTTGAGCCTCAATAGGGCCAGTTTGACCCACACCGGCCGTCCCAACATGAAGGCCAGGGCACTGGGTTGGGGTGTGGGGCTGGGTGACCCCTACTATAAGACTGAATGGCATTGGGGTGCAGGGCCATATCCTTGGGTCTCATTTGCTTTCCAGCAGATACACTGGGTATATCCACTAGGTACAGCTGTCAGTAAACTGCTTCTCTGCATGCCGGCTTCCCCCATTGTGGGAGGCCAGTGTTGAGTGAAGAGCGCTGACTGAGATGGCGGTTGTGCACTGCTTCAGCTGCTGGCTTGGCAAGGATGTTTCACCTGTGTGACATCCTCCCTGAAGGAGAAGGTACCATGTGGATGAGTCCATAAGGCCTTACACACCATGCTTGAACATCCCCAACCCACTTTGTGGCCTGATCTGGAACTTCCGGATCAGGTCCGAACCGCTTTGGGTCGATTTGCCCCTCCCCCGCTCTGCGAAGCAAAGCGAGATCCGGAGGGGCGGATCGAGGTTTTGCCCCCCTTCCCTACTTACTTACCTCTGTGGCGGATGGTGGAGGCAAGTAAGTGGGGAAGGGGGGGACAAAATGGGGGCTGATAAGCCAAACTCCCCCGCGCCCCCTTACCTGCCTCCATCGTGGTCTGGCGTGGGCTTCAATTGAGGGCCAGGCCTCAAAGCGGAAGACTGCTTCCACTTTGAGGCCTGGCCCTCAGTTGAAGCCCGCGACACACCATGATGGAGGCAGGTAAGCCCCCCTCCCCCTGCCCCCTTACTTGGCTCCATTGCCATCGCCGCATGGATGGTGGCAGTGGCAGAGCCAGGTAAGCCAAACTCCCCCCCGCCCCCTTACCTGTGTCCGTTGTGGGCTTCATTTGAGGTCCCAGCTTGAAGCTGGAAGAGGAGGCTGCGGCCTCTTCTGGCTTGAAGCCGGGGCCTCAATTGAAGGCCGTGATGGACACAGGTAAGTCCCTCCCCCTGCCCCCTTACCTGGCTCAGCCGTTGTCACTGCATGGACGGCAGCAGAGCCAGGTAAGCCAAACTCCCCCCTGCCCCCTTACCTGTGTCCGTTGCGGTCCATCACGGGCTTCTGGCTTCAAGCCGGGGCCTCAATTGAAGCCTGTGATGGACACAGGTAAGCCCCTCCCCCTGCCCCCTTACCTGGCTCTGCCATTGTCACTGCATGGACGGCAGCAGAGCCAGGTAAGCCAAACTCCCCCTGCCCCCTTACCTGTGTCCGTTGCAGTCCGTCACGGGCTTCAATTGAGGCCCCGGCTTGAAGCCAGAAGAGGAGGCCGCGGCCTCTTCTGGCTTGAAGCCAAGGCCTCAATTGAAGCCCACGACGGACACAGGTAAACACCCTCCCCCCTGCCCCTTACCTAGCTCCATTGCCGTTGCTGCACGGACTGTGCCGGTGCCTGCTCCAGGTGAGTCCCCCCCACTTACCTGCGTCCAGAGCTCCAGACCGAGGTGAACCGCTTTGCCTCAATCCGCAGCTTCCCCGACCTGACCCGTCTCTGCCTTTGATGGAGGCGAAACTGGCCGCTCCACTATCGCTTCTATGAACAGAAGCGAAGTGGACCACAGCCCTAGTTCCCAGTGCCCTCTGAGTCCCTCGCTGCCCACTTTCATTTGACGTGACAGTGGGGATTTCGCCACGGGGTGGGGCTTGTTCCATGGAGGAATCCCAGAAAGCAGCGCAGTTCATGTAGGGAACCTACATGGGCTGGATTGGGACCGCAGGCCAGAGGTCCCCCTTCCTTCTGTTACTCACTGTCGTCTTTAGGCACTTTTGACATGATGTGTGAAAATGAAGTTTTTCAGGACCAAATTACATGTCAATGTCATGTTTGATGCATTTATAAATAGCCACTGTGGGTGATGAGGAGGAGGAGCTGAAGCCGTCTTCCCGTGGCCCTGCAGTTCCACTCCTGAGCACACCACCCAACACACAGACACTCGGTTGCATTGAACATGATGTGCGTTTTGACCCCCACTAGCAGAATGAAATTCAGTTTAAAAATGCCAGATATTTGGCTCATTTAAGAATCCTAAATCGGATGTCAATCTTGATACGTTTCAGGTTTTGATCTGGGCAGGATCTACACTACTGCTTTAAAACAGTTTAAAACAGCTTTGACAACTGTTGAGGCCCAGGACACACTCCAGATACAGTTTTCAAAATGTTTCCAGAGTGTTTTATCCTGCTTGGTGTAGATCTGGCCCTTGTTAAATGTATTTCAATTTAAAAGTGTTCATGTGCAATTGTGATAGATTTCTCCTTTCAAAATCTACCAGTCTACGATTGGTCAACATGTCTAGCTCATGCTAAGTAGTGATACCACAGCTATGCCTGTAATCTAAAGACCGGGACAAGAGCATTCTGCACATGAAAATGACTGATTATAGTTAAAGCTCCCTTGTGCAACCTCTTTTTAATTTGCACAGGCAAATCTTTAAAACTGCTGTAGGAATAGAAGTGTGTGTGTTTGTATCTGTTTGAAGGCACACACCAGTTTTTTTGCAATCCTAGATTCAAGCGATGTATAAAAATACGTACGTGGTTGTAAAAAGCAATCGTAGTGATACAGAAAGCTATCTTCCAAATTCTTGCTGCTCTGGAACGTGGCTTTGCACTGCCCATAGACCTAGAACATTAGAGAATTAGCTGATGTTTGTAGAACAAGTTTGTTTTGACAGTAATACCTAAGCAAGGGACCTTTGCTTATGCCAGGCCAAGGACTCCGTGTTCACTCCAATTTGTAATGCAGAATCACCTTTGATCACATACGTCATTATATCTTTGTGCCAGATCTATCCTTCTCTCCCCTCCACACCACCCCCATCTTCCAGTCCCCCTTTCTTCTTCTTCTTCTTCTTCTTCTTCTTCTTCTTCTTCTTCTTCTTCTTCTTCTTCTTCTTCTTCTTCTTCTTCTTCTCCTTCTTCTTCTCCTTCTCCTTCTCCTTCTCCTTCTCCTTCTCCTTCTCCTTCTCCCTCTCCTTCTTTTCTCTCTCTCTCTCTCTCTCTCTCTTCTCTCTCTCTGGGAAGAAGGAGATATTACCCAAACTATGTAGCTACTGCCAAAACCAGCAACGTTGTATAGATGGTCCCCACCCTTCCCTAAATCTCAGAAAACTTTCCTGCATTGTTACACTGAGCTTTAGAGAAAGCTGCCTTATACTGAGTCAGACCCTGGATCCATTTAGCCCAGTATTGTCAACACTGATGGTCATAGCTCAGTAGCAGACCACTTGCTTTGCATTCAGAAGAGTTTCAGGCCCAATTCCTTCTTGGACCAACTTGGAGATGATGAGGATTCCTGCTGATTAGGCCTAACTAGATACACTAATAAAGATGGTCCTCCATATTTATGCTGGTTGACTATTCCCAAGTATAGGAGGGTTTTTACCTTGGCGAGATTTAATGCCCTTCCTTCCAGGTTGATGGAAGGTAGATTTTAAAAAATTCCTTTATGCAAAAGATGCTGCCCTTGTAACGAAACTGAAGTAGAAACGATTACCCATGTCCTGTTTTTTTGTAGCTTCTATGACGATATCAGAAAAGAGCTTATACATCCTATTATACAGGCTTTGCCTGGCCGCTCCCCAGAGACCCTGATGGTTAGCCTCCTCCAGGGCCAAAATAAATCAATTACTATACAGGTTGCCAAGTTTCTGAATCTGGCCATTCTCCTCAGACCACATATGATTGCTTGAATTTTCCTCCTATGTTCTGTTCAAGATCTAATGTTAATACATGTCCCATCCTTGCTCTGATCTTACTCCATTTTACCCTTGATTTTTATGTATTAAAATGTATTACTAATGATATGTTTTATTTTTAGGTTATCTTATTGACCTTTTGCTTGAAATAACTGTACATTTCTTTTTCTGGTCTATTGACTGTAAATAAAGGATTGATTGAGGATTCCTGCTGGTTTTATTGTTGGTTGTATTATTTTAATTGCTGTTCCATTGCAATCATGTTTTTATTGCTTTTAATATTTTATGAATTTTATTGATGTAAGGCGCCTTGTGAGGGCCTTTGCCATGAAAGGTGGCCAAGAAATGTTTTAAATAAATAAATCAAACCTGGTAACTTCTGCATGCAAAGTAGGGTGTCTACCACTGAGTTATGGCACATGGGCAGGTCTACGCCATGTCTTATCCCGGGGATCGCCCCAGAATCATCCCTGTGCGTCCACATGATGCACAGGGGATCCTGGGGGGCAGGGAGGGTGATCCCTCCATTTCCCCGGGATAACTGCGACAGCTTTTAGCCCAATTTTTCCCACAGTCTTGGGATCGTCCCAAGACCACGGGAGGTGTGGGTGGTCGTCCCAGCTTCGTCCTGCCTCCTCGTGAATAAAGGTGAAGAGAAAGGAACCGGCATGGGGCACGGAGCTGTTCAAGCACTCTGTGCCCATCGGGAGTGGGAGGGGGGAGCGCAATCAGCTTTTCGTTTTTAAACACTTTCACGTTGGAGCGCTTGTGTGCTCACCTTCAGTAAAAAAAAGTAATGGTGGCTACGACATCCCTTGTTTCTCTCGGGATATCTTGTACGACGTCTATCCAAAGGGGAGGATCTTGCAAGCAGAATACCGCGAGAACCTCCCCCTCCCTCCCAAGTCACCAACATGCCCCAAGTCTCCAGCAATGCTTCACAGGGTCCCTCCTGCCCCAATGCAGGGTCCCTCCTGCCCCATATTTTTGCTGCCACAATCTTTGTGTTGTCTCTTTGGCATAGGGGAAAAGTTAGTTCAGTTTGCATTTTAATTTTGCACTTTTGAGCCAATATGCAAACCGAAACTCAGCTATTCTTTGACATTCACACTTGTCTGAATTTCACTGCGGAATTTTTCAATCAAAAATGTATACAAAAACACAGGTTAATGAAAAATAACATTCAGAAATCGATTACGTCGGTAAAATTGGTTGCCAAATTTCACTAGAACGGTATACAAAAAATGTGTGTAGGAGGAGAAATGCAAACGTTTAAATAAAAATTCTCAAACGTCAGGACAAACTCAACATAAGGCTGGAGAAATGAAACAGAGAAAGAAATCGAAATTGGTTGCTTTGTCCATCTTTACTGTTTCTGCCATCTGCTTCCCATAACTAGAATTTATGTTTTTATGTATGCATATCAATACGTTTCTAACTGCATTTAAAATGGCTGTACAACATAAGTTATGTATATACACTATACATGGAAAAATGATGATGGGTCTCATGTAAATGACTTTGAGACTTCAAACCTGAAATGTGTTGTGAACCTCTGTGGGTCCCATCTGAATACAACTCTAGAGTCTTACTTCTTGGTTAACAAAGCGGCTCATTCATTCTCTGAAGTGGGCACTTACTGTCTCATGTGCACTTCTAAAGGCGCAATCCTTCGCCAATTTCCTGCTCAGGACGTGGCAGTCAGTTTCCAGCACATCCAAGGTCAAAAAGATTAAGTTGCCTGTGGGCCCCTGCAGATGAGAAGACAGAACGCTTTCCAGGATGAAAAAGGAGCAGCATATTCAAAGGCATATTTTGAATATTCAAAAGCATGGTGTCCACATATTTAGTGGACACCAACCCCACTAAAGAAATTAACGGCTCATCTACACCAAGCATGATATTCCGCTATGAAAGTGGAATGAAAGCGGTATATGGTATGTGTCAATGGGCCCCAACAGTTGTCAGTGCACTTCAATACCGCAATAAATCAGTAGTGTGGCTCCTGCTTTTCATATACTGCTTTCATAGTGGAATTTCCTGCTTGGTGTAGATAAGCCTAAAGTGGAAATAAGTGAACACTGATGTCAAACACACACACACCAATTACTGAGTTTTACGGAGTGGTGTGTGTGTGTGTGTGTGAGAGAGAGAGAGAGAGAGAGAGAGATTCCAGACATCATTAAATTCCACTCTAATCCCTCCTGTGTTGTCCAACTGCTACCTGTGCTTTAATGCAGATGGTTTGTTAAGAAAGAAAAGGTGAAATCCCTGCACGTTGCCTTCTCCTTAGGAGAGCAAAGAAACCCCCCCCCCCCATCTGGAAAGACGCCTTAGATGTAAGGTGTTTCCTTACATCCTCAGTGAGCTCTGCTTTACTGGAACTTTACGCTCATTGTGGCCTATACTATGATCTCACACAGATTCGTTTCAAAATCAAAGCCCACCTCTTTGCAGTCCTGAGAATCAAAATAACCAGCAGGTTCCCCTCTATAAACTTGGGGGTGATGTTTAGGTAGGAACTAGGGCATGTGGGAAGAGTTGGGATGGGATGGAGCTTTGAGTGCTGCCATCTTGGAGGGCATCAACATCTACTCAGTGGATAGGACAAAGAAAGGATACCCTCTCTCCACTTCCACTCCACCACAATCTTTTTCATTTGACAGCTTTGAGGATGGATGCCTCGGACAGGAATGAGGAGAACTCAGCCAGTACGAGGGAGACTGCTCACCTGCGGAAGTTCACGGACATCGAAGATTCGCTGGAGACCCAACACATAGCCGTCTTTTCGATCGGCATTGATCTCGTTAAGGGCTATCTCGGCAACGGCCTTTACTTCAGAAGAATTACATGAAGGGGAAAGGAGAGGTTCTGGATGTAGCGGTGGAAGCTCAGCCAAGGTGCCCAGTACCAGCATCCCCATCAGGAAGGAAATAAGAAGGGCCATTTTGGAAGTGCCTGTTGACCAGGGAGGGAGAATCTGGTCCACTTCTGTAAAAGCAGGGCTTTGAAATGCATTTCAGTTTCTTTATATACTTTGGAATCATTCATTAATATTTGTTCTTCTGGTACACACTGGCCATCACCTTTGAATACACTGCAAACACTGAGTGAATGATTAGAAGGTTCCATGTTCTCAGTGTGATTCACAGACCAGCCCTTAACCTATGTTCTTAGTTTTAATCCAATTTTTGGGATGTTTCCAATGTGAGTCCAACATAAACCCCATTAATCTCAAAGGGGCTGTTCTAAGAAGCACAAACACTGGACACAACCTTTGGACTCCAGTGAAAACAATGGGACTTTAACAAAATAATAACTAATAAATCATTTGTTAATTTCAATACTGTATAAAGCAATGCTACAGTGCAATACTATATATGTTGACTTAGAGGAAAGTCCCATTGTATAGGGTGACCATATGAAAAGGAGGGCAGGGCTCCTGTATCTTTAACAGTTGCATTGAAAAGGGAATTTCAGCAGGTGTCATTTGTATATATGGAGAACCTGGTGAAATTTCCTCTTCATCACACCAGTTAAAGTGCAGGAGCTATACTAGAGTGACCAGATTTAAAAGAAGGCAGGGCACCTGCAGCTTTAACTGTTGTGATGAAGAGGGAATTTCACCAGGTTCTCCATATATACAAATGACACCTGCTGAAATTCCCTTTTCAATAGAACTGTTAAAGATACAGGAGCCCTGTCCTCCTTTCCATAGGGTCACCCTACCATTGTGTCCAATGGACCTTACTCGCTGGTAATTGTGTATAGGGTTGCTGGCTGGCATTGAACACTTAGGGACGGATCCAGATTTAGGTCTGTGCAACTGGGGTAGTGGAAGTGGACTTCCACTTCTCCCACATGGCAGCCCCACCCTGAAGATGACACACCCCAGGTCAGGGCACCCTGTTAAATGGGATGAGCTGTGGTTCAGTGGGAGGGGGGATCCCCCAAAATCAGACAGAGACTCATTCCATTAGTGGAGTCTTTTTGTCATTGCAAGGCCCATTCTGGATCCAATTCATGTTATCTCACTAATGTATGTTTAACAGTGGGAACACCATTTCAAAATAGTGTATATAATTTGCATGTTAGTTTAAAATTAAGCAATCTGGGCCTATTCCCAAGTAACGAAACACCACTGATACCCTGAAACACCCTGATGTTTCTGGGACAGAATTCACCCTGCTCACACAGATAGGCTTGCATTGAACAGACCTCGGACCAATGCGTTCTAGAGCCTTTCTTTCTGCTGCCACGCATGCCTGCGAGCATTTTCCTGTTGATTTTCTTCTGCTGTGATGAAGAAGAGAGATGTATATCTAACCACCAACAGGTGAGGGGGTTGAGTTGTGTGACTGTATGCATGGCCTCTTGAAGAAACCCTTCTCGCTGGGGAACATCTAGTGAAGCCTTCTCCAACCTCTTGCTCTTCATTTTTATAGCACAATAAGGGTGATAATACTCAACCACAAAGATTCACTTAGAGATGTAAAATAGATGCAATATATTAGAGATATAGGTGATATATACAACATATATATACAGTGTGGAGGAACCCGAAAGGGCAGGTTCTCTTGGTTCGCTGAGTGGCGGTCAAAGACTCTCAAGACACAATTTCTCTCATCTTGGAAAAGTTTTATTACGAGCAGCCTGCAGTGCTGCAAGGTGGCAAACCCTAGAGGATCTGAAGGACTGCCCACTAGTTGTAGGCAAAGCTAAGATACTTATAGGGTAACATCTTCAGAAACAACAACAGAACTTCCTCATATAATAAACCAATCAGAGTACAGTTTTGCAACACAGTAACCAATGATAAATAAGGCATTTATGCATGTGCAGAGTGCAGATAATTCTAAGACTAGAAAAACAATACGTAGATGGGTATTGCAATCCTGGAACATCTGTTCCTTTGTGGCTACCACTTTTCCTCTCCTCGCTGGGAGGCTCACACTCTGACTAATGTGTAAACACTTCTTGTTGGTTGAGCAAGTGTTACTCAATAAATTTTCCACTACAGTTTGGGTCAAATTGCTATAGAACTTAATTTCTAATAGAAAGGGTTTACATCAAAACAGGGTGGGCACAGACAAAACAGCCCATTCACACATTTCCTCGACAACAGTTTGTAATCAATCTACAAAACAATTTCTCCTAGGTGGTACATGTTCTTAAACCCCTTTAAAACAAATCCAACAGTGCAAAACCTCCACAATAAAAATTGATAAAGAAAAACAGAAACAGAAATAGTGTCCAATGTCCCAGCACTGAAGATTCACAGTAGCATTTTACATTTTTACAAAACTGCCTAAGAGCAAAACTTTTAGATAATAATAGTTCAGAGGTATATCACTCCACACATTCACAATGTCATGTGCCTAAATGACATTCACAAGGCGTCTATTAAACATTCATAATAAGGTATCTAAAATAAGGCGTCTATTAAACATTCATAATAAGGCATCTAATAAAACAGTTGTCCGGTACATATCCTGTTTCGAAGTATCTTCATCAGTTATCTTCTTTCTTGTTCCACTGCTGCCTGCTTCTGCCTGCTTCCTAAGATGCTTTATTATTATTATTTATTTATTTATTTATTTATTTATTTATTTATTTATTTATATAGCACCATCAATGTACATGGTGCTGTACAGATAACACAGTAAATAGCCAGACCCTGCCGCATAGGCTTACAATCTAATAAGTTGTAGTAAACAATAAAGAGGGAAGGAGAATGCAAACAGGCACAGGGAAGTGTAAACAGGCACCGGGTAGGGTGAAGCTAACAGTATAGAGTCAGAACAAACTCAATATTTGAAGGCTATAGGGAAAAGAAAAGTTTTTAGCTGAGTTTTAAAAGCAGTGATTGAGTTTGTAGTTCTCAAGTGTTCTGGAAGAGCGTTCCAGGCATAAGGGGCAGCAGAAGAAAAAGGACGAAGCCGAGTAAGGGAAGTGGAGGTCCTTGGGCAGGCGAGAAGCATGGCATCAGAGGAGCGGAGAGCCCGAGCGGGGCGATAGTGTGAGATGAGAGAGGAGAGATAGGCAGGAGCTAGGCCGTGAAGAGCTTTGAAGGTCAGCAGGAGAAGTTGGCAGGAGCCATATCCACCTTTGAGACTGTGGCCTAATCTACATCAAGCAGGATATTTAGGGAGACCATACGGAAAGGAGGACAGGGCTCCTGTACCTTTAACAGTTACACAGAAAAGGGAATTTCAGCAGGTGTCATTTGTATATATGGAGAACCTGGTGAAATTCCCTCTTCGCCACAACAGTTAAAGCTGCAGGATCTATACTATAGTGACCAGATTTAAAAGAAGGCAGGGCACCTGCAGCTTTAACTGGTGTGATGAAGAGGGAATTTCACCAGGTTCTCCATATATACAAATGACATCTGCCGAAATTCCCTTTTCAATACAACTGTTAAAGATACAGGAGCCCTGTCCTCCTTTTCATATGGTCAGCCTACAGGATATTGCAATACGAAAGTGGTATGAAAGCGGTGTATGGTATGTGTCAATGGGCCCCAACAGTTGTCAGTGCAGTTCAATAACGCTATAAAGCAGTAGTGTGGCTCCTGCCTTTTATATACCACTTTCATAGTGCAATATCTTGCTTGCTGTAGATTAGGCCCTTTTTTCTTTTCTCCTGTTTTTCTTTCCCAAGTGCGGAGGGCTTGTGTGACTTGTATGTTGCATGTGAGTTGTAGGTCAGTGTATGAATACACATGCAGTCCCTGCCACTGGACCAGACACCCCATGTGGCTCTCGGGACTGAAAAAGTTATGCGCCCCTGGTTTAGTCTCCTGACCACTCTGAGAACGTTTCTACACCTGTCTTTTTTCCAGGGATCATCCTGGGATCATCCATGTGTATGCAAATGCCACACAGGGGATCCCGGGAGCAGGCAGGGATGATTCCTCCATTTACCTGGGATAATCCTTAGGTGTAGAAAGGGCCTAAGTCTCTTGTTGTAGTCTAGGACATGATCTCTTTCTGTCTGACTAGAATAACAGAACAGAGTTACTGTGGGAACATGGGTGGGAGGGTGCTCTTGCATAGGTGACCATATGAAAAGGAGGACAGGGCTCCTATATCTTTAACAGTTGCATAGAAAAGGGAATTTCAGCAGGAGACATTTGTATATATGGAGAACCTGGTGAAATTCTCTCTTCATCACCACAGTTAAAGCTGCAGGAGCTATACTAGCGTGACCAAATTTAAAAGAGGCAGCTTTAACTGTTGTGATGAAGAGGGAATTTCACCAGGTTCTCCATATATACAAATGACACCTGCTGAAATTCCCTTTCCTATGCAACTGTTAAAGATACAGGAGCCCTGTCCTCCTTTTCATATGGTCACTCTACTGTTGCACCATGCCCTGCCTTGTTCGTCCCTGGCCGATGGCTGGTTGGCGACTGTGTGAACAGAGTGCTGGACTAGTTGGACCCTTGGTCTGATCCAGCAGGGCACTTCTTAGGTTCTTATGAGACTTTCCCTTCTGGACAATACCAGCATTTATTTATTTATTTATTTATTACATTTTTATACCGCCCAATAGCCGAAGCTCTCTGGGCGGTTCACAAAAATTAAAACCACAAAAAACATCCAACAGGTTAAAAACACAATTACGAAATACAGTATAAAAAGCGCAACCAGGATAAAACCACACAGCAAAGTTGATTATAAGATTAAAATACAGAGTTAAAACAGTAAAATTTAAATTTAAGTTAAAATTAAGTGTTAAAATACTGAGTGAATAAAAAGGTCTTCAGCTGGCGACGAAAGGAGTACAGTGTGGGCGCCAGGCGGACCTCTCTGGGGAGCTCGTTCCACAACCGGGGTGCCACAGCGGAGAAAGCCCTCCTCCTAGTAGCCACCTGCCTCACTTCCTTTGGCAGGGGCTCATGGAGAAGGGCCCCTGTAGATGATCTTAAGGTCCGGGTAGGTACATATGGGAGGAGGCGTTCCTTCAGATAACCTGGCCCCAAACCGTTTAGGGCTTTAAATGTCAATACCAGCACTTTGAATTGGGCCCGGACCTGGACTGGCAGCCAATGAAGCTGGAAAAGGACTGGCGCAATGTGATCTCGTCGGCCAGTCCCTGTTAGTAAACGGGCTGCCCTATTTTGTACCAGCTGAAGCTTCCGGACCGTTTTCAAAGGCAGCCCCACGTATAACGCATTGCAGTAATCCAAGCGAGAGGTTGTCAGAGCATGGATCACTGTAGCTAGGCTATCTCTGTCCAGATAAGGGCGTAGTTGGTATAACAACTGCATGGTGGCAGGGATGCGGACAGTGGTGTCTCCGGATGGGAAAGGGAGCAGCAATGAAGCTGAATAACAGCCAAACGAAAACTGGAGGTCATGGAGTTGATAGGAAGCTCCCCTGCCCTTTTGAAAAGGACCAGGCAGCTATATTCATTGGATACCTCTAGACGCGGTGGACTGATGGCATCAAATCACCAGAATGTTATAGCCTATTGAAAGTCTTTTATCAGGTCTGATGTAGCAAATTGCCTTGTAAGTAAGCAAATGCACGTCCATGAGGGGTGTGAGAGGATGTTGTTTGGTGGGAAGTAGGCTAAACCTATGCTGTGTGATGTTGCTGTGCATGCATAGGCGTGCGCAGCACATTTCATTAGGTGGTTTGGCCAGGGATTATTTTTTTTAAGGTAAACATTGATTGAATATACAGTAATAAAGGACTTTTTTTTCATTCATCAAACAAACGAAATAAATGAAAACTGAAGTAAACTGTATTTTTTTTAATTAACAAATAATCTATGCTGCACTGTTGTAATTATTTGATTGGGACTGAAGTTGAGGAGCACTAATTTTACTGTACTTATTGTCTTTAAATATGGTTAAATATCCCACAGTTACCTTGCTATTCTATGTCTACAATTCTTTTTCTCCTGTCTTTTTTTTCATCCCCTCTTCCTTTTCAGGCTGCATCCTATGCACATTTACCTCAGAGTAAGTTTGATTGATCTTAGTGGGGCTTACTTCTGAGTAGACATACATAGGATTGTGCTGCAGCTCTGTTTTAAAGTGACACAAGATACACACATACCAGGTTTACCAAAAGAACGGCTTGAAAAAAGGGGGTTGGACACCCTAAAATAAGCAAGGGCAGATAGGAATTGTTTTAGCCAGCATTCTGGAAAAGGTGCTGCTGAATGAACCCTCCTTAGCCAGGAGGTCCTGGGGGGCATTGCAGTTCTCCCGCCTTCCCCCTTTCTTTTCTCTTGCTGGAGTCCAGACTGGGGTGGGTGGTGGGGCAGCGATGAGGAGAGAAGGCACGTAACATACAGCTTCTCTCTCTCTCTCTTTCTCCGAAACATTACAGTACCTGCAGGGCTGATGACGAGAGGAGGGCAGCAGCTCCGAAGGGGGGAGGGCCGCAATCCGCAGCTCCGAGCAATCTTACTACTTACAGAAACAGTCCCCTCCTCGGCTCCACCACGTGCTGCTTCCTGGCTGCAGCGTGGCTGCTGCTCCCACCTTGTTCAGCAACTGTCGCGAGAGGTCAGGCAGAGCAGCTGGGAGCAGGGAGCGGCTGAGTGAGTGAGTGAAAGAGCGAGCGAGCTGGGGGGTGCAGTGGCTGCACTGGTGAAAAAAGCCTTCTGGAGGAGGAGCGGGGTGGGGAGCAGCTGAATTTGTCGCTCTTTCCTACAGCTAGCACCGGCCCTGCTACCGCAACATGGCGGCGGTGGATTAGGATGTTCAACTGAACCTTTGAACCTGTTGTCCGCATGCCAATGTGTGCATGAATACTGCAACACTGTGTGAGTGCTGCCTGCACATGCTCAGTAGGCATTGTTATGGAAGCTGCACATGCGTACAAGGCTTTCCGCAGTGCGACGAAATGCAGCCAATGAGCTTCTGGTTGATGCAATAGTCGAAGTATAAAAGGAAGGCACACCCTTTGTCTGCAGAACTGTTTACTGCGTAACTCTCTCCAGCCTGGTGTGGAATAAACCAGGTGTTCGGACAAAATTCCTTTGTTTCTGAGTCTGTTTCTACCGTGATAGCTGCACTCACAGGAATCGAAGGGCTTTTCTACACAAATGTGAAAGTTTGGGGCCTACAGAAGCAAAACAAAAAGGTCAGGCCTTAGAGGCATGGGTTTGGTTTTTTTCCTTTTTTCTTTTGGGAGGGGATATCCCTGAGATAAGTAGTTTCAATTCTCCAGTTAAGTTTTATCTCCCAGTTAAGTTCATTTCTCCACTTAAGTTTCATTTCTTCAAGACTGAAATAGTACTTTCTGTTTTGGGAAAGAGGGTATAAATAGGGTGACCATATGGAAAAGAGGACAGGGCACCTGTATCCTTAACAGTTGCATGGAAAAGGGAATTTCAGTAGGTGTAATTTTTAGGCATGCAGCCCCTGGTGAAATCCCCTCTTCATCACAACAGTTAAAGCTGCAGCAGCTATACTAGAGTGACTAGATACAAAAGAGGGCAGGGCTCCTGCAGCTTGAACTGTTGTGATGAAGAAGGAATTTCACCAGATGCTGCATGCATAGAAGTGACGCCTGCTGAAATTTCCTTTTCTATACAACTGTTAAAGATACAGGAGCCCTGTCCTCCTTTGCATATGGTCACCCTAGTATAAAAGAGTGAGAGAGCTAGGGAGGAGAGTGCAGGATAGGACAAGAGCTGGAGGAAGTAGCAGCAGGGTAAAGCCTAAATGCAGCTAGGGTAAAGGACCTGTGTTTTCTTTTCTTTTAATAACTTTGTACTGCTCACAAAGTATCTTTGTATCTTGTTTTGCTTTGTATCTTTTGACTAAATACCTTTAGTTGTACTTTGCTTGTTTTACTTTACTAGTAAACTGTTGTGTTAAAGCCACAATGTCTGGAGTGTCACTTACCCCATGTCTGCAGCCTAAACCCCACATTACTGGGAAGGGGAAGGCAAAAGAAGGAGGGTGGGACTCTTAAGGAGGCAGAGATCCTTAAATGCTGAGGACGTCCGCGGCGTTTGCTAGACCTACCTGAAAATCCGGGGGCGAGGAGGGGAGACCTCGTGTTGTGAATAACGCGAGATCTTGCCCTCATTTACACGCAAGGCGCAACGAGCTCAAGAAGAGAGGTGTTGCGCCCGCCATTTTAAATTTTTTTCTTAAAGGGCTGGTTGCGCACAAGCACTGGAGTGGAAAGGTAAGGTTTTTGTTTTTCTTAAAAAATTGATTTCCCCACTCCTCCCACTTGAGCCCCAATGGCCGCAGGGCTCCTGAGGAGTGCTGCGCCCCATGCGCGGCTCCCGGATCCACGTGAGTAATCACGCAGAGCCGGGAAAAGCCGTGGAAACGGGCCACATGCTCGTGGTCTCGGGCTCAGCCTGAGACCACGGGTAAACCCGGCCCAAAGTGCGGGGCTTTATCCCGGGGCCAGGTAGGGATGATCCCTCCCTGAGCCCGGGATCCCCTGTGTGTCAGGGGATCAGCCCGGGATAATCGCTGCTCTAGCAAAGGCCCCAGACACAGAAGGAACCCTGACTCTGAGTCTTCTGCCTCTGGATTGGTTGTGGGATTAATTTCGGCTCCTCTACATGTGCTTTTTCCCAGGCTTTCTTCCTTCTCTGCCTTTCTATATGTTCCATTATATAACCTCTAGGTGGAGCTGTATAGCAAAACTGTGCAACTACACTAGGGTTTCACTCTACTGTTTCCACATATACTGGACTTTCCCTGATCAACTCCACTCCCACCCCTGCAAAAATGTTTGTAAAGAATGGGAAAGGCCCTGGAGTAGGATGGCACTGTGAAAAGCACCCACAAGATGCCATGAGTAGAATCATAGAATCATAGAACAGTAGAGTTTTAAGGGACCTAAAAGGCCATCAAGTCCAACCCCCTGCTCAATGCAGGAATCCACCCTAAGGAATCAAGAGTACACAATAAGTGCCTCATGTAGAATGGCTATAAGAGTAAAACATTACAGAGTTGGAAGAGATCCTGGATCTCTGCAAGCAAAGGCATTGGGCTATAAGGCTCCTCTGCAACCCCAGACTCATCACAGGATGTTCAAGCCTTCATCCCATCCCATCCCACAACCGGAAGTGAAACGAAACGCCAAGGAAGCATTTGAATTTAATGTTTTATTTTTTGAAGCACCATCATTTGGTTGTCATAGTGTGACAAGAGATTTTTCCTCAATATTGCTCTGTGATACGATATAGTATTTTTGGACATTGTTTCTTTTTTTCCTGGTCTTTCATAGAGAATACCCCTGATAGGTCTTTCTGGTCACTTCTGTCCAATGCTGTGTATATTCTTCCCATAAAACACACACACACACTACCAGATTCTGCACCCATCTGTTGTGCATTTGTTACCTAAATTGTACGGTGTGCAAAATAGGATATTGTTATTTAATTTGTACCATTTATTCTGCTTCTGCCACCCAAGGAAGTGGGGTGTTTTTTTGGCAACCTTTGCATAGGACAGGATCTATCCCTGGGCTAACGCATGTCTCACTTAGCTTTCCTCTTTCTCCTATGATTTTTCCAGGTAATGTCTCTGTGTTTTTCGCTTGCTGTCTCCAGTCACAGGTGCTAGAAATGTACTGTTAAACTAAAGATGACAGAGGAACTGGAAGGTGCTAAATCTGTGGTAAGCACCAGCATCTGGACTTTTGCAAAGCCAGGGGGTGTAATATACACAGCTCTTCTTATCACAGGAAGCAGATGTTTGCAGACTATTGACATCTGCTGGAACTTATCAGAGAAAGGTCTTCTTCGATTCAAGTGTTTGTGTTCAGGCTTAGGAGAATATATAAGGCATTTCATTAACCAGGCGGGGTCCCATGGTTTCGTAGGCTCTCATTCAAGGGCTGTCCTATGTTCTGAAATGCCGTACCCTTCCTGGACATGGCAGCTTTGTTCCGACTGGCCCTGGTTCACTTGCCACCACTGCTCGTTTGACCACTGGGCTTGCTACTGTGAGCTTTTCAGCGGAGTTCGACTCATGTGAGGCAAGCGTGTTATTGTGAAAATGTATGAGGTTATGGACAGTGCGGCCAACTGCAGGAGGTAGAACGTCTTTTCTTAAATGATGCTGAGCCAGCAGGGCCTGCAAAGCTGCACCCTAGAAAAAGAAAGGAAAAAAAAACACATTTCTGTCTAGTCTGGTTTTGCTATTGATGCAAACTGAGATCCCAATACTATTTTAAATAATAATAATAATAATAATAATAATAATAATAATAATAATAATAATATATTTATTTATTTATTACCCGCCTCTCCCTCTGGATCGAGGCAGGGAACAACATCAAATGCAAAAATACTACAAAATACATCAAACGGATTAAAACATATAAAACTATAGAGTCTTGTGGCCCCTTTAACATTAGATTTTGCAGCAGATACACTTTCATGGACACTGTCCACTTCATCAGATGCATCTAACGAAGTGGACAGTGCGTTAGGGTGAATTGCTGTGCATGTTTAGCTAGAAAAATGCCCTACAGCTCCCAGCATCCCCAGCTGGAGAATGCTGGGAGTTGTAGGATGTTTGTTGTCTGGACATGCACAGGACTGCTCCCTTAAGGTGCTGCAAGACTCTATGGCCTGGTTCAGACAACACGCTAAACCATGCTGCTTAACCACAAAATGGTTAAGGGAATGCATTGCTTTCCCCAGAGAGGTCCGCCTGGCATCTACACTGTACTGCTTTCATTGCCAGCTGAAGACCTTTTTATTCTCTCAGTATTTTAACACTTAATTTTAACTTCAATTTAAATTTTACTGTTTTAACTCTGTATTTTAACCTTATATCAATTTTGCTGCATGGTTTTATCCTGGTTGTGCTTTTTATACTGTATTTTGTAATTGTGCTTTTAACCTGTTGGTTGTTTTATTGTGGTTTTAATTTTTGTGAACCGCCCAGAGAGCTTCGGCTATTGGGCGGTATAAAAATGTAATAAATAAATAAAAAAATAAAATAAATTTAGCGTGTTGTCTGAACCAGGCCTATGTAGTTTTGCTGCAATAGACTAATACGGCCTCCTGATTAATATTGTCGTTATTAAAATGTCTAGCTTTTTCCAAAAAGAAAGAAAGTCTCAATGTGACTTGCAATAGCATGAAAATATGCAATCTTCAACACAGCTACAACAATGATCCATTAAAATGCATCCACCGCACAAAACAACTACACTGTCAGTGACAACCGCAAACAGTTCAATGTGGATCTTTTAGCTGGATGCTCCAGGCCAGTGCAGATCCAGGGCCTCTGCTGGGGCTTGACACTGGAGTGCAAGTCCAGCTACCTGCAGAGCTTTGAGCGAAGGGGAAAGTGTGGCAGAGCATCATGGGAAAAAGCATGGCAACAGCAGTAGAGCAACCACAGCATCCCTCCTGGAGGACTCCATGCTCCAGGCCCTCTTAGACCTGGCAGAGCCGCCGTGCGTTTCCCAGTGCTAAAACGGCAATGGAGACATGCCCATTGAGTTATACATATGGCTGGTGATCCAGTGCACAGTTGCTTGTATCTGAAGAAGGATTTTCCAGGCCCGAGGGACTCTAGGAGTTATGGGGATGGGGGCTGCAACAGGAGGCAGGACTGCTGAACCGGTTGAAGAGACGTTGGACGGGGCTCCTGCCTCTTCAACAGTTGTATTGAAAAGGGAATTTCAGCAGGAGTCACTTGTACGCACACAGCACCTGGTGAAATCCCTTCTTCATCCCTTCTTCATACAAAAGAGCCCTGCCCTCTTTTGTAGCTGGTCGCTCTAGTATAGCTCCTGCAGCTTTAACTGTGGTGATGAAGAGGGGATTTCACCAGGTGCTGCCTGCCTACAAATGACACCTGCTGAAATTCCCTTTTCTACCCAGCTGTTAAAGATACAGGAGCTCTGTCCTCCTTTCCATAGGGTCACCCTAGGTTAGCTATAATAACTTTGTTTTACTTAGGGTGACCCTATGAAAAGGAGGACAGGGCTCCTGTATCTTTAATAGTTGCATAGAAAGGGAATTTCAGCAGGTGTCATTTGTATGCATATCTCACCTGGTGAAATTTCCTCTTCATCACAACAGTTAAAGCTGCAGGAGCTATACTGCAGTTGTACTGTGACCAGATTTAAAAGAGGGCACCTTTAACTGTTGTGAAGAAGAGGGAATTTCAACAGGTTCTCCATATAAGCAAATGACACCTGCTGAAATTCCCTTTTCTATGCAACTGTTAAAGATACAGGAGCCCTGTCCTCCTTTTCATAGGGTCACCCTAGTTTTACCTCATAAAAAGAGTTTGTTGTTTTTCATCTTGGGCTTCTACCTAGATCAGCCTTCCTCAACCTGGGGCGCTCCAGATGTGTTGGACTACAACTCCCAGAATGCCCCAGCCAGCTGGCTGGGGCATTCTGGGAGTTGTAGTCCAACACATGTGGAGCGCCCCAGGTTGAGGAAGGCTGACCTAGATGGTATATCGTATAGGGATATGGGTTAATGCGTAAACTAGTATAATATTATAATTAAAATGTAACATTTTTGTGGAGTACTGGTTATTTTAATATGTGGCTTTGAACACTCTACTGATGAAGGGTGGTTTTTCCAGAAATAGAAATATATATTTAAATGTAAACAAATAAGCCTAGCCCCTTTTCCCAGGTTAGGATCCCCTCCCCAGGAAATTGAGATGTCTACGCCCCTGGGTGCCCACACTCCTCTCCCCTTCCCTGTCCCCCCCTTCAAACCCTTCCCAATGAACATGAGGGCAGGAACTTGTCATATCAAAGAGGAGGGGAAAAGGATGAGGAAATTCCTGAAAAAATATGTTCGATGTTTGTACCTGGTGACCAAAGAGAGTACAGTGAACGTCGACATCTTCAGAAGGAGGCTGGTCTGGAATAACAGGCCGCTGAGAAACAGTTGCTCCGCAGAACCCATAATGCTGGTGGAGGAGGAAGAGGAGGAGAAGGTATTTAAGACACATCGGGAAAGAAAGAATCGTTTCCCAGCCATGCGACTCTGTGCAGAAAATCCCAAACTCCCATCTTCTGCTGGATTGGACTAAACGTCCACCTAGTCTAGCCTTCCTCAACCTGGGGCGCTCCAGATGTGTTGGACTACAAAATCCAGAATGCCCCAGCCAGCTCTGCTGGCTGGGGCATTCTGGGAGATGCAGTCCAACATGATGCTTTCCACAGTGGCTGGCCCTATGCTTACAGGAAATCAACAAGCAGGACATGAAGGGAATAACCTTCCCTCACTGTGGCTCCCCATTAGCTGGAATTGAGAGGGACACTGCCCTTGAACATGGAGGTTCTGCTTACTTATCCTGGCTAAGTGCTGCTGATGGACTCATCCTTCTCCAGGAATCGATCTAATCCTCCTTTGAAGCTATCTAAGGCCTTAGCTAGACCTAAGGTTTATCCCGGGATCGTCCCGGGGTCATCCCTGTGCATCTAAATGACACACAGGGGATCCCGGGAGCAGGCAGGGATGACCCCGGGATAAACCTTAGGTCTAGCTAAGGCCTAAGATAACCATCACCATGTCTTGTTGTGGCAGCAAATTCAATCAACTCATTTGCGTGTCATGCAACGTAGGTTTGAGAATCAATCCCCCAAATGACAGCAAACTGGGAAATGATTAGGCTGTGCTGCATTTGAAGATGGGGGCGAAGGACTGACTAATTAGGCCAGTTCACACATCAAAATAAGCCAGAATTTAATAATGAACAGGCCCGATTCCTCCCCCTGCAAGATACTTGAGGGCGCGCCTCCCTCTATGTATGCCTGCCTGAGGTTTGAGAGCTATTGCAGGAGCCCTCCTTTGCGTCCCACCAATGTGAGACATACATTACGGTGGGACATGGGAGAGGGCCTTCTCTGTTGTGGCACCCCGATTGTGGAATGCCCTCCCCTTGGAGGCCTCACTGGTGCAGATGCTGGCTTCCTTTCAGCACCAAGTTGAAATGTGACTTTTTAGTCTTTGAGGGCTAAATTTGCCTAAAGCTGGACATTGTTTTCATTGCTTTGAAATTTTCAACTGGTTTTAGCTTGTTAATGGTTTAATACATTTTTAGCTGTGTGCATTATTATTGTTTTATGCTATTTGATTTTTCTCTGTACGCTGCTCTGAGATGTTTTTATAAATAAACATATAAATACATTTAGGCCCTGTTCAGAAGACACCTTAAACTATAGCTTTAACCATGGTGGTTAAGCCAGAAAGCTGGGCTGTGTTAAGGAGACACCTTAAACCACCTTTAACCACGGTGACTAAAGTAAAAGGCCTTATTCACTGTGGTTAAAGCCATGGCTTAAGGTGTCTTCTGAACATGGCCTGGCTTTCTGGCTTAACCACCATGGTTAAAGCCATGGTTTAAGGTGTCTTCTGAACGGGCCAAAGGGAAGGGACAGGGCTTTTGAGTGGGGCTCTGCCCCTGTGACATCACCTGGCTCATTGGCTGGGTCTGGGGTGGGTGGGATGTCCACCCAGGCTCTGGACAAAAATCGCTTGCCTGCCATTGAGTTCAAGCCACAGGAGGCCTGCTAAACCACATGGGCTGGCAAGCCGCATTTGACGGCAAACCGTCATGCGATGCATTAGGACAGGATCATCACTCCCACTTACGGCATTCTCGCCTGACTCCACTTGGCAGTCTTCCACATGGTTCAGAGCTTCTTGAGTTGAGCAGTTGGTGGCGACAATTGCAAACTCCACAACGACAGAGAGAGGCAAAGGCTGGGGAAAAGAGCAATGAATATTTGAGCCATCCTTGCAGTGGGAACTACAAACCTGAGCAGAAAGTATGAATTATAGAAAGAGCGGCATGCAACACTGAAGCTACGTGTGTCCCTGTGGCCAAGGCAGGCTGGTGGCTCCAATTTTGGTGGGGTGGACATTCCATTCTGGGTTTTAGTTAGAACCAGCCAGAAGTCCAAAGAAGCTGTCCATGGTCCTGGACCCATGGTTCAGACATGGTGTCTGAATAATGTCTTTCCATTTGCAGCTGAAACCCTCCATTCTTTCCCTGATGCCTTTCACCCCTGTAATAGCCCTTGATAGTTCATTACAGGAGTGAAAGGTGTGGTTAATATTGGTATGTGTGTGTGACCTGCTCAACTTGCAGTGCACTCTTTAGGCTGTGCTCTTTATATGATAGATTCAGGTACCTAGGGTGACCCTATGGAAAGGAGGACAGCGCTCCTGTATCTTTAACTGTTGTATAGAAAAGGGAGTTCCAGCAGGTGTCATTTGTAGGCATGCAGCACCTGATGTAATTCCCTCTTCATCATAACAGTTAAAGCTGCAGGAGCTATACTAGTGACCAGATACAAAAGAGGGCAGGGTACCTGCAGCTTCAACTGTTGTGATGAAGAGGGGATTTCACCAGGTCCTGCATGCATACCAATGACACCTGCTGAAATTCCCTTTTCTATACAACAGTTAAAGATACAGGAGTCCTGTCCTCCTTTCCATAGGGTCACCCTACAGTTACCTTCATAACAGGGTTATTTATTACTACAACACATGAGAACACCAAATACTAGTCCTGACTGAGGACTCTAAACGAGCGATTTACTGCATGTTTGACCGGATCTACACTACTGCTTTAAAGTGCTTTATAACAGTTATGAAGCGCTTTAACTGCTTCAAAGCGCTATAAAACTGTTTTAAAACGCTTTAAAGCAGTAGTGTAGATCCAGCCCTGGTGAGTGGCCACTCATGAAAATTTGAGGGTCTTTTCTACAATGTCGTCAAATACCAGGACACCTCCCGTGGCATCCGTTGGAAATTCTGCCATGAAAAGAACCACTTTTAAAGTGGTTACATTCTGAAAAGGCCAGTATCTTTTGCCACTAGATGGCGCTGTCTCAATGGAATTGAACGGAGGGGAAGTACTCAATTCAAACCATGTGGTCGACCCTCTCCTCCTGTGTAATGCAGCCCGTAATAATCACACCAAAAAGCAGGAAGCACAAATGCCACGGGGAAGCAATGTGATTTCCTCGTAATATAAAGAAGTCCCGAGAGAGGAAGAGGCTCCACTTGGGCCTCCTGCAAAAGCTAAAAATGGCAGGTTCTCTTAAAGCTATATACACACACAAACATCCCACTCTAGCCCTTAATAAATTGCAAAGCTGTTGCAATCAACTCTCCAGCAACATCTGCATTTTCCTGAAACACCCACACACCAGAACACTGGATAACAACACTAGATTACACTGCAGAGTTGACTTGCACTACTCTAACCACTTGCCCTGCAAAGTGGGAATAACAACACTGGGCTACCTTGCAGGAACGGCGTAACCCACACTTTCTCAGATACAGCCCTGCTTCCTGCAACACTAGGATAATAATGACAAAAATCATCTGCACACATTTGTCAGGGTATTCCGCCAAACCCCCCCCCCCCCCCCCCAATGTTTATAAACTCAGAAAGAAATATTAACAACACCTGAGTTAGAAAGGTTATGAATTCTGGTCTCTTTTGCTTGTTTTTTGGAAGACACATGCTGCCCAAATTCAGTTACACTAATCATAGAGTCATAGAATCATAGAATAGTAAGGGGCCTACAAGGCCATCGAGTCCAACCCCCTGCTCAATGCAGGAATCCACCTTAAAGCATCCCTGACAGATGGTTGTCCAGCTGCCTCTTGAAGGCCTCTAGTGTGGGAGAGTCCACCACCACCCTAGGTCATTGGTTCCATTACCATTACTAACCAATGGATTTATTTATTTTTAAATGAGATTGCAATTACTTCCTAACGGGGAAGGTTCCCAAAAGGCTTAACACACCCACAAGGATTAACACACTCAGGTAGTGGGTGTGTTAACCATTGCTCTGACTTCATTCATTGCCTAAAAACACTGAAAGGCAGGAGCGGGTACTTCCTCACAAAACGAATGGGCACAACAGTGGCTTATATCTTGAGTACTACAAGGCTAGAGATTTCCCTTTTTAAAAAAAAAAAAAAAATGAAAGCTGGGAATCTGGAATTTATGGCTCATCTTGTAGCAGGGGCAACTTCATCCTTTGCCCCTTCCTGTGGGCCCCAACTCCTTCCTTCCTGGTTCACTACTGAGGGTGGTGGTTTCAGACTACAAACTCATCCCTGGTTGTGTGCTGATCTTTGTCAGCCACACGGACCGGGAGCACACTGAGCTGGACATGGCAGTGGTCATCCTTGGTCCGCTGCTTACCACATGCTTCCCTCGTGAAATCTCATGAAGCCGGTAGAAGCGAACCGTGGTATTTTCAGCATTGAACTTGGAGAGTGCCACGTTAGCGGCGTTCACCACACCGGCGTCATCCAGGGCCGACAATGTTCCACAGCGAGGGCAAAATTTCTTGATGTCTTCAGCTGAATCTAAGAAAGAAAAATAGGGTGGGGGGAAATTTTTGTTTGCTTTTAAATAAAAATTGAGTAATGTTCATGGCAGGCTGCTCCTGAAAGTTTATGATAGCTGGTGGTGACACTAAGGGAAGAGCATATTATGCATTTATTATAGTTTTCATTCCACCTTTCCTCCATGGAACTCAGGGTGGCATACATAGATCCCCACCAATGTTCTCCTCACAACAACCCTGTAAGGTAGGATGGACACAGAGAGACAGAGAGAGAGAGAAAGATAGAGAGAGAGAGAGACTAAGGCCATGTCTACATCTCTGGCATTCCAGGAGGGAGGGGGGAGGATCTCATGATTTTATGATCACGAGATCCTCCCCCTCAGTCCACACGCAGCCGCGGGACATCCTGGGCATTGCGCCCATCATGGCGGCCCTTTTTTTTCAAACAAGAAGAGCTGGAGCACATAAGCACTCCAGCAAAAACAGCAAGGTAAACACACACACACACACACACATACCCTCCCACCCATTCCCCACTCCCACCTCTGATGGGCACAAAGTTCCTGAAGAGCTCTGTGCCCCATGCCTGGTTCCCGGCTCCTCGTATTTACTCATGAGGAGCCAGGACAAAACAGGGCTGGCTGCCCACAAGTTCCGGGGTCTCGGGACGATCCTGAGACTGCGGGAAAAGTTGGGATTAAAGCTGTCCCATGTCCTGGCTATCCCGGGGAAAGGGAGGAATCATCCGTCCCTGCCCCTGGGATTCCCTGTGCATCATGTGGACACACAGGGGTGATGCCCTGGGATAAACACTGGTGTGGACATGCCCTAAGGCAAGGTCACCCAGCAGGCTTCATGGCTAGGGATGGGTGAACAGCCCTGAATCCTGTTGTGCTTGCTGGAGTCTAGCTAGTTGCCTGACCTAGGCTGATGGGTGGGGTGAGGTGCCAGATGGTCTGCAGGCACCCTGTGAAAGCTCATGTCTTCTTCTTCTTCTTCTTCTTCTTCTTCTTCTTCTTCTTCTTCTTCTTCTTCTTCTTCTTCTTCCTCCACCTCCTCCTCCTCCTCCTCCTCCTCCTTCTTTTTTGTCCTTAGACACGCTATGCAGAAAATCATGGATGGAACTATTTACAGAAATTGAGATTTGTGCAAGAACACGGCTGTAAGCATCACGATTTGCGGACGCGAAGGACTATTTATGTCTGCAATTTTGCGCAAATTGGGATTTGCACAAATTGGGATTTCCACAAAAAGGAAGGAAGATGGAAAACTACAAACTTGCCTGACTCGGTGCCCCCCGAGCAGAGCTAGCTCAGGGATCCGCAAGCTGGTGAAAACCTGCTGTGCTCCACTTCCAAACCAGATTCTTCTGACATCCCTGTTCATGGCTGAGTGGGGATTTTGTACTGCGGTCTCTCCAGTCTAGCCCAGTTATCTTCATTCTTTTTCAGTCAGGAGCCACTTTGGGCCCAGGCTATTTGGGGCCCTTTTCTGGGCCATGGGGGTTGGTCTCTCCTCTCCTCCTCTATCAAGCAGTGGTGCTGTGTACCGGACTCAGCTAGAGGCCTCTGGGGACTCTCCTCCCTGTCACCCTCCCCAACATCCAAGCAAGACTCCATCAGTGAATCACTGAAAGTCACCAGGCCAGCAAATTCCAACAGGCTCATTCTTGGTCCTTGGAGTGGGATGCATCTTTTCCTCATCTGAGAGTGCTCTGTGCTGCAAACTCTCCCAGTGCAGTCCCACATTGTGCGCTCTCTCTCTCTCTCTCTCTCTCTCCCCCCGCTTTGCATTCAGTTTCCCTTCCAGCATCTGCCCAGTGCACCACTGCAGCTAGCCAATCATGTTGCTCTTTGCTTCTTGGACTCTTCCTCCACCCCGCTAATTGGCTGATTGCTCCTGCATTCTCTGCTGACAAGTGCCAGGTCTCCTGACTCTCCACCACCATAGCTTCCTCCAATAGCCAGATCATAGGAGTCAACCCACTGCTAAAGGAAACAACAAGGCAAACCTAGAGGGCCCCTGCTGAGAATGAAGAGAAGGGAGGGGCTGAGTGAATGAGAGAGAGACTGGGTTCGGATGACACAATAACTCACGACAGGTTAAATAACCCATAACGGTTGATTTAACCCATCATGAGTTATCGTGTTGTGTATTGGGAATTTTTTAATCCATGATGGCTTGCTTGTCCAAAATACGCCATTTTGATAACCCATGGTCTGCAATAGGGCTTATTTAATAGGGTGACCATATTTGGGAAACCAAAAAAGAGGACACCTAGTGTGTGTGTGGGGAAGCCGCTTTCTGAGTCCTGCAGAAAGTACGTTATTCCCCCGCCACCTTAAAGAACCCGATTGGAGTGGAGGAGGGGAAAGGCTTTCATTCTGCACTACCACCATCCACTCCAATTGGGGCCTTTTCTATAATGTCCACGAATGACCCACTTTCCCCTTTAAGATCTCAATTGAAGCTCGAGGTGGGGGAATGATGTGCCTCAAGAAAGCATGTCATTCCCTCCTGCCATGCTAATAGCAGCCTTAAAGGGGAAGGTGTGTCATTCCAGGACATTATTGAAAATTATAGAAAATCCCCCCTGACACCATGGAAAGAACAAAATCCAGGACAAATCCGGGGAAATCCTGACAGTTGGTCACCCTATTATTTAACCCACCGTGGGTTATTGTGTCATTGGGCACTGTGGGTCATTTTGCTCGCCAGATTTTTGCTGGATCCAGATTTATGCTGGATTAAATGTGCTGATGGAAGTGGACTTTCCCACCCCCTCCTTCCCATGGCAGCCCCTCCACCCCCCTGAAAATACTACATAGAAAAGCAGGAGGCCCTGCTGAATGAGGTGAGCTGTGCTATGGGGAGGAGGGAATCCCCAAAAATTGGGCAGAAGGAATTTCCATGAGTGGATCCCTTCCTCTTGAGGAAGGCAGATCCTCGATCCAACCCATCAATGCAATGAAGCAAAGTAAGGTTTGGATGGCATTTTTTTAAAAGAAGTGCACCAAATACTTTGCTGAGGGACCGTGAAAGAAAATCGGAAGGTCACGCAGGCCACTAGGCCAACTGAGTAGTTGTATTCCTTCTATGATCCAAGCAAGAACACCCGCAAGGGGAGCTCAACCTGGCTCCAAGTAAATATTATTACGATATTGGGCAATGGTCTGGTTGATCCTTGTGGGTCCCTTCCAGGTCAGTCACTCAAGTCGGCTGCTATGTGTCCTTCTTACATAGGAGATTTTCATTGGGACTTCGGCATCACAGAGAAGGCTAAACGCCTCCCCCTTCCTGTGCACCATGATCCTGATTGCTCAATCTACTGCTGCTATTAATCTCCCACCCCCAGATTTCCCAGTTCATGGAATGTTGTAACATGTAGTTTGGCCCACAGAGTCGTAGCTGCTGGAGACCCCAAGAAGGGAGCTGAATTTTGAAGAACAACAAGGCGTGCAAGTCACACGGAATAACGGGCTCAAGTTAAAGGAAGCCAGATTCCATTAGCTCATCAGCTGGACATCAGGAAAAACTTCCTGACTGTTAGAGCAGTATGACAATGGAATCAGTTGCCTGGTGAGGTTGTGGCCTCTCCCACACTAGAGACCTTCGAGAGGCAGCTGGACAACCATCTGTCAGGGATGCTTTAGGGTGGATTCCTGCATTGAGCAGGGGGTTGGACTCGATGGCCTTGTAGGCCCCTTCCAACTCTGCTATTCTATGATTCTATGATTCACTCAGAAAATGTTGACAAAAGGCAAAACAACAACAACAACGAAATAGGGACCGGTGCAAGGAAAGCGTCAGATCATGGCTCTTATCTGTCAGCCCTACTGAGAACTCCAAAGCAGCAAAGTGGAATTACCTGGAGATGAATGGCATCGGGTGGCGAGCACCTTGTAGTCTCCATCCATACTGATTATTTTGACATCACAGTCCCCTTCAACAGCCTGGATGTTCGAAAGAAGAGACACATCAGTTGCAAGACTGCTTAGGAAGCGCCCAGAGATTAAAAGGTAGCGAAGCCCATTTGTGCAGCAATAAGCCGCAACCACTTTTGGAGACTGGTACGGCGGGCTTAGAGGGTGAACCGAACAAGGACGGACATCCAGGAGTCTGCGCTAGTAAATAGCCATTCAAATCAACATATATACTCATCGGGGACATACCCAGAAGTATTTGTCAAAGCCTTAACTAAGAGATGCTGAACATGCATTTTGCTGTGCAAATTAAATCATAATAATCGGTAAATAGAAGACCACCCAAGACTGAAGTTAAGCCCACCCCTGCTATAATGGTGAAGGGGGCACTTGCATCCAGGACGATGAACATTCACGGGCAAGCTCGAATTCTCTACAAGGTTAACCAAAAGTGCAGAGACTCACATGATCGTGCAGTGACCTTACTGTACAATTTTCAGCGGGTACTGCGCTAAATACATGACATGTTGTCTCCAATAAGTCCAGCTCAAGGTACCATATCTTTCCATGTGGTCTCTGGAAAGAAAATAAACAGAGAAGATGATCAGAGCTCCAATTTCTCCATATGTTGATCTCTCTCTTGCATGATAAGATTTTGGTTTTATGTATATTTTTAACCAAAAACAAGTTAGGATGGGATGCTGGAAGAAAGGAAGTAGGATAGACCTACACTACTGTTTTACGGCAGTATTGAAGTGCATTGATAAGTATTAGGGCACATTACACACTCCATGTACTGCTTCCATAGTGTTATTTCCTGCTTTTTTATCCTGAATTACCCCAAATAATGCAACAAATGTCATTGCCTGTCCTACGAAGTCTAAGGCCTTAGCTAGACCAGGCTTTATCACGGGGCGAACCCTGGGATCATCCCTGTGCGTCCACATGACACACAGGGGATCCCGGGATCAGGGAGGGATAATCCCTTCCTTGCCCCAGGATAGAGCTCTCCACTTTGGGTCTGCTTTTTCTGCGGTCCTGGGCTGAGCCCGAGACCGCGAAATGTGTGGCCCGATGCTGCAGTTTGACCCAGCGCCGCATGATTCCTCGCTGGGAGCTGCTCTCATCAGGGGTAGGGTGGAGGAAACGGAGAAATTAAGTTAATTAAGTTAATTTTTTTTAAAAAAAACCTACCTTCAGCGCATGAGCATTCATGCGTAGGGTGACCATATGAAAAGGAGGACAGGGCTCCTGTATCTTTTAACAGTTGCATTGAAAAGGGAATTTCAGCAGGTGTCATTTGTATATATGGAGAACCTGGTGAAATCTCCTCTTCACCACAACAGTTAAAGCTGCAGGAGCTATACTAGAGTAACCAGATTTAAAAGAGGGCAGGGCACCTGCAGCTTTAACTGTTGAGATGAAGAGGGAATTTCACCAGGTTCTTCATATATGCAAATGACACCTGCTGAAATTCCCTTTTCAATACAACTGTTAAAGATACAGGAGCCCAGTCCTCCTTTTCATATGGTCACCCTATTCATGCGCTCTGTCCTCTTTAAAAAATAAAAATAAAAATGGCGGGCATGATGCCTCTCTTCCTGAGGTCATTGCGCCTCATGTGTAAATGGAGGAGGGATCTCATGTTAAACGCAACGCGAGATCTTCCCTCCTCCGTCCTGGATTAAATGGTAGGTCTAGCTAAGGCCTAAATGAGCAAGAGGGATAAAGCGTCAACATGTTGGGATCGTAATGATTTGACAAAGAGAATTTCACCAGGGGCTGCATTCATGCAAATGACACCTGCTGAAATTCCCTTTTCTGTGCAACTGTTAAAGATACAGGAGCCCTGTCCTCCTATCCGTACGGTCACCCTATGCATGCCGCACCTGGTGAAATCCCCTCTTCATCACAACAGTTAAACTGCAGGAGCTATACTAGAGAGACCAGATACAAATGAGGGCAGGGCTCCTGCAGCTTTAACTGTTGTGATGAAGAGGGGATTTCACCAGGTGCTGCATGCCTACAAACGACACCTGCTGAAATTCCCCTTTCAATACAAATGTTAAAGATACAGGAGCCTTGTCCTCCTTTCCATATGGTCACCCTATGCAATGTCCTAGCTTTATTGGTGAGAGGTTAGTGAAATAAACTTCCTGATGTGGCTTTTGTGCTGAAGCAGATCCTTTGACTGGCGTCACACAATCAAAGCCCTATTAGTGGCACTGTTCTGACTGGGGTCCAGGTCCCTTCTCAGGAGGAGGAACAAGAAGGCCCCAAATGGAGCAGGACTGGTTCATCACACTTTGAAGCAAATGCATATCCTTACCAGTGGAGGCTGGTGGCCCTGACCACGGACAGCACTAGGCAGTGGGGGGGAGGCAAATCAGTGCCCCCCCCAAACAAGGAGCTATACCATCATTTTTCTTTCAGAGATCTTAACATATGGGACACATTAAGCTCATTTAGAAATACATACTTTGCTCTTTTTGTGCCCCCATCCTTTTCTGGTGCTGCCATTGGCTCTAATGTCAGTGGAGTGGTAAATCCACTCTGGGTTTCAGCCAGAACCAGTCAGAATTCTGAAGGAGCTATCCAAAGTGCAGAGCCCAAAGCGAAATCACTGCACCACTGACGTCAGAGCCACCAGCCTCCACTGTTCCTTACCAAGGGCTTGTCTATACGGCTTGTTTACCCTGACCTAAATGCGCATACTCACGTTGTAGGTTACATGACGCAGCCGTCCATTCGTTGCTGCACCTGGTTTTTAACCCAATAATGCGCATCTTCGTATTCGCGACTTTTAGATCACGTCCGAGTTTGCACCGCATTATCGCTATGTGTCTTTGGGGGAGTTAAATCGGATTTTGACATGTGAGCAGAGCTTTGTGGGCAGGACAATGTGATTGGTTGCTTTCCCGATTTCGTACCAATCGGCTGCCTCGTTGGTTTGCGCCAATTTTAGTTTGAAGTCTCTCTGCAGAGCTCCGCAGAGAAAGCTTCTTAAAATAAATGTATTTATATATTTATTGCTTTTCAATATGTGAAGCTCTCTGGGCAGTTCACAAAAACAAAGAGGGGGAAACGGGCAGCCAGACGAAGGAGACATGTTCTGCTGCCTTGTTCCTTTCCCTCTGTAGCCTCGTTCCTTTCCCTCTGCTGCCTTGTTCCTCCTCCCCCCCCCGCTCCTGGTTTGTGTGTTATATGAATCTGCGGAGCTCCACATATAAAATGTATAGCTGCACTCCTCTCTCCTCCATAGCTTCGTATATTCGATAATGTGCATGTGCACATTTATAACTCACTATAAAAATAAGATTCAAGAAATAAATCGGTGTCGTTGCTGCAGTGTGATGCTCTTTACCTACATTCAAATCAACAAAAATTTGGGTTTATATTAAATGAGGAGCAATCCCGTTGTTGTATAGACGGGGCTATCTAAAGAGGGCCCCTGGGAGGCCGGAGTCTAAAATTACATAACGTCACCACTGTTATTAGGAATGGACTTATCCAATAAAATGAGGCTGGAGAGGCCCTCCCTTTCAGTGTATCCTTTCAGGCAGGACTTACCCGGTTTAACACCTTGACCTTCTCAATTCTGTTAAGGACTTGCTTAAATCCATGAACAGTCTTGCTGTTGATGTAGTCCACTGCTATGGCTGCTACATGTTCGACCTCAGGGCTATCACAGTCAGGAAACTGGATTGGAGATTCCAAGGACACTAACTGTGCTATGCATCCCAGGATTTGACCCAGGAGAGCCAGAGCTACCAGCGATTTCATGGCTCAGGGTGCAGGAGATCTAGGAGGGGCGTTCGGCTGGAAGGAAGGGTGGAAGGAGCCCAAGCAGAGCTCCCATTTATGCCAGATGCAACCCCCTGCGCCATTTGCATACACAAAGGCCTGCAATCTTTGTCCAGGGTCCAGAAAGTGACTGCAAACAAGGGAAAGAGAAAAGTAAACATGTGGGGACATGGAGTCAAAGTTTTATTAGATAAGAACAAAATTGCAAAGCATGCTAAAAAGGAGATGGCCGGAGCAAAACACACACACACACACACACACACACACAATACTCCTAGTGTAACCCTATTTTTACATGCCAGATGTAATTGATGCACTAAATAGGGGCTAGAGAACTCATGGGGTGGGTGGGTGTGCTCGCCCTACAAGTTTGCTGAGTGCTCTCAGCCAGCCCTCTTCCGTGAGCTGGCCTGGCTGAGCACTCCGGAAGCACACTTTCTGGAGCCTCCATAAAGTGTGCAATTCCCCCGAGGAATTGTGCACATTGTGAAGGCCCCAGAGAGTGCTCTTTCCCTCCTCCGCCCATGCGCCAATCGGGGCCTTAAAGGTCTTCTTTAATTCAAAGATTTTAAGAAGGCCTTTAAGGCCATGATCGATGCAGAGGGCGTGGGGAAATCACGTATTTTCCCCCTCCACTCTAATGGTGGTTTGTTAATAGGGCCTTGAAGGCCTCCATTGGCACAGGAGCAGGGGGGTGGGGAAAGAAACACATTTTCCCCTGCTGTGTTAATGGCGGCTGCAGGTCAGGGCAGAACAGTTCCACTTGCTAACCGTTTGCTGCAAAAGGGTCAGCACCCTCACCATGGCTTAGCGTATAGTCTGGACAGGCCTGATGGGGAATTTTGCACTAGCCCTCTCCTATATTATGCAGTAAGTTGTGTATAAAAACAGTGTGTGCTGTAAACCTGGAGGACCCCAGTTCAACTATCATCTCGGCCACGAAATCACTGGCTGGTCTTAGACAGGGCAGTAACTTCTGAAGAGGTTCTCTCTGTACACACTCTGATGATTGCATGGAATATGAAAGGATGTCATGTAGTATCTGCTGAAGAGAAAGGGCCTTTTAAAGCCATGCAAACTGTTTGTTTTTATCTCAATTTTAGAATTTCTGTAAACCGCCCAGAGAGCCCTGGCTATGGGATCGATCGATCAATCAATCAATCAATCAATCAATATGCCCATCACTACATCTTGTTGAAGTGAATTCCATAGTTAAGAACATCAGAAGTGCCATGCTGGATCAGACTGAGGGTCCATCTAGTCCCACACTTCTTGTGATCCTTTATCTTTAACTATGCGCTGTCTGAAGAAGCACTTTGAGTATTTTGAGAGAGGGAGGGCATGTCTAGATGGGGTGATATCCCGGGGATCACCCTGGGATCATCCTTGTGCGTCCACATGATGCACAAGGGATCCCAGGAGCAGGGAGGGATGATCCCTCCTTTCCCCTGGGATATGGCCCTACCCTTCTATCCCAACTTTTCCCACGACCCTGGGATGATCCTGAGACCGTGGGACGTGTGGCTGGGCATCCCAGTTTCGTCCCGGCTCCTCGCGAGTAAACGCAAGGAGCCGGGAACTGGGCACAGAGCTCTGCAAGTGCTCTGTGCCCATTGGGGGGGCGGGGGAGCAGGGTAGGGGCTTTTTTTACAAAAAAGAAGACTTACCTTTTTCTTTTTTAAAAAATGGCGGGCGCAACGTCCTCATCCTCCTGGGATGTTGCACACTGTGTGTAGATGAGGGGGACGATCTCGCAATCATCCTATCGCGAGATCATCCCCCTCCACCGCCCTCGTCTAACCATGCCCGGAGAAAAATGTCTCCCTCTCCACATTCTCCACACCATGCATAATTTAACTGTGTGCTGTGTGAAGAAGTCCTTCCTTTTATCTGTACTGACTCTCCCACTAATCAGCTTCATGGGATGACCCCATTGGGTTCTAGTATTATGGGAGAGAGGGAGAAAAATCGACACCTCTATCATGTCTCCCCTTAGCCTCCGTTTCCTCAAGTGAAACAGTTGCAACCCTCCCTCATAGGGGACTTGTTCCAGCCCCTTGATCATTTTAATTGCCCTTTTCTGCCCTTTCCCCAACTCCACAATATCCTTTTTTCAGGTGCAGTGGCATGAACTGTATAGAGAACTGTACACAGTTAAAATACTAACTGTGATCGCACCATAGATTTGTGTACGGGCTGTATGATCTTGGCAGTTTTATTTTCGATTCCTTTCCAAATTATGCCTAACATGGAATTTGCCTTTTTCATAGCCAGCGCACACTGGGATGGCAGTTTTATCGAGCTGTCCACCACAACCCCAAGATCTCGTTCTTGGCCAGTCGCTGCTTAGCTCAGATCCCATCCGCATATATTTGAAGCTGGGATTTCTTGTCCCGAAGTGCATCACTTCACACTTGCTTACCTTGAACCGCATTTGCCATTTAGATGCTCAATCTCCCAGTTTTGAGACAGCCTTTTGCAGCACTTTGGATAGATCCTTGGAGTTCTCACTAGTTTCGACTGAAATCCGACCCACTGATATTGGAGCTGCCAGGCTCCACTCAAATAAAGTATAGCGGAAGAAGGCATGGCTGTACCCACTGGAATATACCCATCAGTACCCATGAAAATGGAACCCCGGAAAGCTCTTACACGTTTAAGATTTGAACAATTGGATACTATGATGAAACGGGGGAGATTCCATGGCATAGCAGTAGAGGACAGGTTGTGTGTCTGTGGAGAGCCAATACCAGAGGACATAGTGCATTACGTTTTTGACTGTCACCTGTACACAGACATAAGAAAAAAGTCATTTGGAGCCTGTTTTAAAGAAAGTGAATTACAGGGAGTGTTAAGGAAAAACTGAGTTATTTATTACATTCAACCGACCCATTTGTGATTCAGAGGGTTGCACTATTTGCAGCGAAAGCTAATAGATGTAGAGCAAAGTTTTTGGATACTATTGGTGTGAGGTGCTATAAAGATTCAGAGATATAAATGAATTGTGATTGAAAAGTAATTAAAGGTTTCTGTATGTCTGCTGTTCACCCATTTGGCCATCATTTCAGTAATGGATGTTATGTACTTGATAGCTCTGTAGTTTTAACCATAATAGTATGGTAAAATGTTAAGTTTGTAAGTGTTGCAATGATCTGCGGATTGAGCAATAAATGTTTTGTATCTTGTATCCACTGGAACAGTGAAAAAACAGCTCCCCAGACAGCAAGATTTTTGTTGAAGGTCCCAATTGTACCATCTACCTGGAAAAAGTGGCTTAGAAAATCACGTCTCGTATGGAGAATTTGGAGAGAGTCGCCCCAGAAAGTTGATTTTTTTGCAATTGTTTCACGACAGGAGAAAAAGAAAGTCCTTAACACAACACATGTTATTTATTTATTTATTTATTTATATAGCACCAACAATGGGTTTAGGGGCCAATTCTATGCATGTTTAGACAGAGAAAAGTCCTACAATTTCCAGCATTCCCCAGCACTCAGCCCTTAATTTATGGAATTCGCTGCCATAAGATATAGGCACTAGCTTAACGAGGTTTTAAAGGGAATTTATTTATATATTTATTTAAAATATTTCTTGGCTGCCTTTCAAGGCAGAAGGACACACACACACACACCCGTCTGCCCAAGGCGGCTTACAACAATAAAATAAATAAAAAGAGTTCAAATATTAAAAGAAGTAAAAACATAAACACAATAAAATAGCAATAAAATCAATAATAAAATCCAACAATAAAACCAATTAACAGCAGCAATGGCAATAGCAGCAACAAATTAGGCAAATTCTTGGAGAAAAGGCCTCTCAGTAGCTACTGATCATGACATTAATATGAACCTTAAATGTTTAGAGGCAATGGGCCTGTTCAGACAACACACGAAGCCATGGTTAGGCCACTAACCCATTTGCAGCAAATGTTTAGTGATAGGGTGACCATATGGAAAGGAGGACAGGGCTTCTTTGTCTTTAACAGTTGTGTTGAAAAGTGAATTTCAGCAGGTGTCATTTGTAGGCATGCAGCAACTGGTGAAATGCCCTCTTCATCACCAAAGCTGCAGGAGCTATACTAGAGTGACCAGATACAAAAGAGGACAGGGCTCCTGCAGCTTGAACGGTTGTGATAAAGCGGGAATTTCACCAGGTGCTTCATGCTTACAAACGACACCTGCTGAAATTCCCTTTTCTATGCAACTGTTAAAGATTCAGAAATCCTGTCCTCCTTTCCATATGGTCACCCTCATTAGTGAGCATGTTTAAACCATGGTTATACAGCCACCATGGTTAAGAATGGTTCGCACGACACACTAAGCCTTAATGTTTAGCTCAAACTGCTTAACCACCATGGCTTAGTGCGTTGTCTGAACAGGGTCACAGTGATGCTGAGGTTGTAATCCTATACCCACTAGCCTATGGGTAAGCCCAATTGAACTCAATGGGACTTCTGAGTAGACATGAATAGGATTGCACTGTGAAGTCCAGCTGCTGGGGGAGCAACAGTGAGAGATGGGGATTCCTAGGACCGGCCATATCATTTGGCAAAGTGAGGCGATTGCCTCAGACAGCCAATGCTGGGAGGCGGCAGCAAAGGGTTTGGAGGAGAGAACTAGGCCACACAGGTAGGATGCTGGCCTCAGGTGTGTTGGAGGATGCTGTCCCATCATCAGGGTTGAAGAAAGATTCGATTGCCAGTCCAGCTGCTTTTTCTATGTGGAAAGCAAGGAGGCACCATTTTGCTTTTTCACCTGGGGCAGCAAAATACCTTGAGCCGTCCCTGGGGCTTGCTTTCTTCAAGTCCTGCTTGCAGGCTTCCTGAAGGCATCTGATCGGTCACTGTGGGAAAGAGCATGATGGACTTGGCGGTCTTTGATCTGATCCAGTCAGGTCTCCTTATGATAAGAAATATAAGTAAAATATGGGATGACTGGCAGTGCATTCCCTAAAACAGGGGAGGGGGAGAGGGTTCCCCAAACAAGCAAGAACATCAAACGTCCTCAAAGTCAAAGGCTTAGCTTTCAATGAGAGTTCACGAGCAAGGTTTAAGTCAACAGGTCTGGTTGATTCCTTTGAAAAATACCCAAAACCAACAGGAATTGATGTAATAGATGACAGGTTCATGGCCAGAGTGTTGCAGCAAAAATCTGGGGAGGGGGGGAGAGAGAAAAGGTTCTTTCATCCCTTCTGCAGATTCTGCACTTTTCCACATTGCCCTAAAGGGAGGGGGTGGTGGTCTTCCCATGTTTGTGTTAAAGGACATGTTTCTACACTTGTGTGGCACATCATGGCCACGGTTATGCCTCCTTTGTGCAGTGCAAGCAGTGTCAGTGGTTGTGGCTCCTTGCAGAAGAGCTGCAATGCTCTCCTATCTCTGCTTCGGCATCCTCTGTGCCACTGCGGTGCTTGGCCATGCTGCAAACTGTTGATGCTGAAGAGGCCCTGGCAGCCACGTTCCTTGTGGCAGGAGCAGGGATGTGGCAGGACAGGACACGGAATGGCTCAATGTAAGGACAGGAAAGGCAGAGGCTGGCTCCGTCAATGCACCAGGCATAGCGGTGACGTGCCCAGTGTGGAATTGCCAGGTGGGGGGGGGGAAGGGGGTTATGGTGTGGCAGCCTCACGAGGACACTTTCTGAATCCCACCTTCCATGTATAGAAGGAAGAGGATCGCTCTCTTTTCCTCCACGTAAGCGCAACCGTAAGGCAAGCATTAGGGCGAGTCCTGCCGGAATCCGCTTACTCAATTTGGCACGTGTGTGTACGAAGCCAAGAATGGAGGAAGTGAGCCAGGTGTAAGGCAACTACTTCCACATTGCCAAAATAGTGCAAATGCATTGCCAAAAAAGAAAAGAAAAGAGGGCATCAATTTGTATTTCATTTGCAACTTCAAGCCCCTGCTGTTCCCTTCTCTTCTTGTGATTCTTTATCTTTAAATTGGGTGTGGACGGCACAGCTGGTCAAACAGAGGACATCTTCAAATGGAGGACTGTCCCCTGTAGAGTCGGACACCTGGCCACCCCAGAAAACCCTGGGGAAGTCAGTCTGCCTCTGAAAGGAACTGAAATCCTCCCTACTATTTTCATGGGGATGAATGGTCCTATGAAAGTCTGTGGCCTAATTTACAGCAAGCAGCATATTGCACTATGAAAGCGGTATGAAAGCGGTATATAAAAGGCAGGAGCCACACTGGTGCTTTATAGCAGCATTGAAGTGCGCTGACAACTGTAGGGGCCCATTGACACGTACCATATACTGCTTTCATAGTGCAATATCCTACTTCGTGTAGATTAGGCCTGTGTGTGATTTCACCTCGCCCTGGTCTACATGTGGCACGCGACATCGAGGCTGCCATTTGGGTTTTTTTTTTTAAAGGGAAATGAGCACACAAGCACTTATTTATTTATTTATTTATTTATTTATTTATTTTATTACATTTATATGCCGCCCCACAGCCGAAGCTCTCTGGGCGGTTTACAACAATTAAAAATAGTAAACATTAAAAGTATACAGAAATTTAAAAAACATAAAAACAGTTTAAAACACTATCCATTTAAAAACAACAGTTCTGGGGTCTATTAATAAACAAACTTAACGTTGTTAAATGCTGTTAAAATGCCTGGGAGAAGAGAAAGGTCTTGACCTGGCGCCGAAAAGATAACAACGTTGGCGCCAGGCGAGCCTCATCGGGGAGATCATTCCACAGTCGGGGGGCCACCACTGAGAAGGCCCTCTCCCTTGTTGCCATCCTCCGAGCTTCCCTTGGAGTAGGCACTCGGAGGAGGACCTTAGATGTTGAGCGCAGTGTACGGGTAGGATCATGTCGGGAGAGGTGTTCCATCAGGCATTGTGGTATTCCACTTGAACAACAGGTAAGTTGGGGTTGTTTGTTTTTTTAAAAAAACACCTCCCCCTCTCCCCACCCCACCCTACTGGTCATAGCTCCTCATAATTACTCGCGAGGAGCTGGGATAAACCGCGATGCCTGCCCACATGTTCCGTAGTCTTGGGATCATCCTAAAACTGCGGAAAAAGCGGGATGAAAGGGTAGGGTGAAATCCTGGGCCAAGGGAGGGATCATCCCTCCCTGCTCCTGAGATCCCCTGTGCGTCATGTGGATGCACAGGGACGATTGCGGGATATAGGCCTGTCTAGCCATGGCCTAAGGCACTTGCTGAAAATCAATTGTGATTGTACATGACAGCTGACATAGGGCAGGTGACATTTTACTAGCTTTCATCTCTGATACTTGCTAAAAAAAAAACAGTCCTGAGAATCTAAACCTACATTCCCAACACTGAGGGGAAATTTTCATATTCAAAAGTCAAACTCTGATCTCAAATTCAAGATATTACATTCAAAATTTCAAGAGCAAAACTCGGAATTTGGACACATTTCAAATAGTTGCCATTTCACTATTGAGATCCCTTCTCCACAAGTTGCGCTGGCTAGTTACACATTAATATATATTTGACAAACAACCAGTATTAGTACACATCCTGTTGTCAGAGCCATTTAGATGCTGTGTTTTTCCACAGCCTAGGAAATATGCTTCCTCTGCATGATTTACACGTCGCAGAAAAGTTGCGATTTGTAGTAAATTGCACACTCTCTCGGGTGTGGTTCTGTATGTGTTCATTTTAGGTTTTTTTTTTTTTTTTTTTTACTGTTTTTATATATTTTATATTGTTTTTCCTGTGTTGGTTTTTTTTGGGTATTGCATTTTTTTTTTTAGTGTTATGTCATTCATCAGGAGAACATTTATTATTGGGTAGATTAAAAATGTAATGAATGAATGAATGCAATTCTAATCCATAGACATGTTTTAGAATCCTGAAATCAGCACATATTACCCTTGTCATGCCACGCGCAGCAACTTTCTTGGAAACCTCTTTGAGTTCTTCTGGATATGAACTGATTTGGAAAAGAAGAACACCCAGGCTGTACATTACGAATTCAGATCGGAGAACTTCTTATCTCAGTGCTTTCTCAGACTGTTCTTTATCAGAACTTCCGGACAAATGACTCCCAAGCAGCTATTCCATCTTTTCCTCCTTATCATCTTCAGGGGACCTTCTCCCTGAGCCCCTGCCAAAAAAAGTGAGGCAGGTAGCTACCAGGAGCAGGGCCTTTTTTGCTGAGGCACCCCGGCTATGGCATGAGTTCCCAAGAGAGGTTTGCCTGGCACCCACTTTGTACTGTGTCTGGCACCAGGTGAAGACCTTTTCATTTCCCCAGTATTTTAGCATTTTTGCATCCTAGTCTTTTAACTCTGCTGTTTTAAATCTCTATTTTAAATCTGTTAAATCTCTGTATTGCTGCTGGTTTTATTCTGGTTGTACTTTTATATTGTGGTTTTAAGCTTTCATATTTTATTTTATGCCGTACCCTGTGGTTTTAATTGTTGTGAACCACCCAGAGAGCTTCGCCTATTGGGTGGTATAGAAATGAAATGAATAAATAAATATAAATGGAAGGTGATGACATCTGGGCACGCCCTCCTCCCACTCCCCAAATTCCACGAATGTTACAGTGCATTTGCACAACAGAGGGGGGAAAAAACTCATCTGGAAGCAGTGTATGAACTTCTGCGAATAAACAAAAGATAAGGTAATCTTATCTCATTACTTTGAATGACAATTTAACTCAGAGGGTAGGTGGATTTGACATGAATCTGTACAAAATTTAAAGAGGGTTGGATTTTTCCACTAACCCATTGCTATGGCTTGTCCAACCACATTGGCATGTAAAGCTGATTTGTCACTGAAGGGGATTTAATAGGTTGTGTGCTGTTTATGTTAGCGTGTTTTAAATATATATATATATTTTTAATGTCATGTTTTATTTTATCTCTGTTCTCTTTTTTGAGTGCATTTTGGGTGGAAAGCTAGGATGTGAATTCAATCAAACAAACAACCCCTTTATGTTATGGGTGGAAAACCCTTTGTCTGTTGAGGCTACATATTTGATTGATTATTATTATTATTATTATTATTATTATTATTATTATTATTAATTTATTTATATAGCACCATCAATGTACATGGTGCTGTACAGAGTAAAACAGTAAATAGCAAGACCCTGCCGCATAGGCTTACATTCTAATAAAATCATAATAAACAATAAGGAGGGGAAGAGAATGCAAACAGGCACAGGGTAGGGTAAACAGGCACTGGGTAGGGTAAAACTAACAGTATAAAGTCAGAACAAAATCAAGTTTTAAAAGCTTTAGGAAAAAGAAATTTACTGCATTGTAAAAAGGATTTACTGCATTGCACTGCATTTCTATACCATCCAATAGCTGAACCTCTCTGGGCGGTTCGCAAAAATTAAAACCATCAAGTACAATTCAAGGAATAAAGCAAACCACAATATGAAAACACAATGCAAAAGTAGAATATAAAAGCACATCCAGGGTAACACCGAGAAGCAATGCAGAGATTTAAAATACAGATTTAAAACAGCAAAGTTAAAAGTCTAAGATGGTAAACTGTTAAAATACTGGGAAAATAAAAATATATATCTTCACTTAGCGTTGAAAAGAGTATAACATAAGTGTCAGGTGAACCTCTCTAGAGAGCTCATTCCACAGCTGGGGTGCCACAGCAGAGAAGGCCCTACTCCTGGTAGCCACCTGCCTCACTTCCTTTGGCAGGGGCTCACATTGGCCCCTGAAAATGATCTTAGGGTCCAGGTAGGTACATATGGGAGGAGGCATTCCTTCTGATAACCTGGCCCCAAGCTGTTTAGGGCTTTAAACGTTAATACCAGCACTTTGAATCAAGCCTGGAAAAGGACTGGCGTGATGTGGTCTCATTGGGCAGTCCACATTAATAAACTTGCTGCTCTGTTTTGTACCAGCTGAAGTTTCTGGACCATTTTCAAAGGCAGCCCCACATATAAGACATTGCAGTAATCCATTATCTTAGGGGTACTCTTGTGAGTGGTGGGTGGCCAGAAACAAAAGTGGGTGGGACCATCCTCTCTCTCTCTCTCTCTCTCTCTCTCTCTCTCTCTCTCTCTCTCTCTTCTGCCCTGCTCATTGGGTTGCAAAGAGAGGGCTACATTTTTCTTGCTGGAGGTCCTGAACCAATAACTTAGATTTTAGGAATATCTATTACTGGGTAAATTGCTCTCCTGGAACCAAAGCCTAAGCTATAAAGCCACATTCATCGTGTTTAGCGCATAGAAAAAACTGCCGCTCATAAATAAAAGCACACTTCTTCTTTTCTCAAACTCTTTGAAACACTGAATCTCCGGGGCTGTCTATATGTCTTCTAAGCCTCGCAGTGGCTGCAAATTGGCACTGTGTTGTATAACTGACACAGTGATGATTCACAGACATGATGGGGCTTTTCCCTGAAGCTGCGTGTTGGAAAAGTTGGGGAATCACCTTGACTTTTCCGGAAGAAGCGAGGTTACCACGGCCCTTCCGCTGTGTGACCTCGTCCTGCCATTGAGCTGGGGGTGTTCCGGGGTGGTTGACGACCACTAATTGGTTGCTGGAAGCTGGGCAGGGGGTGGGCCTGGTGCTCCAAATGGCCACCAGAAACCCTGTGCTGCCTCTGCAATCATAGAATCATAGAATCATAGAATAGCAGAGTTGGAAGGGGCCTACAAGGTCATCGAGTCCAATCCCCTGCTCAATGCAGGAATCCACCCTAAAGCATCCCTGACAGATGGTTGTCCAGCTGCCTCTTGAAGGCCTCTAGTGTGGGAGAGCCCACCACCTCCCTAGGTAACTGATTCCATTGTCGTACTGCTCTAACAGTCAGGAAGTTTTTCCTGATGTCCTGCTGGAATCTGGCTTTCTTTAACTTGAGCCCGTTATTCCGTGTCCTGCACTCTGGGAGGATTGAGAAGAGATCCTGGTCCTTCTCCGTGGGACAACCTTTCAAGTATTTGAAGAGTGCTATCACGTCTCCCCTCAATCTCCTCTTCTCCAGGCTAAACATGCCCAGTTCTTTCAGTCTCTCTTCATAGGGCTTTGTTTCCAGACCCCTGGTCATCCTGGTTGCCCTCCTCTGAACACGCTCCAGCTTGTCTGCGTCCTTCTTGAATTGTGGAGCCCAGAACTGGACGCAATACTCTAGATGAGGCCTAACCAGGGCCGAATAGAGAGGAACCAGTACCTCACACGATTTGGAAGCTATACTTCTATTAATGCAGCCCAAAATAGCATTTGCCTTTCTTGCAGCCATATCGCACTGTTGGCTCATATTCAGCTTGCGATCTACAACAATTCCAAGATCCTTCTCATTTGTAGTATTGCTGAGCCAAGTATCAGTATTACCCACTGCCACCCCGCAGCAGCCAAACTGCAGGATGAAAGGCAAAGCGGCAGCAATGTGGTGCTGTGGAGGCAGGGTCTCCATTAACACAAATACAAAACAAAACATTGGCAAATTCAGAATATGACCCAATACAGAGCAAACCAAAAGGAGCTTACAAGGCTGGCATCCAATTGCACTCTTCACTTTGTCCGTGGAAGAGCATTGCCTTTAAAGTATAAATCCAGAATATTTCTCTCCCTCTCCATTGGTAATGTAGCCTAGTCTCACGTCCTCGAATCCATTCAATTGTCTAGAACCTAAGATCATTTTCATCATTGTTCACGTCCCTGAAGCGTTTCATCATGGGAGCCTGGAGTCTTCTGAATGGACACAGCTCTTGTGTTTGCATATCCTAACCCCGATAGCTCTGGTGGTCAAGCCAACGTATATCAGATTGCACAGACATTTAATAGCACGTAACTAACTGCTTAGATTTCAGAGTGGTGTGTGTGGCCATGTCTACATGAAGGGTTTGCCCCGGGGCGGCTTCGCAGTAGCGGCACGTCGTCTACATGATGCAGCTGCCGTTGCAAAGCGATCCGGGGGGCAAACCCTGGAAACTCCATTCCAAAAAAGTCAGGCTTTTACCCCAACTATTTTGGCAGCGGAGCTCAAGGCGCCCCCTGATTGGTCAACACGGGCAGCCACATGCCTCTGGAAAAGTAAAAAAAACAACCACACTGGGGGGCGGGGAGGAGAGGAACAGGGCTGTTCCTCCCCTCCTTTTAATTTTTTTTATTATCCCTATTTGCGGAGCTCTGCAGATACAGATAATAAAAATAAACAGAAATGGGGTGGGTAGGGAGGAACGGGTAGCCAGAGGGAGGAGACGTGGTTCGCCCAGACCCTCTCGCGTCCTCCTCTGGCAGCCTCGTACCTTCTCATCCCCCTTTTTAATTTTTTTATTATCTGGATCTGCGGAGCTTCGCAGATATAGGTAATTTTTAAAAAAAGTCCCCCCGTTTTTTAAATTTACTTTTCCAGAGGCATGGGGCCAGAAAATTCGCACTTGCCTTCCTTCCTGTGCAGATGCTGGGAAGGAGCGCAAGTGTGGGTGCAAGGCGCCTCGTGGCACGAAAGCGCTGCCGTAAAGACGGGGGCTGTGAGTTGAAAGACACCTTGCCCCGGACACCCTCAAGCCGGTTGTTCTGCCTGCTCAAAGCCAATTTAAGAGGAAGTGGGCTCTATTCCACGAAAGCTTATGCCACAATACTTTATTTTTTCCTTTTCTTCTTTGTCCTGAAGATGCCGGAAAGCTTTGTTGCTTTGGCTGCCGCAGGCAAAGACAGCCGTCCCTCCAGAAACCCATCGGTAAGGAAGTTGTAGTATTGATTTTTCACCAGGAGGTGGCGCTTGTGTTGCTCTGCATATTCATTTCTGGTGAAGGCTTTCAAAAAGAGCCAATTCAGAAGTCTAAAAGTTTTTTTTTTTTTTTAAACGTATTTCAGTCGTGTATGCAGCAAAGTCATGCAGCAACAGATCTTCTTTACTTGCAGGATGCTGAGAAACGCCGCCGCCCAGCCCTGTGCCAGGGCAGTCCTCTGGGAATTGCTGTATTTTCCCCTTCCCTTCATCAGTTGTAGAAGGCTAGCAGAGGAGTGTAATGAGGGAACACAGGGGATGTCAGAGACTTTGTGAATTTTAGATCTGTTTGCACACAGTTATAAAACATTCTCTCTGGTTTGCATGGCAAAGGAGATGCACTTTGAACGCCGCCCTGCAGAGGCAGAAAAGAGAGTGTTGGACTATTTCTGGAATTACACCATTTCTCTCTCTCTCTCTCCAGGATATATTTCAAAGTCCTTTTTTGCTCTTTGGCCTTTTGTCCACCCACACCTCCCTCACCCTATACGCCAGCCTCATTTCTTTCTTTATTGGTTAGACTTCCTTGGTGCAAGCACAACCTTAAGTTGTAAAGAACGATTTACAGTACACTTGCGCCTTGACACCACCATCGAGCGATCTCTGGGTAAAGACAAAGAGCATATGTTATACTGAGTTGAAAGTCTTCTGGGGCCCTGAAAACAAGTGGTCTTTTTTTTCTGTCCTGGGTAGGTTTTTGGAGAAAAGTTGAACATGGCAGGCACCTATTGGCTAGTGCCCGGAATATCGCCACGGTACTTCCCCTCCCCAAATCTTGGAGCACTTTTGCAGTAAGATGAATGTTGTAGAATGATAGAATTTTAGAGCTGGACAGGACTTTGGAAGTCATTTAGCTCAATCCCCCCTGCTCAGTGCAGGATCAGCAATGAAGGATTGACCAAGAAAGAGGCCTTGGGCTCGTGGTGGACAACTCAATGAAAATGTTAACCCAGTATGTAGCTGCTGTGAAAAGGCAAATTCCATGTTAGGTATAATTAGGAGAGGAACTGAGACTAAAACTGCTAATATCATATGCCCCTTATACAAATCTATGGTGCGACCACACTTAGAATAGTATGTACAGTTTTGGTCAATTCACCTTACATATATATATATATAGAGAGAGAGAGAGAGAGAGAGAGGGTGGGGAGGACAGAAAGGGGCTGGAACAACTCCCCTATAAGGAAAGTTTACAATGTTTGAGGCTGTTTAGCTTAGAAAAAAAGTGAGTAAGGAGAGACATGATACCGGTGTGCAAAATCATGCACAGTGTGGAGACATTTCATAGAATCATAGAATAGCAGAGTTGGAAGGGGCCTACAAGGCCATCAAGTCCAACCCCCTGCTCAATGCAGGAATCCACCCTAAAGCATCCCTGACAGATGGTTGTCCATCTGCCTCTTGAAGGCCTCTAGGGTGGGAGAGCCCACAACCTCACCAGGCAACTGATTCCATTTTTCTCCCTCTCTCAAAATACTAGAACCCAAAGGGTTCATCCCATGAAGCTGACTGGTGAGAGATTCAGGACAGATAAAAGGAAGCACTTCTTCACACAGCGCAGAGCCAGTATGATGTAGTAGCCAGAGTGTTGGACTGGGAGTTGGGAGTTCCAGGTTCTAGTCCCCACTCAGCCATGAAAGCCCACTGGGTAAGCTATGGAATTAACCACCACAAGATGTAGTGAAGGTTTTCAAAGGAGATTGTACAAACTAATGGAGGATAAGGCTAACAATGTTTACCACTCCCAATGGGTATTACTTCCAGGATCAGATGCATTGTAATTTCAGTTGCTGGTTAAATGAGCAGGAGGCTGCTATTGAGGCTTTCAGCAGTGCCAGCTCAAGGCATTATGCTGCCTGAAGTAGACCCTGCCCCTCCTTGCTAGAGTGAACCCTTTAAAAAGTCTTGCTGCACCATTCAGAGACCGGTTCCTGCTTTCACGCCTTCTGGTGCCATCTCAAGCAGGTCTCTTTACCCCATTGCACGGCAGGGGCGTCTCTGGTTTCAAGGAATTCAGTGGCCCTGTTCAGAAGACACCTTAAACCAGAGCTTTCCAAAATGTGTGTCACGACACGTTAGTATGTCGGCTGCAGTGTGTAGGTGTGTTGTGCGAACGTATTACAATTTATGTATGTGTCCGTATCTCTTATAAGGGGTTAGTTTAACCTCCGGTTTGCTAGTAAAACTGAATTACTGTGTCACGAAATGATGCATGTCTAAAAGGTGTGTCACCAACATGAAAAGTTTGGAAAGCTCTGCCTTAAACCATAGCAGTTCAGGCATTAACCACAGTGGGCTTTTTGTCAACAAAAAAAGCTTTAATTGCTGTGGTTTAAGGTGTCTTCTGAACAGGGCCAATAAGACCTTTGACCTTTTCACTTATCGAGAAAGCAAGTTTGCTTTTCAGGTCCACTTTCTGCATATCTCAAAACAGCTACGTTTTACAGGTTGCTGATTAAGAGGGCAGCAGGAAGCAAGCCAACAAAATCTGCAATTTGACAGATTCCACAGTCACCAAAATGTCTTTGCCACACAAAATAACTGGCACGTGTTGCATCAATGTCTGACATAAACACTCCAACTGCTTTTCTCTCCCCACATTTTGTTTGTTTGTTACCTGTCCCTGGTAAAATACTGTTCCCATGCTGTTCTTATGAATTTTAGGGAGATTTTAGGGGTGAAAGGTGGTATATTCCAACAGGACGATACCATTTGAGCATGTTTGAATTGCCTTGTAACGAAGGGTGGAAATAATAAGGGTTTTTCTACATGAGGCATTTATCATGTACTCATCATTCCCCACTCATGCTTGTTTACAGGTTCTTTAGATGATGTCATGACCCTCCGGTTTTGCTTCTGTGTCTAACCAGCACTTTGGCAAGATTTTTTAGAGCAGGAAAAGCACAGCTTTCCATGGTTAAAGTGAAAGAAGGGGTGATTTCCTCTTGTGTATTTGTGCTATTCTGCTATTCCACACTGTCACCTAGAGGCCATGTAGAGAAAAGCAGGAAAGGAAACGGTCCTCAGATCTCAATTCTGTGACGAAACCGAAACTCGATACAGCAGATTTGCAGCCAGTTAACAGCCTCCTGTAGATAAGCTCTAATTCTTGTTAATTTCGAAGAAGAAGAAGAAGAAGAAGAAGAAGAAGAAGAAGAAGAAGAAGAAGAAGAAGAAGAAGAAGAAGAAGAAAGCAGTTCTGTGGCTTTAGCATTGAAAAACTCTTCTCCATAATCCTAATTTTCAGGAAGTATTTATTTATTATATTTATACCCTGCCTTTCCTGTAAGGAGCTTGGAGCAGTGTTGATGGTCTGCTTGTCCCGTCTCCCACATTATATCCTCACACCAACCCTGCAAGGTAGAGATATAGCGACTCGCTAAAAGTGACCCAGTGAGAGCATCATGGTGTCATGGTTCCAAGCCCTCTCACTGAGATGTGAAACAGTAAAGAAGTCTGCTGTGAAATCCACAAGAGCTTTATTCAGTAAATCGACGCCTCTTCACACCTGAAGGGAGTGGGAATACTAGGAACTATCCCCTAAGCTTAGTTAGGGGAATACTAGGTTAGGGGATACTAGGAACTATCCCCTAAGCTCAGTTAGCTCAGTATTTTAACAACTAATTTTAACTTACATTTAAATTTTACTGTTTTAATTCTGTATTTTAATCTTATATCAACTTCTGCTGCATGGTTTTATCCTGGTTGTGCTTTTTATACTGTATTTTGTATTTGAGTTTTTAGATTGTTGGTTGTTTTATTCTGTTCTTCATGGTTTTAAATTTTGTGAACTGCCCAGAGAGCTTCAGATATTGGGTGGTATAGAAATGAAATGAAATGAAATGAAATGAAATAAATAAATAAATAGCCTAGCAAAGCAAGGCAATTGCCTATCAAGTAAATGGATGGTTTCACACCATGACCAATAGGCTTTTACCGAACCCCTCCTTCATGCAGGATCTTCAAGCAGTAACCTGTAGCTAGTCCGGTGGACCGCCTTCCACCTCCTCTCAACTGTGCCTGCTTGACCCTGCAGCGGATCCTAGGATGTATTAATTCCGATGTTCCCTCCCTCTCTGACAAAGACTGAGTTTCCAGAGGCAGTGAGACAGGGGAGGACGATCTCTGAGCTTGGGCCTCCCGTTTGATAAGCTCCTGGCAAGACTCCTCCTTGACTCCTGGGGAGTCTTGGAGAATTTCCTCCCCTGCTTCCTTTCTCATCTGGTCTTCTTCTTCAGCCTCAGAGTCCGATTTGGAATCCAGACTGGGCCTCATCCTGACACATGACTGTGTTGAGTTTAGAACCCAGGTCTCTCTAGTCCTAGCTTGACACTCTGACCACAGTGTCATACTGGTTCTCTCTATGTTAAGCTGTGGTGGTCCTAAGTTGAAACACCCACACCGTACATCAGAGATGGTTCCTTCTTCCTGCCACTAAAATTGTACCTTGCCCACCCCCCACAGCTGCTAAATTTGGTGCTTCAGTGGTGTCAGCAACAACCCTTCTCACATTTTTAGAAGGAAATAATGTGCAAAAGGAGAACATGCTTTATTTACAAGCGGAATCATGCTCCCAAGAGGCTTCCAGGAACACAACCCTGCTTCCAAACGACACGTACGTTGTTTTCTTCCAAAACTGCCACTTCTTTTGCTGTAGGAGGAGTGGCGGCAGCAGCAAATTCAGCAGAGGCAGTGGTGGCAACAGCACCTCCCCCACAACAGTTGGACGGGCACACGAGGCCCATGGCCCAGACGCTGCCCCCTCCTGCTGTACATGATTGCACTTTCCAGAGCGGAGTCCCAGCACTGGGAACCGGAAGGTGAGAAGCCTGGCTCACAGAAATATGGGGCTCAGATGCAGTTCAGATTAAGCCTTGCTACTGCAGCAGTGGTGGACACTGGCCATCTCAGGGCATGTCTACATTTCCCAGCAGAGGGGAGAGGATCTCATGATATGTTGATCGTGAAATCCTCCCCTCAGTCCACATGCGGCACGCGACATCCAGGGAGGAAGGAGGGGGTCATGCCCTCCATTTTTTTAAAAGAAAAAGTAAGTAAAAAAAAGAAAGCCCTGACCCCACTCCCCTCCCCACGCCTGATGGGCACGGAGTGTTTGAAGAGCTCCATGCCCGGTGCCTGGTTCCCAGCTCCTTGCATTTACTCACAAGAAGCTGGGATGAAACCAGGATGGACGCCCACACCTCTTGCGGTCTCGGGACAATCCCAAGACTGTGGGAAAAACTGGGGTATAAGCCGTCCCGGTTATCCCGGGGAAATGAAGGGATCATCCCTCCCTGCCCCCGGGATCTTCTGTGTATCATGTGGACGCATCCCGGGACGATCCTGGGATAAGGCATGGTGAAGACATGCCCTCAGTCACGCTGAAGGCGGTCTCTGGCCTACTGCAGATGCATGCTTTGAAAACACACAAACTGCAATCCAGGCCTCTCTCCCCGCATAATAGCGTTTCACTTTTTCTAAGAATAATACCAGTTATGGTCTTCTGTATTTCTTGGAAGCTCAGCTGCCATAATAAATACAGGAAACGAGCACCGTTAAACTGGAAGAAACCTGGTTGGGGGCTGATCAATGTATTCATCAACCTGCGATCCGAGGACATAAAAAACAAATATGCTCTACTTGCTTCGTGTGAATTATATCAACATGGCGGCTCTCTAGAGGTTTCAAATTAATTCCTCTCCTTGTCTGTTGTCTTTGCTGCAGGGTTTACTGACACGGAGTTCATTATAGCTGCTGAAGTAGTTGACCCTTTGGCTGCATTCCATTAGCCTGTTAGTTATCTACTAAACTATGAGACCTTTTCTGTTTAGGTTCAGTGCACAGTGTATTAGGGGGCAATCCGCACAGTCCATTTAGTAAGGCAGGAGGTTGTTCAAAGACATCTGAGTGGCGTTGTTGCTCGTGGTGAAGCCCTTGCTGGATGCTTCAACCCAGGCCCTGATCAACGCTTGTCATGTTCTCAAAAATGAGAATTCATCAAAATGGGCTGAGCAAAGAAGAATCAGTGGAACTCCTTCAGAGTTCTGGCTGCTTCTGACTGAAACCCAGAGCAGATCCAATGCCCCACTGATATCGGACCCACTAGCTCCCACTGAGAAGAATAGATCTTACCCAGCTCTTTTATACACATGCAGCAGAATTAGGCAGACTGTACCACTTCATAGGGTGGCCACTGACAATCAAAAAAGAGGAAACAAAACATTTAAAAAAGGAAGGAAGAGAAGAAAGGAAGAAAAAAAGAAGAAGATGCAGATTTACATAAAATGTGCATATACTAAATTATATTTAGAAATAATCATTATAATTTAAATAGAAATTCAGCACATCTCACCATAGTGTGGAAAAATGTGACCAGGTAACCTGCTTGTTCAGCCTGCTGTCCAGGTGCTCAGAGGTTCTCTACATTAGGGAGAAAAAAAAACCTGAATCCTTACCAGGTCTTGGGGTTTTTTACATTCAAAATGGGCTCCTTCAGGGAAGGGAAAAACTAATGTCATTGAAAAGAATAGGCTGCAATGAAACAGCACCATCTAGTGGCAGAATAAATCCCATCACAAATAGATGCCGGATTATCAATACACACACACACACACAGAGGATCACCCATTCCAAAACACACTCAAACAACCAGGCACCCTCACCCATACACTCCCTCTTACACACACACACACACACACACACACCTTAGTCTTACCTGCTTCTCCTTCCCCTTCTCCAGCGCTGGGGTGTGTGTGCTGGTGGCCGCTTTGCTGGAAGTTCCCACACGCAGCCCCCAGCCACTTGCCTTGTGTTGCTCTGGATGTGTGATGCGAGGCGACGGGCAGAAATGGAGGCTGCATTCCCAGAAGTGCGGGAACGCAGCCTCCAGCCCCACCCATCACCTCGCGTCGCCTCGCTCTGAGGCTTTGCTTGGCTGGCGCCATTGCGCCGGCCAAGCAAAGTCCCAGATGTGTGACGCAAGACAGGCGGGGCTGGAGGCTGCCTCCAGCCCCGCCTGTCACCTTGTGTCGCACATCTGGGACTTTTCTTGGCCGGCACAATGGTGCTGGCCAAGCAAAGCCTTGGAGCACTGTGCAGTGAAAGGCAGGGCTGGAGGCTACGGTTTTCCTGGACAGAACGGGGAAATCAGGGATTTCCCCCCGGACACGGTTCCCCCACCCCGTGTCCGGACATGTCTGGTGAAAACCTGACGGACGGTCACGCTAAGACAGAGTAGCCAAAGTCGCTTAGTTGCCCCACTGGCCACAAGCCTCTCAAATGGTCTAAAGGGAAATTCAGAACAGCCAAGTGAATGTCCAGATAAACAGCCTCCTAAGAATCCAATAAATAACTTTTATGAATCTTATGACAGTTAGAGTTGCTGAACACACACACACACACACAAGCAACTCTGATGGAAAGACGCGAACTGCATTTTAAAAATAAAATAGATAAAGCGTGTCACATTAATCCAGAGGATAACACAACTCTGATAACTCACGAGTTATCGTGAAAATGATGAAAGAAAAATGCCACCAGTAATGTTGCATTTCTTATCAATATCTTCTCTCTCTCTCTCTCTTAAAAAAATATTTTCTCTCTGGAGAAGAGCATCTGGATGTGTTCTGGCTGGCATAGATTTACTACTTGGATTCACGTTTTAAAAGTAAAAAGAGACTCTTCATCTTCCGTTTGCTCTTTTACCGAGACCTATTCATCAGCTTAATGTGGGTGAGCCAACATAAAGAAGAGGGGGGAGAAAGAGGGTTATTTATTATCTCCTTTATTTTTCAATGCATAATTCAAGGCCAGAAATATTTTCCCAGAGGCAACACATGTTTACTTTTTAATCAACTGTCCTACATTTTATTCTTAACAGGATGTCTTGTGGGGAAAGAAACACTCAGATTTGGGCTTGGCAAACTTCTGGATTTAAGCTACTTGGGCTCTGATTGATGAAACACAATTAAACCTATAGTGGTCTCAAACCCCACAACATTTAACAGGGGAAAACAGCTCTACTGCTATCAAAGTTTTGATATGTGGAATGCAACATGTCTGATTTACTAAGTCCAGGCTTCCCCAAACTGGTGCATGCCATTGGCCAAGACTGATAGGGAATGATGGGAGTTTTACCTCAACACATCCAGAGTGCAACAGGCTAGGGAAGATGAACTTATACCTTTAGATTAATTCCAGCCATTACGCCAAACCGTTCTGTTCATTACTGTTTCGCTTTGGACGTTTGATTTCAGTGAAAGGTACGCGTTGTGCACCCTTCAGTAAAAGTGATATAATAGAGCATGACTGGAGGGCATTAGTCCAGAATGTCCGTCATCATTCTCGCTGGGGCTCGTTAGCCTCTCTGAATTTGGGGCCGTAATATTTGACGCTTCTGGTGCAATTAATCTTGCGTAGCTTCTATCTTGGTCTCATTGATGAGTGAAGACTCGATATGGCTCAGGAAGTTCTTGTCAAGGCAAACAGGAGTGTAGTTTGTTATACTTGCAAGGAGACATGAGAGGGAATCCAGATTAATTTTTGCTGCCACTTCCATTCGTCCGGCAAATGGAGGAAGAGCCTGGGATGAAATTGGTAGTCTTTTCTTGCTTACCACTTCCATTCGTTCAGGATTTTGTGTGTGCGCTGGTTTAGATCTACATGTGTGTATATACATAACCTTCCCCAACCTGTTGCCCTCTAGATGTGTTGGACTACAACTCCCATCATTTCCAGCCAGCATGGCCATGATGGGAGTTGTAGACCTGCACATAAGAACATAAGAGCCATGCTGGATCAGACCAAGGGTCCATCTAGTCCATCACTCTGTTCACACAGGGGCCAACCAGCTGCTGACCAGGGACACACAAGGAGTACACAGGTGCAACAGCACCCTCCCACCCATGTTCCCCAGCAATTGCTGCATATAGGCTTACTGCCTCTGATACTGGAGGTAGCACATAACCATCATCAGGACTAGTAGTCATCAATAGCTTCCTCCTCTAGGAATTTATCCAGCTCTCTTTCAAAGCCATCCAAATTGGTCATCACCACATCTTGTGGTAGTGAATTCCACAGTTTAGCTATGCGCTATGTGAAGAAGTCCTTCCTTTAATCTGTCCTGAATCTCCCATCAATCAGCTTCATGGGAAGACCCTTGGGGTTCTAGTATTTTGAGAGAGGGAGAAAAATGTCTGGAAGGCACCAGGTTGGGGAAGGCTGGTATAATATGAACAATGTACAAAAGGGAGTATCCACAGGTGAACAATATGAGGAAAAAACAGCCAAGGGTTGTTCATCATCCATGTGAAAGTTTGGGGAAGAGCTGTAGTTCATTGGTAGAACACATGGGCCTAATGTACATCTGGAGGCCTTCTGGCGTGTGGCCCGAGGGATGATCACGGGGCTTTGCACTTCCAGGCTCGTCCCTCAGGGGCCACACACCAGCAAGTTTTCCAGGAAGCAAAGGAGGGTCGTTCCGAGGTGCCATTTTTTAAAACAATTGGAGACATTTGTGCAACAGTGCAGGCACAATCCTGTGGGAAGGTACTTTTTGGAGTTTTTTTGTTTTAAATCCTCAACAAACTTGGTGCTGGAAGGCGCCGAGAGCCATCGCAAACATGGCAAAAATGCTTTCCCCCTCATCCCCGGACTCTCCCTGCACAGTTCCTTGCCTGTTTCCTGAGCCCCAGTACTCATGGGGAAGAGGGAGGACCCTGGGAGGGAGAGCCACACCGCCTGTGGACCTCAGGATTGTCCCAAGACCTAAGGAAAAAATGGGGCAAAAGCAGTCCCAGATATCCCAAAAGAACTAAGTGGTCATCCTTGGTTTACCCCGGGATGAGATCCTCCCCTTTTACTCTAGATTAGGTGCCGATGGGCTGATCTGGACTGGGACCCTAATAGGGGTGGGAACTTTTAAGGTCCAGATCAAGGGTTACTCTACTCTAGAGGTTAAACTACTCTAGAGTAAAAAAAGAAAAGAAAGAACAACGCCTCAGCTAGATCTGTGGTTCTAGCGGGATGGAAGGATGAGAATCTCACGATATTTTTATCACGCGTTCTCCCCTTCTGTTTATACACAGCGTGTGATGACCTCAGAGGGAGAGAACGTCACGCCCACCATTTTGTTTTTTTAAAGGAAACAGAAGCAGTGCATGAGCGCTTGTACGCTCAAAGGTAAGGGTTTTTTTCCTTTTAAATTAATTTCCCCGCTCCCCCCACCCCACCCCTGATGGGCGCAGTCCCCGGCTCCTCGTGAGTAACCACAAGGAGCTGGGACAAACCGCGACGCCCACTCACACGTTCCGTGGTCTCAGGATCATCCCAAGACTGTGGAAAAAGCGAGCTGAAAGGGTAGGGCGATATCCTGGGGAAAGGGAGGGATCAACCCTCCCTGCTCCAGGAATCCCCTTGTGTGTCATGTGGACACACAGGGACAATCCTGGGGACCGCCCCAGGATAGTGCCCTGTCTAGCTATGGCCCAAGACGCAAATGCTAGAGAGGTAGTTAAAGTAAGGTTTTGATCATTAGGGAGATCAAGGTGCACGAGATCTGTGTGTTCCACAGCCTTCCCCAACCTGGTGACCTGGGGATAAATTGGACTACAACTCTTATCATCCCCAGCCAACATGGCCATTTCTCAGGCAGGTTGGGGGAGGCCGACTTAACGCATTAAACGAGAAGTATTACTTCATCTTTTGCCACCTCCCGATAACGCACGCAGGCACTAGCTCTCCGTGACGCCATATACAGAAATCATGCTCACCTCCTGGTGAATGTGAACATTATGGCGAAGTATGGCAGTGAAAAACATTCAGAGACAAGGTATTAAAAGAGACAGAATGGTGGTTTGATGTACTCCGGCAATCCTTTCCATTTTGCAAAGAAGTTCCTTTGCTTTTTCTCCATTTGAAGAGGGTTCCCCGCCTACCCCCACTCTGGATTTTTTTATAAAACAAACGAGGCCCAAGACTTTCATTAGATTCTCAGCCGTGCGGGCATCCATCATTGTGCAATCCGAGATCTGCAACTCCTCAGCCGGTAGATGCCGTCCTGTCGTTGCAGAGAGAGAACCCAGAGCCTTCATTACGCTTTTCAACTTCTAGTTTTTGTCTGGCACAGATGGATGGTGCAGAATGAAAGGTTAAAAGAGGTGAACAGAAGAAGAAGAAACAGAAATGAAGCAAAACATCTGAGTAACTACCGAGATCGGCATTCCTTTTTAGAATGGCCTCTTCAACTCAAATCCCCATATATATTTTTTTGCAGTGGTTGTAATAGCTCTCTGCCTCTTCTCTTTGCGTGACAATTATTAACATTACTAGAATGTTTAATATGTTTCCTTTTTTTTCACAAGATCGGTTGCTTCAACTTTGTTCCAGCTAGTTCATTCATAGCTAGATTCTAAAGTTGTTTGCTTTGTGGCATTAAAGGAGAGCTAGAAGAAGTGTGGGAAAACTAAAGTACAATTTGAAAGTATAAAGAAAAGTGAACGCTGCAGCAGAATGATCTCTCTCCCATCACCTAACCCACAATTATAATGTCTTATAATTTTGTTGTGTATTTTAAACGTTTATGGTTTTGTCCCCCCCCCGCCCCCAATGTGGTTTAAACTTTTAAACTTTGTAAGGCCGCCTTGAGGCCCAGCATTGGGCAAAAGGCGGGATACAAATAATAATAATAATAATAATAATAATAATAATAATAATAATAATAATAATAATAATTTTTAAAAAAGAATTTGAAAAGTAAAATCTGGGCATTTCATAGGGACTCCCAGGTTTTGTTTTAAAATACCAATATTGTAGCTAAACCTCAAACTACAAGCTATAAATTTCAGGATAATGAAGAAGGAGCATCCTGAAATGTGTATGTTGCAATTTGAGTTTTGCTACAACCCTACATCTCATGGAAAGTCCAAGTTTTATTATTCAAAATTCGAGTTTCCCACTCTGCAATCTTTTTCCTGTTGTGAGAGTAAACATCTCCATTGGGTCTCCCCTGCCCCTCATACTCTAGCACTTGGCCCCCAATGTGGTACCCACGGACATCAATGTGCTCATAGATACCTCCCTTGGCACCCTTCAGGCTCCCAACCCCTCTTGATTTCCTATTTTCTTTTTTAACTGGCAGGCAGGCAAGGTACAAAGCAAAGTTACATGTTTTGCCTGGGTTTTCTGTTTGTGAAGGAATGTTGTCCTAAAGCGGAGTATTTCGGCCGTTTTTACCAAAGTGAAACACCGTCCACATCAGTTGCAGTTTGGTAATTTTAGACACTGGATCTAATTGTTTAATGGCTCCCCTGCCATCCCAGGCCTGTCTTCAAATGGCCATGTGTATCACATCAAAATGTGATAAGAGCATCATCAGACGGGGAGAGAAATCGTGTTTCTTTACCGTCGCTTTCCCCCTGCTTCTGCCCCACAACATTTCCTCTTTCTTCACACGGGGAAGAAAGAGGAAGTAAACAATGACCGTGTGGCCCATTCAGTGGCCATTTTTATCACGGCACTTTTCCTGCTCACAGCACATTCCTTTTAAAAAAAAATCAGATTTAAAGGGGTCTGTTTTGTGACGGAAAGAAGACAAGAAGGGGCGGGAAGGAAGGCAAGAAGCGCATGGGAGGAGGACATCGTCATCAAAGGGACCCACAAATATCCATAAGTGGGCAGTAATGAGCATGTGATAAAACACTTGTCTGATGATGCTTTAAGTCAGCCTTGCTGCGTTCAGGGGCCCTCTTGCCCCTTCTGCTGAGTGGCCCTTGGACTTTGACTAAAAAGTCCGGTCCTAAATGCACCACCGAGTGAAACCTGCATAGGTTTCTGCTGCACCTAACTGACAATTAGCTGCACTTGAAAGGTACCCCCTCAACCTGCATCTGAGGTGAAGTGCACCACCTTATCCTGCTTAATGGTAGGGCCGGCCCTGTTCCCCTGTGCTTCCAGTTCCCCTCTGCTTCCAGCACAATAAAAACTGCCCATTACTGTGATTGACTTGCGCCTTGGTGACTTTTGCATCCTGGACTGAGGCCTGCTCAGCTTGTTGCTCATGTCGCCCTGTGGCAGAGGAATCTAATGAACTGCCAGCGTTCCCCTAAAGCACGGAGGATACAATTAGAAGAAGAATGGCCTGGTTATTACCATGATAATCGGCTACAAAGTATAAGTGTGCGGGGAAGATGGTAATGTAATATGCAAGCGACATAATGGGCAACCAGGGTGTTAGGAGTCGTCAATTCTGTGACACTATTAGGAGGAAATGGAATCATCTTCTGTATTTTGGAAGAAGAAGAAAAAATGAGGGCAGCTTATGAAAGGGAAGGTCATTTGGCTCCTTTCCACAGAGATAAATTTAGGGGCATTTACCGCTACTACTTAACATTAATTTCGTTTCAGCTCTGTGTTAGCAGCTGCAGAACGCAGACGGGGCACAGGGAAAATGGCCTCCTATGGAAAGAAGTGCCCTGTGAATATATTTGGGCTGTGTCCGCACGAATATTCTTGTCCTATTTAGTTCCATCTTATTTTATTCCTTCCGCATTGGCTTGCTGGCCTAGATATCACCTTTGTGCATTTTGCATAAGCAAATACTTCCCCCTTTCACATATTACATGCTCGGGGTGGGGGGGAGTTTAGTCTTTTCCTCTTCTTTGCCATTAATAGAGAATGTGTAACTCTACACTCACATGCCTCCCTGTTCATTTTCAGCAGTGCCATGGTGAAAAGGGTAGGGTGGTCAAACAGTGATAGATCCAGATTTGGGGATTTTCAGGCAAAATGGCCTCAATGGATTCCTCTCTACTTCCCTGCCATCCATGTTAGGGTGACCATATGGATAGGAGGACAGGGCTCCTGTGTCTTTAACCCTTGAATTGAAAAGGGAATTTCAGCAGGTGTCATTTGTATGCATGGAGCGCCTGGTGAAATTCCCTCTTCATCACAACAATTAAAGCTGCAGGAGCCCTGCCCTCTTGACCAGCTACAAAAGAGGACAGGGCTCCTGCAGCTTTAACTGTGGTGATGAAGAGGGAATTTCACCAGGTGCCGTGCACATGCAAATGACACCTGCTGAAATTCCCTTTTCTGTGCAACTGTTAGAGATACAGGAGCACCGTCCTCCTTTCTACACGGTCACCCTAACACGGAGGGCAAGTAGGCGATGGCAGGGAGGTAGAGAGGAATCCACCGAGGCCATTTTGCCTGAGCATCCCTAAATCTTGATCTATCACTGTTTTACCCATGGTAGTCTATCCATGTGCCTCCGGGCCCTTTCCCCAACACTACTCAGAGAGAAGGGCTGGAATTGGCAGCTGATGTTCCTTCTGTTTACTCCTATCCCTTGCTAGCCTGGTGCTCTTCCTTTGGAACAGACTGGGGTAGCAGCTAGGAATTGCAAGAGGAACAGTACCAGAGCTGGGTGGCCGTGGCCTCCGGTGGTCTACTGCAGTGTAGGCCCAACAGTGCCAGGCCCTGGGTAAATGAGACCGTATCTGAAGCAGCCAGGTGTTGAGCTGCAATTAGGAGGGGGTCTAAGTTGAACGGGTGCCAAGGTGCCATACAGCGGAGGTTGGTGGCTCTGATGTCAGTGGGGCAGTGAATCTGCTCCGGGGTTCAGTTCTGACTGGTTCTGACTGAACCCCAGAGCAGTTTCACTGTCCCACTGATATCAGAGCCACAAGCCTCTGCTGGTATAGCAATGTGATTCAGTGGGATGGGGTGGGGGAAATCCAAACCAGGGTGCAGAAACTTTTTCCTCCCAATTCCATTTTAGAGAAGATTTGAGTTGGGTTTTTTTGGTGTTGTTGTCATTCTAGTGGCAGAGGGGGCGATGGAGCAGCTCCAAAAATACCACAAACACCAGCATATTGTAGCTGAAAGCCAATAACTCAGCCTTTGGAGAGGAGTTTCAATCTTTCAGAAAGGTGAAAATCATGCAGAAACGCCATGAAACCACAAGACGACCAGTGGTTGGGGAAAGGGGCGCGGCCACCTGTGGAGCCCCAGGGTGCTGGATTGGGACCACGGGCCTGAGGTTCAACACACCCCTCCTCTAAGCTCCTTACTGGAATGCGTGAATGTGCGTCCAAGCTGTTCACCTATTTTTCAAATGCGCATGGGTGAAGTTGCGTCCAGGGCAAATCCTTCGTGGGTGGGTGTTTTTTTTTTTTTTTAATCTGCAGAGAGTTACGAAACACGTTGCATTTACAAAAGACATCATGCTTATTTTACCCTCCACCCCAAATAAAATAAAACATTTAGAAATCCAGTAACGTATGCCCTCGACATTCCGACAGCAGCAGGAGAAGGAGCGGCTGTGCCTGGGAGACCTGCAATCCGCGCAGCGTTTTCGAAAACCTCCTCGTAAGATGCTTTTGTTGTGCTCAAGTTGGCAGATACAGTTCTTTATGACGAGTTCATATTTCTCTCTCAGCAGCAAGCCCATACATCACAGCGTCTCTGTTCATTTAGGCTGCCGCTCTGAGAATGAGTCATCTTCTGCAGAAGCTCTTCGCTGGCGGAAAGAGAGAGAGAGAGAGAGAGAGAGAGAGAGAAGCAAGTTATATTAACCACCAGAGAAAACCCAGTTTTAGGAGCACACTTTTAATCCCAGGCTCAAGAGCTGCTATTAATACACTTCAGCAAGGAAGAAACAATTCCCAGAATTGTTGGATTGTGGAGTGATAGCAGGCTCTCTACCTAGTCTGAGGCAGAGAGCTATGATTGCATCTAGAGGAGAAACCTGGCACCGGAAAGAGCAAAATAAGAGTGTTTTCTTCCACTTAAGGTTATTTTCCCCATAGCTTTTCTGAGGAGCGAAAGATGTGATTTCTTACTACAATTCTTTTATTAACATTAAAATACAGTTTCCAGAGGTGTAGCCATGTTAGTCTGTTGCATCAAAAAACAACCCCCCACCCCGACTTGTGGCATTTTAAAGACTATGAGCTTTTCTACACAAGGCTGTTAATCCGCTGCATTTACTTTTGATTTCACTGCAGAATTGAGATCTGAGCCCGACACGAGGCGCGTTTCCTTTTCTGCTTTTCCATTACATAACCTCTAAGTGGCACTGTAGTAGAGTAAAATAGTGCAAATACACAAGAGGAAAAAATGCTTTTTTTTTTTTTTGGCTTTCGCAGTTAATTGTAAAAGCCAAAAAAATGTGCTGAGAAATGTGCTGTCTGGCTTTTCCTAATCTGGAAAGTTCTAACCGCTGCCTCAGGCTGTGGTCACACAGTTGGTCTTCAAGAACAGGAAATACCTGGTAGCTAAGTGGTATCTGTGTTCTATATTGAATTCAGGTTCCATATGTGCGCTGGTAACTTAAACCGGAAAGGTTCCCCAGTAGCATTCCAGACACAGGAACATACGGAGCTCTTTCCCCAAGCTTTGGAATTATTTCCACCTGTTGAAACTCCACAAAACCTGAACACTTGCATCTTCCTACTCCAAGGCTAGGAAACTGTTCAGGCCACAAGGGCCAGGTAGATTCCTGAGACACCCACTGGGGGGGTCAGATGACAATAGAGGGGCTCCTCTCCCCCTCAAAAAAGCCATGTCCCCAACATCATGAGCCCCTTCCCCTTGTCAGCTGACAACCCAGCTCTTATCTCTGACTGCTGATGGGAGATAAGACCAGGGTTTCCCTATCTAGTACTAGTGCTAACAAACTTAAGTTGGTGTGATGTCAGGAAGGGGACTGTGCATATCCCTGGAAGCTTCATGGGCTGGATTGGGCTCCCCGGTGGGTTGGAAGAGACGTTCTCCATCCCAGTCCTACACCAGTGGAAGTTGGTACAATGCAAGATACTCCTCTAACAGCATCATATTTCCATTTAGATTAGGTTTATTCCCCAGTTGCTGTTCTCTTGAGTGCTGCAGTAGAGCGTCTTGCCTCTCAGAGCAGTCTGCAAATATGCAAGGGGCTGTCACAGCACTCTGCACCAAAACAATGGGATACTCAGGAATAAATGCCACTCACGGAAACAGGTTAGTTCTATGACTAAGGCATGGAATGTCACGGGGTCTGTGGTCGGTTGATGACCACTCAGCTTTGTGCCAGGTGACTAGCCCAGTGTCAGCTTCCTTCCTCGGCTTCAGTTTCTCACTTGTAAAATGGGAGGTGGGTGGGTGAGGTAGCAGGCCCTAGGAAGCTTTGTTTCAAGCACTTTGAGATGGTACAGGAGAGCAAGCTGGTTCCTGCAATCCCCTGTCGTGCGAGAACAAGAAGACGACTGAAAGAACTAGGCATGTTTAGCCTGGAGAAGAGAAGGCTGATGGGAGACATGATAGCACTCTTCAAGTACTTGAAAGGTTGTCACATAGAGGAGGGCCAGGATCTCTTCTTGATCATCCAAGAGTGCAGGACAAGGACTAATGGGCTCAAGTTACAGGAAGCCAGAGTCTGGCTGGACATCAGGAAAAACTTCCTGATTGTAAGAGCAGTATGACAATAGAACCAATTTCCTAGGGAGGTTGTGGGCTATCCCACACTAGAGGCATTCAAGAGGCAGCTGAACAGCCATCTTTCAGGCATGCTTTAAGGTGGATTCCTGCACTGAGCAGGGGGTTGGACTCAATGGCCCTATAGGCTCCTTCCAACTCTACTGTTCTTTGATTTTATGGCTCACATGTTTATATAGTTAAAACATTACTGCCCTGTTCTTTAGCCAAAAGGGCTCCCTGAGAGGCTTTGAGAAATCCATGATAAGCCAGTCTCTGCTCTCAGCGATGACACAGAAGGAAAAGGGATTGGAATGGAGGAGGAAAAAGAAAGTTCAGGCTTAAAAGTTACAGTTCTTAAAAAAACACAGTTGGGATGGGAATAGTTCATTGTGGAATGGCTGCCAGGTAGATAACAGTTGAGGAAGGGCCAAAGAGATAGCTCGTCTCTCAGCAGAGGTTGTGGAATAGCCTGGCTTCCATTCTCTGCCCCTACACAGTAATGTCATGGAATGGCTGCCGCTTGCGCTTTGGAGCGAGATCCAAGTGGATGCCATGGGGGTTTTCTTTAAAGAATAACAATACTTTAAAAGGTCAAACTGCATATGTAAGAACCCAAAAGGGAGGCCAGCCCTGACGAAAGATGGATGTTTGTTGTTGTTTATTCGTTCAGTCATTTCCGACTCTTCGTGACTTCATGGACCAGCCCACGCCAGAGCTTTCTGTTGGCCGTTGCCACCCCCAGCAACCCCAAGGTCAAGTCTGTCACCTCCAGAATATCACCCATCCGTCTTGCCCTTGGTCGGCCCCTCTTGCTTTTGCCTTCCACTTTCCCTAGCATCAGCCTCTTCTCCAGGGTATCCTGTCTTCTCATTATGTGGCCAAAGTACTTCAGTTTTGCCTTTAATACCATTCCCTCAAGTGAGCAGTCTGGCTTTATTTCCTGGAGTATGGACTGGTTTGATCTTCTTGCAGTCCAAGGCACTCTCCGAATTTTCCTCCAACACCACAGTTCAAAAGCATCTATCTTCCTTCGCTCAGCCTTCCTTATGGTCCAGCTCTCGCAGCCATAGGTTACTACGGGGAATACCATTGCTTTAACTATGCGGACCTTTGTTGTCAGTGTGGTGTCTCTGCTCTTAACTATTTTATCAAGATTTGTCATTGCTCTCCTCCCAAGAAGTAAACAGTCTTCTGATTTCCTGGCTGCAGTCAGCGAAGGAATGATCTTGTTTCGTGATGTTAATATTGGTATTGCTATTGATGCTGGGATAATTTTTCTTCTGAAAGGGGTTTTATTATCCTTCAGAATTTTGCTGCTGGGCATTCATTTTTGCCATTCCTTTAGGCACTATGCGTTTGCTTTTGTGTGACTGAAAGATGGACCTGTTCTAAAAATCTGTTCGTAATTTTACTTTCCCATTCATAATAAAAGTGAAAAGCAATAACCCAAAGAGTCCAGCAGATGGCACTAGAGTGATGTCATTCTTCCACGACTTGCCTGCTGTGCTCTCTGTGCAATGTTGAAAACTTATTTCAGTGGCATTTTATATATGTTAATTGCTTATCACTGCACAGAAATCTGGGCTCCTTTTTCAGCAGATCTATCTGTCTGTTCAGGGGGATAATAAAACCATCTGATAACCATGTTTAAATGCATCATGCATGCCTGGCTGGTGCAGTATTTTTTATATATTTTTTAAACAAGCTTTCTTGCCACATTGCTATATCAGCAGTTTCTCTACCTGCATATCAGCACAATATACTTTTTTCAGCCTACTTTTTGGCTTTGGATCTGAAGAGTATATGGCTGCCCATCAACCAACCTTCTCTGGGTGGCTTACAGTTCAACAGAGACAAAACAAAATGTTAAAAAAAAGAATATACGACAATTAAGGAGAACAACAGGCAATAACACAGAATTTTTTAAAAAAGCTTTCCTTTTAACAGAGACAGTGTAGAACAATTAGCAGCTTAGATTAAAGAGCACATAAAAGCAGCAAGAGTGAAATGACTGTTTAAGGCCTGGATGAATAAAAAGTTTTTCACCTGGCGCCAAAGAAGGCTCCAGGTGAGACTCTCTAGGGAGGCTATTTTACAGCACAGATGCCACCACAAAGAAGGCCCTTTCCTTAGTAGCCATCTTCTTCACTTTGCTTGGCAGGAACACATGGAACAAAACTTTGCAAGATGGTGATCTTTCAGGTTACCTGGTCCAAAGCCCCATAGAAAGTATATTGTACAATGAGCCCTTTAACTTGCCCTCAGATTGGGAGACAGCGAAGCTGGTAAAACACTGGCATAAGATGACCAAAGCACCCAGTTCCAGTTTCTGTATTTCTTCGATTCTAAGACGCCATCGATTGTAAAACGCACACTAATTTCAGTACCACCAAAAGAAAAAAAGCTTTGATTCTAAAAAATTATAAACACACCCGCGATTCTAAGACACACCCCATTTTTAGAGATGTTTATATGGGGAAAAAAGTGCATTTTAGAATCGAAGAAATACGGTAATAATAATCTCTACTTGAAACCAACTGCAGCTTTTAATGGGGGCCTCACGTGGAGTGCACTGCTATAGTCTAAACAGAATGTTACCAGAACCTGAGTGACCATGCCGTGCCATCTCCATCCAGCCGGGTTTAATTTACAGCTGGCGTATCGAGAGCAGTTGATAAAGTTGAAGGAACGCCTCCTCCCATATGTACCCGCCTGGACCTTAAGATCATCTACAGGGGCCCTTCTCTGTGAGCCCCTGCCAAAGGAAGTGAGGCAGGTGGCTACTAGGAGGAGGGCCTTCTTCTTCTTCTTCTTCTTCTTCTTCTTCTTCTTCTTCTTCTTCTTCTTCTTCTTCTTCTTTATTTATATAGCACCATCAGTGTACATGGGGCTGTACAGAGTAAAACAGTAAATAGCAAGACCCTGCCGCATAGGCTTACAATCTAATAAAATCATAGTAAAACAATAAGGAGGGGAAGAGAATGCAAACAGGTACAGGGTAGGGTAAGCAGGCACAGGGTAGGGTAAAACTAACAGTAGAAAGTAACAGTAGAAGTCTGCACAACATCAAGTTTTAAAAGCTTTAGGAAAAAGAAAAGTTTTTAGTTGAGCTTTAAAAGCTGCGATTGAACTTGTAGTTCTCAAATGTTCTGGAAGAGCGTTCCAGGCGTAAGGGGCAGCAGAAGAGAATGGACGAAGCCGAGCAAGGGAAGTAGAGACCCTTGGGCAGGCGAGAAACATGGCATCAGAGGAGCGAAGAGCACGAGTGGGGCAATAGTGTGAGATGAGAGAGGAGAGATAGGAAGGAGCTAGACCGTGAAAAGCTTTGAAGGTTAACAGGAGAAGTTTATATTGGATTCTGAAGTGAATTGGAAGCCAATGAAGAGATTTCAGAAGCGGAGTAACATGGTCGGAGCGGCGAGCCAAGAAGATGATCTTTGCGGCAGAGTGGTGAACAGAAACCAACGGACTGATGTGAGAAGAAGGAAGGCCAGAGAGAAGAAGGTTGCAGTAGTCCAACCGTGAAATAACCAGTGCATGAACAAGCGTTTTGGCAGAAGAGACAGACAAAAATGATCGAATCCTGGCAATATTATACAGGAAAAATCGACAAGATTTAGCTACTGCCTCAATATGAGGAATAAAGGAGAGCGAGGAGTCGAATATAAAGCCAAGGCTACGAGCTTCCTTGACCGGAGTAAGCGTAACATCATTGACAGTAAGAGAGAATGAGAGATGAGGAGAAGGTTTAGGAGGAAAAACAAGCAATTCCGCTGTGGCACCCCGGCTGTGGAATGAGCTCCCCAGAGAGGTCCGCCTGGCGCCTACACTGTACTGCTTTCGTCGCCAGCTGAAGACCTTTTTATTCTCTTAGTATTTTAACACTTAATTTTAACTTAAATTTAAATTTTACTGTTCTAACTCTGTATTTTAATCAATTTTTGCTGCGTGGTTTTATCCTGGTTGTGCTTTTTATATTGTATTTTTTGTATTTGTGTTTTTAACCTGTTGATTATTTTATTATGGTTTTGATTTTTGTGAACCACCCAGAGAGCTTCAGCTATTGGGCGGTATAAAAACATAATAAATAAATAAATAAATAAATAAAAGGCGTTTCAAGCCATAGAGGCTGCTTGGGTGCAGGGATGGGCAACCTTTCCCTTCCTGAGGGCTGCATAAGGCAGTGGGTCAGGGATGCATATGTATGTGCACATGTAGGGTGACCCTATGGAAAGGAGGACAAGGGCTCCTGTATCTTTAACAGTTGTATTGAAAAGCGAATTTCAGCAGGTGTCATTTGCATGCATGCAGCACCTGGTGAAACTCCTTCTTCAGCGCAACAGTTAAAGCTGCAGGAGCCCTGCTCTAGAGTGACTAGATGCAAAAGAGGGCATGCAAGTTGAGCAGGTAAGCTCACTCCTATGTTGTCCACACCTGAGGGCCATTACATGGTGTCAGAAGTGGACTAATCTCTTCACACAGCCACTTGGAGAGGGGTTTGCCAGTGCTCACCCCCATATTGCCACACCTGAGGGACATTACATTCCCCAAAATTTCTGTGACTGATCCGAGTTCTCTGTGGTCCGCTTCAGACGTTCTCCATGAACGCGTGTTGACGAAGCCCCCTCACACGCCTAAGGAGGGACGCTGAGCAACAGCTCTTATCCCAGCAACGAGAGATCAACCGCGCACGCGCAGTGGCAGGAGCCCGCCGCGGCCCGCATTTATTTATTTATTTATTTATTTATTTATTTATTGGGCAGCGCACGCGCACTACTCCCTCCCTCCCTCCCTCAGACCCAAAGATGGCGGAACCCCCTCTTCTTCTTCTTTCTTTACTGCCCCGCCCCTTATGTTAATGAAGCTTCCCCCCCACTCCGTCTCCCGTCACGCATGCGTACCACGCCTCTCTAAAGCTGCTCCTTGCTCCCTGTCCTCCGCCCCTCTTGTCGCTTCGGAGGTCCCGTCGCCGAGCGATGACGTAGGAGGCGCTGGGCCGGTGGTTGCCGTGTAGGTTGTGGGAGCCTGGCCCACGTGAGGCGTTGCCGAGGGGCTGCCGGGTGCCGTCGCGCTCGTGGAGGGGGGCGGGGGGACGGGAGAGGGGGACGGAGGCCCCTCTGGGCGGCCGGGATGCGCCGAGCGACAAAGGTATGGGGCCGGGGAAGGCGGAGGGGGCGGGGTCCGTGTTTTGTTCCCCTCCCTTTCTCCCCTTCGCCTCATGGGGTGGGCCCAGCTGGCTCCGAGGGGGTCGTGGGGTGGCCCGAGCAGCCCCCTGGCCTAGCTGAAACCTCCGCCCCCCCGCTTATAGTGGGGTGAATCCGCCTGAGGAGCGTGTGTGTGTCTGGGGGGCCGTGGTCTCCGGTGGGGACCCGGCTCAGGTCTGGCCTGTTTGAGGAGGGTGTTCCCATATTTTCCTGCAGAAGCTGTGCAGACTTCAGGCTTACAGGATTTTCTTCTTCTTAGATTGCAAGCAGCCTTCGTTTACCTGGCACCTGACCCAGATGTATTGGACTACAACTGCCATCGTTTTCAGCCAGCATGGCCATGATGGGAGCTGTAGTCGCAACACATCTAGAGGGCACCAGGTTGGGGAAGGCTGGCATGTATGTAGGAAAGGGAGGATGGAGCTCAGTGGTAGAGTAAGGACATAAGATGAGCCCTGCTGTATCATAGCAAGGGTCCATCTAGTCCAGCACTTTGCTCACACAGTGGCCAACCAGCCGTCAAATAGGAATCCACAAGCAGGACACAGGTGCAACACCACTCTCCTGCCCATGTTCCCCAGCAACTGGTGATTGTCTCCCGATACTGGAAATGCATGCTTTGATTGCAATCAGCCTTCTCCAACTTAGCCCCTGCCTCAGATGTGTTGGACTACAACTCCCACCATCCCCAACCAGCATGGTCATGTTGGGAGTTGCAGTCAAAAGGCATCTGGGTTTGGGGGGCACCAGGCCAGGGAAGGCTGGATAAAACAATGCTCAGTCCAAGAAATTGTTTTCAGTAACACAATTGCATTGAGTTCATAGTTCTTCCACACAGAAATCCATTCCTAATTCTCCCCTCCAGCTTTCTTCATTTGAACAGTATGATTTAGGGAGGGGGAATGATGTTGTTGACATTGGCAAAGATCTCTGATTCATAATTGTTTAATAGTCTGCTTCAAATCACTCAGATCTATCATTTATTTATTTATTTATTTATTTATTGCATTTTTATACCACCCAATAGCTGAAGCTCCCTGGGAGGTTCACAAAAATCTATAGATTCCCGATCAACTTTCTGCCCCCCTGTCTTACTGAGAACAGTGGTGGTACCTTCAATGGGTTTCTCTTTGGGTAGTTTAAGTTCTGTGAGTTGATTGAGGCTTTTCTATAAGGGAAGTGTGTGTTGAGATTTGAGAGGGTTTTTGGGCTGGCCAGCAAAGTTGAATGCTTCAGGAAATAGTGGGGTACAGTTCCTCATAGGAGAGTATAAAATGGGGATTGAAATAGGTTGTGATTTGGCTGTAGTGAATGACTTTTCATTATGGGGAAATGCAGTGGTAGTTAATGATATGGAGGGGAGGAAGTTGGGACAGCTGTTAATTGCTCCTCAGTGAGAGAAGACGGTACAGAGAAGCATAATATTTATATGTTCTCAAAGTACATTTTACAGTTAAATAATAATAAGGTGCCTATCTCCAAATAATTTACAACTTAAAAAAAATACAGTGGAGAAAGCTGAAAGATGAGAAGGGAGAGATACAGAAGAAATCAGGGATGAATATGAAGTGATACACTACCAGTGTTATAATTGAGCGATCTGGATTAAGGTGGTAAGCCTTTGGCTTAACAGAGAAGGTGAGCGTTCAGGAGGACTCTGAAGAGGGGAGCGCTGTGGGGGTGGATGGAGTGAGGCATTATGAACACGTTCAGGCAGGAAGATCCAAGCTACAGGTTATTGTGTAGTGCATAGGAAATGGCCTGTGTGTGTGGCAGTTCTGTAGGGTAAAAGAAGCAAAGGGTCGAAGATTATATGAAGGGCTGAATTCCTTGCTCGCTTTCCTTTTCTGCTAAGGTTGAAAAGATTTTCTTATATGTTTTTGTCAAGGGCAGAGACTCTCGAGCTCAAGTGCACTGTGAGTTGGAAAGCACAGAAACACTAAAATACTTTGCGGTAGTCAAAGTGTTTGTATGATATTTGCGTTCAATTCAGTGCTAGGATCCACACCTGTGTCCTTCCCTCATAATACAAGAACCCGAGGTCATCCAGTAAGCATAATGGTGGGAGATTCAGGACAGACAAAAGGCAATACGTTTCCACACAGCACATTTATGGGATTTGTTGCTGCAAGGTGTGGAGGCCACTAGCATAGATGGCTTTAAAGGGGATTAGACATATTCATGGAAGATAGGGCTATCAAGACTACTAGTCACAATGGCTATATGCCACCTCCAGGATCAGAGCCAGCATGCCGCTGAATATAAGCTGCTGAAGAAGCCTCTATTTTGCAGTGTTTTACTGTCTGTGTAAGAGTGTGAAAAGAAGATACTTGCAATATTAGTAAACAGAATAGCTTCAATTATCATTTAATAGAAGTACTGTAGGTTATACCTTAAACTGTATATAAATACATGCAGAGACAACAAGAGTAACAAATGGGATGATATCTTTTCAGGTTATTTGGGCTACAGTCCAATTCATGTTTGGAAGTATTTCCTGTTGAAATCAGGGGGTTTTCTTCTCAGTAAATATGCATATGATTGGACTGTTGGACAGTACAGAGGATGAAGGAAACCTCCATTGTTAAATGGCTGGAGGTGGAAGGTGAGGGAACACATCAAGTCTTTGAGTTCTTGAGTGCCATTGGCCAAAGTATAGACCTAATTAGAGGAGAACAAGACTTGTTTGGGATATTGTTTGTTAAAAGCCAACGTTTGGACACCATTTCCTCCGCTCCCGTTTCCTCCCTTTTACAGCCTTCACAGTTTCTTCTTTAAAAGATCTAATCATCAAGGGAGCTGTAAAGCTGCTTTCCAGACACTGTTCAGTTTAGGTATGGAAACGTAGGGCCTTTCAGGTTCACGATCACGATGTAAGTTGATGACAATTAACTACTCGGCGGTACATGTGTGTTGGACATGGTGCAGAACGAAAACAGGACAGTGAGTATTGTTCTTGGCTTCTGTTTAGCATCGCTGAGTGCGGCATCGTATATGGAATATTTGGGTAAAATCTGCTACTGCTAGAAGAATCATATGGTATATAAAACAATTGTTTGGAATTCAGTGCAGTTTGCATATTCTTGTACCAGCAGAAGTAAAATGGTTTAGAGTAGGGGGTAGTAATATACAGTCTTCCCCCTTGCTGAAAAAAAAGCAACCATGTTGTGGCAGGCTTGCATCTTTTTTCCAGAAGTCGGCTTCATGGCTTCCAATTCACCACAGAATCCAATATAAACTTCTCCTGTTCACCTACAAAGCTTTTCACAGTCTAGCTCCTTCCTATCTTTCCTCTCTCATCTCACACTATTGCCCCGCTCGTGCTCTTCGCTCCTCTGATGCCATGTTTCTCACCTGCCCAAGGGTCTCTACTTCCCTTGCTCAACTTCGTCCATTTTCTTCCACTGCCTCTTACGCCTGGAACGCTCTTCCAGAACATTTGCGTTCTACAAGTTCAATCGCAGCTTTTAAAGCTCAGCTAAAAACTTTTCTTTTTTCTAAAGCTTTTAGAACTTGATTTTGATCTTACTTTTATACTGTTAGTTTTACTCTACCCTGTGCCTGTTTGGTGCATTCTCTTCCCTTTCATATTGTTTTATTATGATTCTATTAGACTGTAAGCCTATGCGGCAAGGTTTTGCTATTTTACTCTGTACAGCACCATGTACACTGATGGTGCTATATAAATAAATAAATAAATAATGTACAAATCCTTGAAAATGTTTCTGCATGGTAAAGCCTCTAGGTAAGTACCCCACCCCATTCACTGTATACATTTTGAAGATACTGTAATTTCCAACCTCATTTTTACTATTTTTTGAAAGGAATTAGTGAAGATTTCTCTATACTTAATTACAGAACAGCCATTGTAGAAAAGGATAACCATGTCGGCCAGCTGGACTACTGATGGAGTGGTCATGCATTGTCAGTTTTTAGCCTTTGTGGTGTTTTGCTTCTATAGAAATGGCTGCAGCAAGCAGACTTGTTTCAGTACTTCCCATTTTCATGATAATTATGCTGCTCCATGTAGCAAAAAATGCTTAGATTAGTTACAGCCCTCTGGCCACATTTTTCCAGTATGCCTCCTGGCACCATGTAAGTTGCCCACTTCTGCTTTTAGAGGTTGGCTGTTTAGCTTTTGTTACTTGCCAGTGAATGATGTGGTCATGTCAGTAAATGTTGGTACTGGATATAAAATGTCTAGTTTGCAAAACTGTACTGCGTAGCAGACCCAAGTCTTCTAGAAACAAATCACGAATGGAATTGACTTTTAAACGTATTAAACTAACAGATTGTGTGCAAAGTATGGTGTCAGGTAGAGTGTCTTAATGCTTTGTACCTTGTGAAAAGTATACGTTATTATCATGAACACTTCCCAGTGTGGGTAAAACTCTGGGAAGGCTTCAGCCGCCTGTGGAATGTGCAGAAGTTTCCATGCATGAGAATTTGTACTGATCTCTCTTTCCTGGACAATGAAAACAGGCTGATGAGTTGAACTTTCTTTTCTGTTTGTACGGCCATGCTAGTTCTTTGTTATAGTACTTTGTATTGGCATAAGCAGTCTGGAATGGTGAAATGTTAATAGCCGGTGTGTGCTCAAAACTTGATTATTTGGCTAAAGCCTGGGCAGCCTGCAGCACATTCTCCGCGCAATGTTGATGATGTTATAAAGTCATGTCATGGTAATCTGGGATTGAAAGCAAGGCCTGTGTTGGTGATTGCTGGCAGTGAGACCTTCCTTGTTCCCATAGGAATGGGGGGAAATTCTAGTTAAATGTGTAGATACATTGTGAAACAGGCTAGGCTAGTGTGGTATCTTTAATGTGGCATATTAAATGGATAAAATATACTTGTGGTTTTTTAAAAAGTTTTTACTGGTATGATAGAACAATAGTCCAGGGCTTCTTTTTACAACCATTGCTCATCTTTTGAATTCAGTTACATTAAAACACTTAATGTATCATCTGTGTATATTCCCACTATATAAAGAGTTGTATAGTAAGACTGATAGTTCAGGTGAGATTGATTGCCCTGTTATGAAGACAGCTTTCTGCTTTGGAATGATTGCAGTCTAAAAAGTGCTTCTACTCTAGGCTATAAAATCTAGGCTACCATCTAACTGCAGTTAACTTTTTATTTCCAGTTGTTTGCTGCAACTGGCAAAAGTCTTGCTGTTTAACCTGATCCTTTAGGAGGGCTACTGTTCTGCGTATCTTTTAGCCAGCATGTGGTTCACTAATGCAAACAATTCTTGTCTTCAGGCCGGATCTGGAGCAATTTATAGTCATGATGGCTCCTGGATCAGAGACAGCAGGCTTGTGAATACCAGTGGGTGGGAAACAACAGTGAGAGAGAGAGAGAGAGAGCTATAGCCCTCATGTCATGCGCGTGGCCTTCCCAGAGGCATCTGCTTTTGCCATTGTGCAAATCAGAATGCTGGACTAGATAGGCTTTTGGACTGATCCATGATGGATGGCATTTTATGCTTTATGCTACAGCAATTCCTTAAAAGAGGGCGAGTAACAAACCATTAACTCCCTCCGCAACCTTGTAAGGTGATTTATTTGGACCTAGTTGTGAGGCCCTGGTGAGAAAAAGCTGATCAGGATGTCCTCAGTGCAGTCCGAAGGGTAATTGTTGAGCATCACTGTTTCTGTCCTTGGCTTTCCTTTCCTTTCTCACATTGCTCAGATGTGAAGGCCTGGGGGTGGAATGGGGAGAGTTTGTTTTCCCCAAGCTCTTTGTTCAATTTTTCTCATGGAATTTTGGGGAGCGTGAAAAGAAAAGTTACTATGAAACATTTTCCCTTTTAGAATAAGAGAAATGCTTTAAGATGAGGTTTTACTTGGTTTAACTCAATGGGCCTGTTCAAACAACACGCTAAGCCATGGTTAGGCCGCTAATTCTTTTGCAGCAAGTTGTTAGTGAGTATGTTTAAACTGTGGCTATGTAGCTACCATGATTAGGAATGGTTCACACAACGCACTAAGTCATGGTTCACATGACACACTAAGCTATAGTGTTTAGCTCAAAACACTTAACCATCATGATTTAGCATGATGTCTGAACAGGGCCAATATCGAAAAATGCTACTACCACTTAATATTTTGATAATCAGACTGTTTCTGTCTAAACAATATACTTACCTTGTCTACCATAAACTGATTTTATTCTCAATCCCATCCTACACACACATCAACAGTTTGCAGTTCTCTCTTCAGTATTGTATATATTGGGGATTTTGCTTCTATAAAACTGAGGCTGCACTGTACCCCACACACATGGGAGTAGGTAGGGCATACCTCTGAGTAGACATGTACAGGATTGCACCTTTAGGCTTTTATCTTTTGAGGCTTCTCATTTCTGTGTTTGCACTTGAAAGAAGCTAGTGGTGGATCCCATTGGTGCAACATTCTAAGTGGAGGTGCAGTGGTAGCATTGGAATATGCCCTACAATAAAATTTTATATGCTAAGTAAGTTTTAAATTATGAGTTCTTGCTCAGCAAGGGAGAGGAGACTGGAGAAAAGAGTTCACTTCTATAGGAGGCAGGGCCAGTCACAAAGAACTTATGTCCGCTTAAGTTAAAGCAGTAAGTTCAGGTTTGATAAAGTAAGCATTGTGTATATTTCAATTTCCCCCAAATCTGTGGTTCCCTCCCCTACCCCCCCCAAAAAATATTTGTAGGATTTCCAGAAATTGCGATGCCAGTTTTGATTCTCTGCACTCAATGCACTGGGAAGCATTGGCATTTTGCAAAAAGTCCGTGCGGACTGATTCACTTCAGAGATCCTAAAAGGAGGAATTTTCTTCTTTCTATTTATCAAGCCATTTGTCTGCCTTTCAGTATCAACTCTATAGCCACATTTTTGGAAACTGGTATGGGCAATTTCCTAAAAGTGGGACTCCTGCGTTTTCTGGACTCTCTTCGTTCCATTCAAGCTCCTTGCTTATTCTTGACCTTCCATTCCTTTTTTGTTTTGTTTTTTTGTATTGTATGGGCAGGGACCTGGCTATTGTTGTGAGCAATCCACTGATCATCCCTCATTTTTAAAGATGATCCTTACAGAACAAAAGGCTGATTGCTCTTGTATGTAACTGTGATGAAAGAATCCTTCGTCTTTGTTCAGGCTCTTGCATTACATATCACCATAGTACCAATACAGATGGCTAGCAGGTAGTAAGGTTGACCCAAGGGCAAAAGTTGCAAAGGTCCTTGATAGTTATAGGCAAAGTAAAACAACGTGGTAAGGAATGATCAATCTGGGCCACAGTGAAGGACTTACCAGATGGGTGTGAAGATGGCAATTATAACTTCCTGCTAGAACTGCTACTTCTGTTATTTTTTATTTCCTGATGATGGGATGGGAAAATGCTGTCTCTAAAGCTCAGTACCAGACTGGGAAAATGCTGTCATTTAGATATTTTTTTAGCACTCTGGGGAACAGCATATTTGTTATCTTTTCCAGGATACTACATGGGGGAGTAAAGAACTCATAGAGTTTGAGTGGTTTTTTCCTAGCTTTGTCCAGAACATGTATTTATTGTTTTCTTGTGATTTAACTTCCCAAACAAATTGAAGTGTTGTCCTTCGTGTGCCTTTTTGTTTCTCTTCTCTCATGATTTGCTGTGTCACGTCCTGGGAGCTTTTTGCAGTCATTTTGAATATTCAAACCTGATTGGGGATTGCTACATGATGTCCAAACCTTATAGGATAATCATGGGTTAAACAACCCACAGTTAACCTAACCACTAACTATAGGTTGTGAGTTGTTTAACCCATGATTAAGCATAAGTTTCTGGGTTCAGATGTTACATAGTAACCTCTGATGGCCTGAATGGGGGTTGACTATTCAAAATGGTTGCGGAACACTCACCACAGCATATTGTGGGTTAATTAACCCATGATTTACAACCATTACATTTGAACTGGGTCATTGTATTTATTTATTACAATGGAAGTAGTTTCCAGTGGGGCTGCTGTGTTAATCTGTTACAGCAAAAAATAAGGAAGAGTCTTGTGGCACTTTAAAGACTAACAGATTTATTCTGACATAAGCTTCATCAGAAATCCGCGAATGCTTATGCTAGAATAAAATTGTGAGTCTTTAAGGTGCTACAAGACTTTGCTGTTTTTTGTTGCAGTAGATTAACACTGCTACCCCTCCGGAAATTATTACGGGATGGTAACTTCCAGTGGGAGTTTGAGTCCCACACATCTGGAGCTCAACAGGTAGGGAAACCTATTTTATTACAGTTCTTTCCTATATTTCTTCTATCATGGAGCTCAAGGAGGGTACACGTGTGATTTCCTGGAAGTCCTGCATTGAAGTGCTCACTAGACCTTCAAGTTGGCTTCCTCGTGTGCTTTCAGACTATGCTACGGGACTGAAAGTAATTGTAGAATAATTTGAGGGGATTGGAATCGTTTAAGTATTTGGTCCGCTGTAGCACATGGCTTTATGATTTAATGGCTCTTGCTGGTTTCAGGCATTATTATTATTATATTATTATTATTTATTTATATAGCACCATCAGTGTACATGGTGCTGTACACTGCTCTACAGTGTACAGTGTACACTGTACATACAGTGTACAGTGTACAGTGCTGTACACTGCTGTACACTGTACATGGTGCTGCTCATTGAGGATGACAGTCTGGTACAGTGATAGCCAAATCCTACTTCTGGCTTTTTATGTTGACTTTAGTGGATTGTAGTTAATATTCTCATTTCGACCTCTTCACAGTTCTCAGTACTTTTGTATTGGAGGCCGCCGATCTAATCGATCATTGATCCAAAGTCATCGAAATTATTTTATTCCAGCGGGGGAGAACAAGAAGGAAAAGGAAACTCATGGATTAATTATAGTTAAAACTGCTTAATGACTGACTGAATTGTAATTCAGGGATGGCGAACCTGTGGCCCTCCAGATGTTGTTGGGCAACAGCTTGCATCACCCCTGACCATTGAGCATGCTGGCTGGGGTTGATGGAAGTTGTAGTCCAATCTGGAAGGCCACAGATTTCTCCATCCCTGCTGTAAATAATAGGACAGATTGTCTCTTGCTGGATGTTTGCTAGTGCACAAGTGGGCGAAGCTGCTTTTTTATGGTTTGTATTGCCTTCGAAGACCCTTGGGATAAGGGGAAGCTTCACAACTCCCCACTGATCTATTATATGACCAAGACCAGAGTAACAAAAAGTGCAGTTGATCAGGAGACTTAAGAATTTCATGTAGGCATCTATAAACTTGATTTTTAAAAAAAAAATATATATATGCATGGTTTAATTGCGATTTGCATTACTTAAGCAGACCTCTACACACTTCAGTTTTATGCTCCCTTAATTCCTGAATTTCTGTCTCCTAATTCTCTCTAACATACTTGTTTCTTTTTGTATTAAAGCCAGTTACAGGTAGACTGCATAACTGTTCATTACATGAAAGAAACTGCCTCTTCAAATCGACCAGGAGCGAGATCATAATAAGCCACATAAAATAAGCAATAATATAATACATTTTATGTGTGGAAAGGACAAAGCAACTGTAACTATCAGTTATACTTGCAGTAGCTTTGTAAAATAGGCCAGTGTTGTTCCCTTATTGTGGCTGAACTGCACAGTGAGTTTGTGGCTGAGATGAGCTTTGAACCGGCTGGTGCTCTTCGTTTTTGAGGAAGAATAGTTCATTTCCCAACATGCCCTTCTCAACTTTTCTCTATCATCTCTTGCCTTCCTAGCAGCATAATAAATACACTTGATTTAGAGTGGAATGAGCTCTCTTAAGACAATAGTAACATGTGAATAAACCTGTGGGGTTGGGGAAGTATGAGGGTTGGGTCAAGTAAAGAACGGATCAATGAATCTGGAGCAAGAATCGAAACACGAACCTCCAAGCATACCTAGGGTGAATCTGGGATTTATTTATTTTTTTACACTAATCGGTAGGGCTGTGCTCTGGTTCGGTTTGGAGAAGCGATAGCAGAGCGGCCCGATTCACCTCTTACAAAGGCGGAGATGGATCGGGTCGGGGGGGGCTACCGATCGAGGCGAAGCGGTTTGCCTCGATCCAGAGCACCAGACGCAGGTAAGTGGGGGGGAGGGGGAGTCACCTGGCGCCGCTGCCGTCCATGCATCAATGGCAATGGAGCCAGGGAAGGGGGGCTTACCTGTATCCATCGTGGTCCACTGTGGGCTTCAATTGAGGCCCCGGCTTGAAGCCAAGGTCTCAGTTGAAGCCCGCGAGGGACACAGGTAAGGGGGCGGGGGGGGAGGGGGGCTTACCTTCTTACATCTCAGGCTTCAACTGAAGGCCAGGCCTCAAAGCCCGCAACGGAGGCAGGTAAGGGGGTGGGGTGGAGTTCTGCTTACCTTGCTCTGCCGCCGCTACAGTCCGTGCGGCGATGGAGCCAGGTAAGGGGGCATGGGCGCTTACCTGTGTCCATCGCAGTCCATTGTGGGCTTCAATTGAGGCCCCGGCTTCAAGCTGGGAGAGGCTGCGGCCTCCTTTTCCGGCGTCAAGCCGGGGCCTCAATTGAAGCCCGCGACGGACACAGGTAAGGGGGCGGGGGTTAGTTGGGCATATCGGTTCCCATTTTGTCCACCCTTCCCCACTTACCTGCCTCCGCAGTCCGCCACGGAGGCAAGTAAGTAGGGAAGGGGGGCAAAATCCCGATCCGCCCCTCCGGATCTCGCTCCGCGGAGCAGGGGACGGGCGGATCGGCCTGAAGCGGTTTGGGCCCAATCCGGATGTTCCGGATCGGGCTGCAAAGCGGTTCGAGGGGTCCGTGCACAGGACTACTAATCTGTAAAAGGGAGTAAGGTGCTTAAGTTTCCTACATTTCACTGATGGATGGGTGAGGTTGGCTCCACCCCAGTGAAATGGCAGACTTGTAAGGATTAGGAAGGAAGCTAGAAACCTCCTGGTATCAGGCTGCAACTTCCACCATCTCTCCATTAGAGAGCAACACTTCTAAACAGTTGTGTGGCTGGAGGATTGTGTACTATAAAACTCGGGTGCTTTCTGAAATGTAAATCTTTTCCTTTTCTTTTGCTGTTGCAGCTGCACTTCGAGATCATAATGCAGCAGAAAAATGAAAGAACATAGAAAAAATTTACAGCGGAGAAGTCGGTTGCTGGCCAGTTGTGGAAAATGGACTGTGGGATTTTGGGGGCTGAGGCAATACTGCTTCCAAAGGAAGCGTCTTTCTCCACTTAAAAGAGGGAGACAAAACGCTCGGACAGCTGTGAGCCTGAAACGAACTAAACCGTGCAGAAGGAAGGCTCGTCAGCTCCAGAGCAAATGGGTTCCTGAAGCATTCCTTAATGCAAAACCCCAGCAAACTGTACCTGTTGGAAACTGCCCCTTCCCACAAAAGACACTCGGGCAGCCTTTGTCTAGGTGCGAAAGTGGAGGACCGTTTACAGCAGCAAAGGAGCCTTGTGGGAAATCCTTTCAGAGTGAACTGCTCAATGAAAGCAGCGGTTTAGGAGTTGACTCCAAGGTTTGTCGAGGCAAGCATCACTGCACTGAGGCCAGCATTGCTGCCTTTCCAGTAAAAAAGGATGGTCTTTCTCAGAATGGGGGAGAGAGCAATAATGGTGAAAGCAATGGAATTATAGTTCTCAATAACTCTAGCAGGAAGTGCTGCTGCCGAGGACGAAAGCAAAATGGAACTTGTGTCCTCTTGACTACTAGGAGAAGGCCTGTATTTAAACTGTGTATTTCAAAAAGCAGATCTCTATTTATGATGTATAAGAAACTTTCTATGGTTACGTTTCGGATTAGAATTGTAAAATCTTGTCCTAAGTTTTGGAGGGGCAAAACTTGTAAGTTGAGCAGCAAAAGCAAGCTGAGCTGGGTGGATAAAGTCACCAGAGATCGGCAAGAGGTCTTCCACAGAGGGCCCCTCGCGGGTGGTTCCAGGACCGTGTTTCCCTCTTGGAAATTGAAAAGTAAATCTCCCTGGATCCTGCTCAGCTTGTCAGATATGAACAATCACATGCCAGGACCATTAATTGAGGAGAGTCCGACGCATCGGCCCGATGCCCGCCTTACACAGGAGACGCTGTTGCAGCGTAGGGAGCTCCATTGTACGGACCTTGCACCCAGAGACCAAAATGGCATCGCTGAAACCTGCATGCCGGAGTTGCACGGAGGAGCTTCAAGCGGGGCAGAGGCCGTGCAGAAGGAGGAAGCCCCCACCCTGGATGGCTGCCCTGGTGATATTTTCATCTCTGTAATGGAGAAAGAAATCTCAGTTTCAGGTCAAGACGGAGAAGAATCTACTCAGGCGATGGGAGCCGATGAGGTGGTGCTGGAGCCCTCCAAGGTGGAGTTGGGCCCAAGTGACACCTTTGCTAACGGACCTGTCCCTGTGGAGCTGGCACAGAATGAAGATAGTCGTAGTCAGATGGAAGTTGAAGTGCCCCTAAGCATGGACGTCTTTGGCGCAGAGCTCTTGGATCATCTGTACTGTAAAAGCCCTCTTGATGAGCCTCTGAGAGGAAGCACAGGACAAAAATCAGGGACCCAAAAGAGTGGCAAAAGAAGCAGCCAGAAAGCTTCTTCCGTCAGCGATGAGCAGCTGGCTGCATGGCTCTGTGGTAGATACATATATATACTCCTTTCATGTTATTGCAGGTTTTCCTTGAATATCCTACGAAGTTAGGAATTCTGTCTCTTTCCCCCCCAATGACATTTTCCCAATTGCTTTGTGTGAGTCGCAGCTATTGTGCTCTTTGCTGCATTGATAGGGGGCCGCAGTTGGGAATGTTGCATATGGAGCGCTTCAGCTGGGTTGTCCTCATTCCCTTATGACCGGTGGGTAGACCTTGTGAGCCTGCCAAGCTATGTGCTGCAGGCCACTAGGAGGGTAATAAAACTCTTGAGTTTGCTTGGCTGCTTGGGATTGCAAGAGCAGCAGTCAAGCACCTGGCAGTCCATGATATATGGCTGGTCAGCTGTCTTCAGCTTGGTGGGTTATAGACTGCAGGGTGGATATTTGGGGATTTAAATTGGATTTTTAAAAATCGAAATTGGATTTTATTATTTATATAAAAAAATCATAAAATACCAATTTCTCTCATTTAAAAACAACAGAGTTACAATTAAGTCTCACCATAAACAAGCTGAACTTACATTTGCGGTCTTCTAAAAATGAATTAACGGTTCCATGTTACTTATACCTACAATAGGAAATTCAGTCAAACATGGGCCTTGATTTTAGTTTTTCACCTCATAAATATGGCTCTGTCCAGCCGAACAACCAGCTCTTGTTCTTTGAGGTTTCTGGACTTGGATGTCTGCTTTTGTGACTAAAGTCGCATGTACGAAGACGTAGGCTGCATAGGATTGTTGTTTTGCGCTCAGGTGGAGCTGGGCCAAGCAAGGCAGAGAAATTAGTTAAGAGAACAAGACAGAAAGACGATGGATAAAAATTGGCGATTTTAAAAAAAATAATAATCACAAACATTGGTAGTTTTTGATTTTAGAACAAAGTTTCTCCTAATCATTCTGATCAAATCTCAGGTATAAGTATTTACACCCAAACATAGGCTTTTCATTTTCACCAGTTGTTCTAGTCTGCCCAGTAAAGACCAAACCTTGCTTCGACTTATCAGTCATAGCCTTTCAGTTTTGTTTGCTACTTTGTTTTGAGGAAGGCAGAATCTGGACAACACGATAGCCAACAGTGGGGTAATAATCAATTCAACAGTTGTTTATCTAGGGGGCACTCCCCACGCAGCATGATAATAATCAACCGTGGTGTGGATTAGGGTCAGCGTTGAGTTGACTATTAGTCCATGCTGAGTTGACTTACTCATCCTTGGTCTTCTCTCCCCCCCATAGTCCTGCTGCTAGCATCAGCCGTTGCTGCTGAAAATCTATTTTTCCAGTTGGACTAGAGCGGCAGCCGCTGCTTTCACCATTCTTGCCTTGTGACTCTATGGCTGACATAATAACGAACAGTGGCCGAGGAAATAACCAACAGTGCTCTCCACACAGCATGACAACCAACAGTGGTTCAGATAGTCTGCACGGCATTGGTTATTTGCGTTGGTTATTTTGGCCAAAGAACCAACCGTTGGTCCCCCCCACCCCCCCATACCACACCACACCATAAAACGCAGTGGGTTAAATTACCAAGCATTGGCTGTTTAAACCACCGTTGGTTTTTGTGTTGTCTGAACCCGGTCAGGGTGAAGCAGAAACAAGCAACAAGGGAAAGAAAAATGGAAGACACAGTTGTCCAGTGTCCAACTGCCTGTATTTCCATACTGGGAATAAGCTGCATTTGAAAAAGGAAAAAAAGGAAATCGTTGAAATTGAAAAAAAAAACGCAAAACATATATACAGCCTGCTTGTAAGAATGAAACAATGTAAATAATGCTCTATTTAGTTGTAAATTAACGTGGTTGAGTGGTCAGATCTGCACCATTGTTCAGGAAATACATGAAAAACTTTCAATGGGAAACTTGATTTAAATCAGTGATTTAAATTGCCTTGGTTTAAATCAATTCACCTTGACAGATTGCACAGGCTTGCCCTTTATTCATAGTGCAAAATGGGTTCCAATCAAATTATGCATCAGTGATGGTGTTTCATCTGATGTGCTCAGTATGGGAGGAAATGGAGACGGGAGAAATCGAGGACAGGAAATAAAACCAAAAGACTCTTCAGAATATTTTTTTTCTGCTTCTTGTGGCCCCAGAAATCTAGGAGAAACTCAGCTGGAGATTTTCACTTGTAAACCATGTTCATTACACTCTCCATCTCTTGTTTCAGTGTGAAAGTATTAAGTTAAGACAGCTCTGGAATTCATGGTCTAACTTAATATGTCCATACTGAAATAAGGGGCTATGTGTAATTCTGGGTGTGGGATATAAAGGGAATGAGGTGACCTTTTTGTTACTTTACAAGCTTGCTTTTCAGAGCTGTCTGGAATGCACTGATGCAAAGAGGCTCGCATTTGCTGGTGCATGTGATTGAAAAATGCATCAGTGTAGCTGGGAGTCAATTCTGGAGTAACCTTTTGCGGTTATATGACTCCTGGGGGCACATGTGCATGGGAATGTTCTATCAGAATGGATCTGTCAAAAGAAGGTTTCATCAGCTGATCCTTGTTCCTAGAAAGATGTGGTGGGCTAGCAAGTGGAGTGGATGTTCTAATTCCATTATGACAAAATGTTTGCATACCATATGCACCACACCACAAGGGATCTCGTAGTTGCCTTGGAAATGCAAATATTATCCCAGAACTTGCCCTAACTGGGAAAACATGACTGTATTCTGCATAGATTCAAGAAGTCTTATGGAACTGTGGTGTAAACGCTTCCAACACTCTATTTTCCTTAGGGTGTTGCCTTGATAGTTCAGCCATGAAATACTCATTATGTTCAACTGTGCCTGCGATTGTTGTGGGAAGCAATTGATTTGCTGTTGAAGACACTGGTGTAGCAAGAAGTGTGGAAGTAACACTCATGTATCTCTGCACTTCGGGAAACTTGACTGGTCGCAGGGACATAGGAAGGTGCATCATAACAAGTCAGATCATTGATCCATCTAGCCTAGTAATGTCGACATTGACCGTCAGCTCCAGGTTTCAGACAGGAGTTTTTCTAGCCCCTACTGGAGATGCCAGGATTGAACCTGGGACTTCCTGCATGCAAAGCCACGAAGTCTCTCTTTACTGGGAGCTTTATTTTGTGTGGTGGTGGTACATGCTGCAGATACACACAATTTGCTGCCATACCTGTATGCATTTGTCATGGAAAACATCAGTATAATGCAGAGTGCTGGAGGAAACTGCATGTAGCACTGCCCTAAATGTCGGGTTTTGCAGGGTGGATGTACAGAACTGCTTAATGCTACCTGCTTGCCTGCTGCTTGTATCCCTGAAAAAACTTTCCTGTAGCTAGTGTCCTCCAGATATTGTGGACTCCCAATTCCCTTCTGCCCCAGCCAGAATGACCAGTAGTAAGGGGATGATGGGAGTTGCAGGCCAAAACATCTCACCTGGAATTTCTTTTTCATCACTTCCCAGGCACATGCTTGCCACCTCAATTGGTGCAAAGCAGTAAGCCCAGGAAGAATTTGATCCCTCCTGCTGCTTCGTTTGCCAGTTTGCACCTTAGAATCATTAACTTTGATTGCCAGACCCATGTCTGCCATCAGGGGCCTGTTTCAGTCCTGGTTTAAAACCTGCACTTACCTAAGGATGGGGAAGTAATTTATTTGGTTCGCACTTTCCGTACCACTGTGTGAACTGAAGTATCCTTTGGTCTTCACATTTATTTATTTTTTGGATTTTGCAATGCAGTTTTCCAATTGGAAAAGGTACAACTGTGTATATCAGGGGAAATGATGTCCAAAGTGCATTGCATTAGGCAAAACTGCATGCAAAAACACATATATTAGGAGAAATGTGCATGAGAACAGCCACACTTCTTTGTGCAGACTTGAAAAAGGAAAATCACAGTCTGAGATGGAATTGGGAGAAAACAAACTTAAGTTTAGGAAAATGAGAAACCAATACGTACACTTTTGTTCATCCCTGCTGATCATTCCAGAGTTTATCATATGTTATATTCATGCTGTAGAGATGCTTGCTGTGGCATTAATGTGTTCAGCTCATGCAGGGTTTAAAGCCCTGAATGGCCTTGGGTGGATTTGTGGTTGTAATCAGTCAGCAAAGAAGCCACTAGCTTTTGGGGATGCGTCAACATTGAACGAGCTGTTGGATATCACAAGACACCATCTGGCATATACCAACCACAGTCTGGAATGTATGTGGGTGATCATACCCTTGGCTTCTATCATTCCATGGTAAAAAAACATTCCATAGTGTAAATGGTGGTGATAAAAGGTGGGATAAACCAGTTAATTTATGTGTTGTATGTACTTAAAAAATATTTTCAGAGACAAAGCTTGAGCAGACTTCATCCAAGAGTGTTTCAAATGGATTTGGTGTACATTTCAGTAGTTCCAATTGAGTTGGGTTGAACAGTATAACACCTGTCAGAAGTACGACATGTGGAAACCAAAAGGTTCTGTTTGCACTCAAATTATTTCTTTATGCTTCTTCTCTACCTCTCTCCACCTCAGTCGGTCTTTCAGAATAAGGCATTTTTAGGGAAATACAGTCAGATGGCATTCATTCATAACATCTGTTGAATTGTGTTTGTTTTGTATGTGTTGTCCACATCTGTATCAGTATAACAGGATGTATATAGAACCTCAATTTTATCCAGATGTTAAGTGTATATGTCTCTCTTCCAAAACCATGAAAATGATCGTATGCTGATTGGAATCTCTTGCATCCACCTGGAAAGGCTTCACACCAGAAGTGCAATTCCTCAAGCACCGTAGATGTGTGTGTCCCCAGATTAATTTCACTGGGGCTGCAGGACACCCTGTAGATAGGGCTTGTTGCATGCTGATAATTTTATTTATTTATTTATTACATATTTATACTGCCCAACAGCCTAGGCTCTATGGGCAGTTTACAACTAAAACCATAAAATCCAATTTAAAACTTTAAAATCACAAAACCAGACTAAGTTACAGTCCAGGGAAGGCTTGTTTAAAAAGACATTTTTAGGAGGTGTTTAAAAGATATTACATTTTCCACCTCCCAAATTGCATGAAGGAGGGTTTTCCAGAGGGTGGGTGCCGCTACAGAGAAGGCCCTTGCTGTCGAGGTTCTTTGCAACGACATTCTCTTCGTCTTGGAATGCCCTGCTGGCCTTTTCTTTTGGATCACCAGCTTTTCCTAAGGATTTTAGCCTGCCTTTTAGACTAGCTCTAGACTACAACCCCCTGCATTGAGTAGGGGGTTGGACTCAATGGACTTACAGGCATTGAGCAGGGGGTCGGACCCAATGGATGTATAGGCCCCTTCCAACTCTACTATTCTATGATTCTATGACTCTGTGACCTACAGGGGCTCTGTGTGGTTCTAGGTTCCTAGCAGGGACTAGGGTGGGTGTTAGTCTTTCAGGAGATCTTGCTCTCTGCTTCTAGGAAAGAGAGTGCAGGGCTCAAGGACATCAGTTCATGTTAAGCTCATTTGAACCCAGGTGCGAGTGCAGTAATGTCATTGCGTTACATTGCTTGTCGGTTAGCTTGGTATGTTAATTTTGCACAGTTCTCTTCTTCATTTGTAGGTGGGTTGTGGAAAGTCATCTGTAGAAATACGTTAGCTGGTTCTTGTGGGACTGATAATCTCTAAGTCTGTTCTTTTGTTTGTTTGTTTTACCAAAAAAAATTTATTAAAGGATTCCTAGATGAAGTAATGAAGAAATATGGCAGCTTAGTTCCACTTTGTGAAAAGGATGTTATGGGAAGATTAAAGGAAGTCTTTAATGAAGATTTTTCTCATAGGTTAGTAATTCTCTCTGACTTTTAGCTCTGCTCGTTCGTACTTGAGTTTCCACTCGCTGCCTGTTGCTTTGCACAGCTGTGTCTCAAATGTGCTTCGATAACTTAGCCTTGTCTGTTTCTTTCTTGGCTGCCTTAATTCTGTTCCAGAAAGCCATTCATCACTAAGGAAATCATGAAGTATCAGACACGGCATCCCAAATCTTCCACTTGCAATTTCCGGGTCTTCTATAATAAGCACATGCTGGATATGGATGATCTGACGACGCTGGATGGTCAGAACTGGCTAAACGACCAGGTGAGAGCAATTTGCGGCTCCTGTTTTGAAAAAGAAGAAACCCCACCCTCTAGAAACAGCTTTAAATGGTGCTTTCAATCACACCTTTGTGATATTCCTGCCTGATTGTCGGTGTAGCTTCATGGAATATTGGTTTCTTTGGAGGCAGGTGGAAAGCATTAATCAGCTTTTGTGCCCTGCTCTCGGCATAATTGTATAAAATGAATGGTAAGCGTTTAGAAAAGGATTGCAGCGGTTATCTAATACACTCCTTTTGCAGTGTGACGTTTCTCTAGGCTGAAATAAATCCCGATAAAGATGCCCATTGAGCTTCATCTTAAAACCACAACTCTGGTGAAGCAGGACTTTCGGGGGTAGCTGTCTTTTGAGCTGGTCCAGGATATGCATGCAGGATTTTCCTGAGAAGACATTTTCTACTTTGTTGGGGACAATCACTAACTTCCAGTCATATTCTGAAGATATTAAGACTTCACCTGTATTTTTTGTCCGTTTCATGCGCACTCCAAACTACACAGATGCCTCTTCTCCACACTTCTATTATGTGTTGATTCATCTCCATCTAACCAAGTGGGTGGGGCTGATGAAATGGATCTTTATTTATTTATTTATTTATTTATTATGTTTTTATACCACCCAATAGCCAAAGCTCTCTGGGTGGCTCACAAAAATTAAAACCATAATAAAACAACCAACAGGTTAAAAACACAAATACAAAATACAGTATAAAAAGCACAACCAGGATAAAACCACGCAGCAAAATTGATATAAGATTAAAATTAGGGTGACCATATGAAAAAGAGGACAGGGCTCCTGTATCTTTAATAGTAACGTAGAAAAGGGAATTTCAGCAGGTGTCAATTGAAGAGGGTGAAATTCCCTCTTCATCACAACAGTTAAAGCTGCAGAAGCCCTGCCCTCTTTTGTATCTGGCCACTCTATTATAGCTAGTGTAGCTTTAACTGTTGTGATGAAGAGGGAATTTCACTCTCTTCAATTGACACGTGCTGAAATTCCCTTTTCCACTTTACTGTTAAAGATACAGGAACCCTGTCCTCCTTTTCATATGGTCACCCTAATTAAAATACCAAGTTAGAACAGTAAAATTTAAATTTAAGTTAAAATTAAGTGTTAAGATACTGAGAGAATAAAAAGGTCTTCAGCTGGCAACGAAAAGAGTACAGTGTAGGCGCCAGGCAGACCTCTCTGGGGAGCTCATTCCACAGCCGGGGTGCCACAGCGTAGAAAGCCCTCCTAGTAGCCACCTGCCTCACTTCCTTTGGCAGGGGCTCACGGAGAAGGACCCCTGTAGATGATCTTAAGGTCTGTTCCTTCAAATAACCTGGCCCCAAACCGTTTAGGGCTTTGAATGTCAATACCAGCACTTTGAATTGGGCCTGGACCTGGACTGGCAGCCAATGAAGTTGTAAAAGCACTGGCGTAATGTGATCTCGCCGGCCAGTCCCTGTTAGTAAACGGGCTGCCCTGTTTTGTACCAGCAGAAGTTTCCGGACCATTTTCAAAGGCAGCCCCACGTATCTCTTCCACCCAATCTGCATACTTCAAGAAGCGTGTTGCTCAGATGGGAACGACCCATTCCCCCATCCAAATGTGATTGTAGACACAGTAGAGTTGTCACCTAATTAATGAACTCGCACCGATCTTGAATTTTAATTAATAAAAGCTGCATGCATTTGCATATGGATCAAAGCAATTCTGGAGGGATGGAAAACTTTGTTTCTTAGATTATGCATATGTATTTATAGTGGGCAAAAACTTAGAAGAGGCATTCCCTCTTCTCTTGTAGCAGCAGGAATGCCTCTTCTAAAACGGCACCAGCTCCCTAGATCTTTTGAAAGTACTTGTATGTATTTAAAATATGGGGCACCTTTATTTTAATTGGGGCACCTTTTCCTGCCCAAATGAATTAGAAGTCTTTCTTTTTTAATCGGGTATCCACATATCTGCTATCCAGGGGAGGATGCCATTGATTGATCCTCTGGAGAAAAGGGTGCTGAGCAGCACACATCTCCTTCCCTGAACTCTTTCTTGCACTAAGGTTTGGTAGGAATCTCTCCCGTTGCTACTTTCTCTACAGCTCCACAGAAATGATAGAAATCTCTGCCTTTGTGCACAGCAGATGATTTGGAATGCAAGAGGGCAAAGTTAGTTTGGAAGAGGCTGGCTAGTAAGCCAAGGCAGCGTTGGGACCCCTGTTCTTAATTGCTTGATTAGGTTAATCTGCTAATTTTTTCCAGCATTAATGCACTTCCAACTGTCTTACTCTCAATTGTACTCATCAGGGTTGTAATAAAGCACATTTGTGTGTGTTGAAAATACCGTTGGATAAAACTGCTAGGGTCGTTTTATTCTTATTCCCCACTCGCGCAGTGTAGTTACCCCTAACTCTGATTTTCAAAAAAGCCAAAAATTATTGGAGGCTTTTAGTGGTAAGAGGGAGAAGCTGCGCATGAGTAGAAGAACACTTTACTGAAGCACAAAAAGAAAGTCATATTATGATTTGTTCCAACTCAAGCAGGCAATACCATTAGTTCATAATGGCTGCCCCCTACTGTGGGTATTGATGAAGCTATCACTGGAATCGTTTAATCCAAGCTGTTTTCAGTATTTTACCCATTAAAAACTAGACATTAACAAAGCTACAAAATCCCTTCCTGAAAAGTTGGGAATTAATAAAGAAACGTTTTGACCATCTAAACCTCCCTGCTTAACTCCCTTTTAAGATCACCCTTGGTTCTCTATTCCAGTCATACATTCACAATTCAGACTGTAAGTAGGGAAAGTAATAATTAGAATAAGGAAGTTGAAAGGGGAAGTCAAGAAGGACAAATCCCTTCAAAATGCTTGGAGGTTACTTAAAACCACTATAATAAAAGCTCAGCTAAAATGCATACCGCAGGTAAGGAAAGATAGTATCAAGTCCAAGAGGTCACCAGCATGGTTAATGAGCAGTGTCAATTGAGCCGTTAGAGAAATGAGGGCTTCCTTCAGAAAATGGAAATCTTGCTCATGTGAGGAGAACAAAAGGAAGCACAGGCTTACACAACGACAATGCAAGCAGACAATAGTAGAGCAGATACCTGTGCCTGAACTGATGTTTTCCAGAAGGGAGTCTGAGGAACTGAGGCAAATAGTGGTGACAAAAGAAGTTCTCAACCTTATTGATAAATTGAAAGCAAATAAATCGCTGGGCCCAGGTGGTACCCATCCTAGAGTTCTCAAAGAGCTCAAATATGAAATTGCTGTTCTTCTAACCAAAATATGCAACATGTTCCTGACATCAACCTCTGCACTAGAGGACTAAAAGGTGGTCAGTGTAACAGAATTTTTAAAAAAGGGATCCAGGGGAGGGGGGTGAGATGCAGGAAATTACAGGCTGGTTAGCTTAATGTCTATTCCAGGTAAATTGGTTGAAAGCATAATTAAAGATAAAATTAGACAGCTTATAGAAGGACAAGCCCTGCTGAAAAAGAATCAGCATGGCTTCTGTTTTGCTAACCTTTTGGAGTTCTATGAGTCAATAAACATTGTTTACTTAGACTTCTAAAAGGCTTTTGAAGAAGTCCCTCACCAAAGACTTCTGTGCAAACTTAGCAGTAATAGATTAAGAGAAGAGGTCCTCTTAAGTTTTAGTAACTGGTTAAAGAACAAAAAGCAGAGAGTAGGAATAGTAAATTTTTCCAATGGAGCTCTCCAAGTTCAGGAACTCGACCTAGGAGAAAGCATTTCTGAGCCCAATATAATAACTGTGCTAAAGGTTTGGCTTTAAAAACTTCAAGTGTTGAGGCACCTTTCGTGTGCCCATGTAGAGTGTATTACGGTATATCTTGAGGTTAGTGCATGGATCACGTTTTTGTGAATCGCCCAGGGATCTTCGGCTGTTGAGCGGTATAAAAATGCAACAAATAAATAAATAATAAAATAAAATCACAGTGTTTAGATTACTATGAATATGCAAAATAGTATTATCAGAAAGATTGACACGCCAAAGTACACAGAACAGAGGGGTAACAAACCAGCTATGCTGGTTGGGCAATGTTGAGAATTGTACGACTTTTTTCTGTCTAAACATGCATAGAATCGTACCTTCAGAGTATTTATTAATAAAAACATGTTTTCCTTTTAAATGAGGTCTTCAAAGGTACATCCACACCAGTGCTCTATAATTCTTTTTGGACTAATGATTTCAGCAGCAAAGAGAAAGGAGGAAGGGACAGCGTATGTCCACCAACAGTTGGGTAGACAGATACGCTGTTATTTTATGTCTTTTCAGTGTACTTCACCTGATAGTTCTTACTTTGTTCTTTGCATAAAAAATGAAAATAAATTGCAAAAATGACACCCTGCTCCAAGTGCCAGTTGCCCTGGGAATACTGAAATGAAGAGAAGCCCACTCTGGCCTCGGCTGTCAGCAAGTGGACGAAAGGCTGCTGGGTTGACTGTGTGTGGGGAGAGTCACCTGCCCAGATCAGATGATATTGCTGAGAGTAAAAACATCAAGAACTGTTACCTGAATGTGCTTGCTTTCCTCTTCCCTCCCCATTCCTATTTTCTTTTGTATCCTGTGTATTAGATTGTGATCCTGCAGACAGGGACTGTATTGTCTTTTACACTATGTATAGTGCTTAGAAAACTAGATGCTTTAGATGATGTGTGCATACGTACCTCACAGCCACATAGAGAGCGATGGACGTACACATTCACAGTTGATATTTCACCACTGATAGTTTGCCATTTGTACATTGTCTTTATGAACACCAGAACTGCCAAACCATAGGTGGAGAGGTTGTACTTGATCTTGTTCTTTGTTTCAATATTAATGAATGTATTTGAGATCAAGACAGTTGGAAGTCTCGATAAAGTTGGGTGGCTTTTTGCTGGCCTGCTTGTTCATGACTTTCGCTATTGAGATTCATTTGGGACACTGGGGGCTAGAAACTTGACGTTTCCTTGAAAAAGAAAAGAAGCTGGGATTCTTGCACAGCTGGCACAAAATCGATTTGTGCTTTTTGTGTTCTACTTCTGGGTTATTCAGTTTAGATTCTTGTCAGTTAGCTGACCTAAATGTGAATGACAGCTCTAGTTCATCGCACGGGTCACTTAACTAGGCCTGGGTCCGGATTGCTTACGTTGTCATGGTGTGAGGAGATGACTTGATGTGTACCAGGTTAGATCTTTTAATTAGATGGCAAACAAGGCAGTGAAAATCAAAATCCAAGAGCTGAAGCGTCTAATCCATGCTAGGATTAGTACGTATTTTAAATCAACATTCTTACTTTGTGGAATGAGAAAAGGAAGCTTGCGAAGATAGTCAAATGCTACAGTAAAATAAGACAAAACTCTAAAGCAAATAACCATGACAGCTTCCTTTTCATACTTGTCTGCTACATTAAGTGGTGATCAGCACTGCTGCCTTAAAATGGGAAGAATTGTTCTGTTTAGAAAAACAAACATTTCAGTAGTATTTTGTGATGGCAAGCCGACCCCCACCCCATTAAGAACATCAGAAGAGCCCTGCTGGATCAGACCAAGGGTCCATCTAGTCCAGCACTCTGTTCACACAGTGGCCAACCAGCTGTCGACCAGGAACCCACAAAGCAGGACACGGGTGCAAGAGCCCATGTTCCCCAGCAACTGGTGTATAGAGGCTTACTGTTACACCAACTCTTTTCATTATTTGTGAAAAACTGAATTTACTGTAAGATAGTAGCCTCTTCTTGGATTGCAAAGAATTTCTCTTTCAAAATGGGTGCAGTCCATCGTTCTGTAGCAGGCCAATAAGTAATGTGTCCAATCTGCTATGTTAAGCTCACAAAAGCGGGGCTTGCCTTGCTTGATACATATAAAATGCCTGGGTATAACTGCAGCTTGAACATCTATGAATCTTCTCTGGTGCTGATAAGTATATTAAGAGCTCAATCCTATACATGTAGGACTTCCCCCCCCCCCCGACTAAACGACTCCCAACAAAACCAGGTCAAATTATGCAAAAAGAGAAAATGTGCAACTCTTCTCAGTTTGCCAGTGTGGTGGCAAACCCAGGAGATCCTGGTTCTAACCCACACCTGCCCATGGAAGCGCTCTGCGTGACTTTGGGCCAGTTAATGAGTCTCAGCCTAACCAACTCACAGGGTTATGAGGATAAAATGAAGAAGAGGAGGACCGTGTAAGTTGCCTTGGGTTCCTTGCAAGAGGGGAAAAAAAGGCGGGATATAAGTGTAAAATACGTACATTACTTGGAAATTCCAGCTTTCTTTGGTCTAGAACTTGGATGTGCATAATCTTATTTTAGTGCATGGTATACATAATCAGACCGATAGTACTACGCGCTGAAAGAGTGATTGGGACCACTGCGCGTAACATCCCTTGTGGAGGAGCATTCCATAAATAAATGTGTGTGTGTTCATTCCTCCTTAATATAGATTACTTTTTTTAAAAAACTCTTTCAGATTATCAACATGTATGGTGAGCTAATAATGGATGCAGTCCCTGACAAGGTCAGTGTCCTCTCTTCATCTTGTGTATGCAAAATTAGTCAAGTAGGATTGGGAAAGAGCCACGTAAAACGTCCTAACAAAAATTGGAGAGGCCACTCGGAAGATATGTATTTTTGGGGGGTGGGGGTGGGGTGGGGGGTTTATCAGGGAGCAGATCACTAGTATATTTTCTCTTGCTGGCTGTGTTCTTTTTAATTTTATGTATGATCTCTGCTCCAGAGCGCATAGAGGCTGTGCTCAGATGTTCATCTGCAGCTTCATGAACTACAGTTTATGAATCAGTGGCCACACACAATGCTCTGCTCCCTTCTCCTTGCTGTGCGCCAGCTTTGCTGTAGAGAATCCTGTCTTGCATTCAGCCAGAATTCCCCATTTAGAATTAGGGGCACCCGTTGCATTTGATCAGTTAAATCACTGACCGTCTTGTCTTCGTAGGTCCATTTCTTCAACAGCTTTTTTCATAGACAGCTGGTAACCAAAGGATATAATGGGGTAAAGCGATGGACTAAAAAGGTATGCTTCTACTTGCTAAAACTGAAAGCTCTTTGCAGGTGAGAAATGTCAAGCCATTTTAAAGAATGAGTTTGAAATGAATGCCGTCTTTAATAATGGGACAGCTTTGTAAAAAGACATGTCCTTCAATGAGAAGTATCGAAGTGTAATATTGCTTATTAGAAAGCGTGTGGCTGTGAGATGCAGAGAACTATGTGAGGTGAATGGCAACCCCTTGCTCCATTGTCAGGTCACTGTTTTTATTTTGGTCATAGAAGCAAGGCTGAACAGTTACGCAAGTCCTACTCGAATCCTCTTGTACTAAAGTGAGATCCTGTGCAAAACCTCATCCATGCTGCACAATACATCTGTGCCCTCTGTTTTTCAAGGCTAACATGAAGGCAGGCAGAACTGATTTTTGTAACCAGTATAGGCTAAGCAAAATGAGTCCGCATGCTTGATTTAAGTAGCGCGTCTTCTCCTGGTTCAACGGGATCTGAGGGGGGCATTGCTAACTGACAGAACGCACAGTTTGCATGCAGAAAGTCCCAGGTTCAGGCACTCAGAAAGATCTTCAATGTACACATTTTAAAAAAGCAATATTACAATGACTAAAGTAGGTTTTGTATGAATTCCCCCCGGAACTATATGATTTTTTAAAATATTTCTTTATCCCCACCCCCCGGGTGTGCTTTTGCAAACTGCATTCCAAACTTAGAAAATGTATGGATTTCGACGGTGAATTGTTTTCTAGTTCGGGAAGTGCGAATTTGGCTAAAATTTCTTACCTGTCCCTGATCACAGCGTGGCAGTTCCTGACAGCCTGGATCTTGGGATAAGAGGAAAATTTGAGTTGATGGGTTAAAATCCTAGTGTGTGCATGCATGTGAAAGGAGAGAAATGAGGATATAACCTTAAAACGTGGGGAGAAGACTGTCTGCTATTTATTTATTTATTTATTTATTTATTACATTTCTATACCGCCCAATAGCCGGAGCTCTCTGGGCTAGCAATGTTCAGTCCCAGCTGTTGAGGTTTTTGCAGGTAAAACAAAACAAAACCCAGCACCATGAATTCTACATGGAGTCATGTAGGAAAGTGTTTGGATTAAAAAAAGAACTACTAGTAGTATTCCCCTTCCCTAGTGTTTTCCTAAATCCCAAGTGAACACTGAAATAGTCTTTGTTTGCAGAGGGGCCTTAAATGGGACCAAGGTGCATCTTAAATTCACCTGAATAATCCTGTGGCTAATGCATAGTTTTAAGGCATACCATGAAATTTTGGGAACAGTTCAATGTAGACAAAAATGGATGATCTTTAAAAATGGGGTTTAATTATTTTTTAAAAAAGAAATGTTAATTCGAGGATTCTCGTAAAGAAGAACTTGATTAATATAAAATCTGAGCATAAACATTTTAGCCCTACAGTTAATCTCTTATCTGATTCAATGCCCTCTATCAAATAGAGTTAAAGGCGGCCTTTTTTAAAAAAATGTAAATGGGGAACCAACTTGATCATTTCTCAAATATCCTCTTACTTACTAGTAATCTCATTCTTCAAGTGTAGATCTTTATGGAGTCCAAGTAGCACCATTCATCCAGAAGAGGGGAAGTATCAGTGTATTTGGGGGGCACCCCAAGGCCTGCATATTTAGTGTGTGGGGAGAAACCCTAATGGTGGAGGATCCCAAACAGTCTAGTGAGGACTGAGCATGCTCAGTGGGCATGGAAAACTGGGAGGTGAATGAAATGGAGTATTCTGAAAGAAGGCCTAGCTGGCTGGAGCCCTGCACAGGAGCACTCCACCTGCATTTTGTTGCAGGTCCCACTTGTACATATTTTCAGGCTGCCTACCAAACTCTGGGCATTTTATTTCCATGTCATAAAATAAGCTGCTCTATGTTTGTTGCTTTTGGGGGGCTGAGGTTGCAGCCTGGCCCAAGGAAGAGTGAGGAAGAAAAGAGCAACACTGGGGAAAAAAAAGCCAAAATTGTCCAGTGCGCAAGTTCCTATATCTTTTATTCTTAAGCTCACAACTGTCATGGCTTCTAGTTACAACAAAGATCCATTATTTTAAAGACAGATTAAGAAAAGAAAAAAAAAGGGGGGGGAGGCTGCAAAAGGTGTACAGTGTGACAAAGACGCAAGCACTGGTTGTACAAACTAAGTAATATAAATAATACCTTAGTTGTAAATTAACGTGGTTTATTGGACAGAAATGCACCACTGCTTAGGAGATACACAAAGTATCAGTGAGGAATTTGATTTAAATCGGCCTTTTTTCCCTTGTGGATCTAAATCAGTTGTTTCAATCACTACGGTTTAAAACCTGTTCATCCTGCAATGCTCCCGTGACCACGTTCCCAGCATTTTGAACTTCCGCCATCACGTAGTACCTCTGTGTTCTCCTCAGTAGCTTGTGCGGGCCCTCCCTCTTCAAATTCTTTTGGAGATAAAAAGTCAATCCTCTTTTGTAAGTATTCATTTAAAACAGGGCTTCATAAATTTAAATGTTCCCGTTCTGCTACGTGGAATGAGAAACTAAATTGGATTTTGTTACTTAGCTTGCAGAGAAGAAGCCTGTTTTTGTTTTGTTCACGCTTTGTATGTAGCATTTTGAGTCTAGCTGCAAACGCCTGTTTCACCCGACTGGATTTTAATTAAACTTTAGGATGCATACGCTTTCCTCTTTTTAGCCCAGAATAAGAGTTTTTGATTTTTACACTTGTGATAAAGTTGCTTTCGCTTTCTCCTCAGGCATCAGTTAATTCTTGCTGTATGATTTCTGGGAGCTGCTGTAGTGACTAAGACTGAGCCGTGAATTCAGACCCCCCCCCCCCCCCAGTTCAAATTTCATCTCTGCCATGAAATTACTAGGTAGTCTTGCACAGACTTCTGTCTCTGAGCCTGAATGCTCCATCTGCAATACGAAGATCATGTTGACCTTGCAAGGTTGTTGTTAGGACTGTGCCAAGATAACGTTTTGATGTGCTTTGAGCACTTGGAGGCACTGTATGAATGTTAAAATACTATCCTGTCCTTCCTACAAGGAGCAGAAGAGACATTTTAGCTTAACACCATAACTGCACCCAAGCCCAGCCATTTTGCCATTGCACTGCACAAGTTGTACTAAGGTTTCCCCTCTTCCCTCGCCTCATTGTGGGAATGGCTCAGTTTCTTTCACGAGGTAAGATGATTCCTGCATTGAGCAGGGGGTTGGACTCGATGGCCTTATAGGCCCCTTCCAACTCTGCTATTCTATGATTCTATAAAAGAGCTCCATTGCATTCACACAAGCTAAGACTGGGGAGTGAGAACTTGCCAGGCCTATCCAGTAGAATTTTAGGATACTTTTAGTATGCTTTTAGGATGTTTTTAACAGTGTATACTATGTTTTTAATATTTTATGAATTTTATGCTTGCTGTTGTTCCCCACCTCGATCCAATCGGAGAGGTGGGTTAGGAATATATGATGATGATGATGATGATGATGATGATGATGATGATGGCGGCCCTCCACTCAGGACGGTACAATGGACAGTGAGATGCTGCTGAAAAAAAAGCTCTGTTCTCCCCTGTAAAATAAAAGGATACTGAACACGTAACATACCAAATGTAGGGCAGTGTAACTGTGCTGCAAGCAGCAAGTGTAATGGCCTGGAGTTACTGGCAGGGGATTAACATCCTATCATGTGCTGAATATCCCTCAGTGTTATGCAGAAGGAGAAGGTGCAGAGCTGTTGTTCTTAGTGGGCAGTCAGTCCTGTACCTGCCGTAATGTCTAGTTTTGTGTTCAAATCCTTGCTAAACTATTAATTCTTCAAGATTCAATTCTGACACTCTTTGCCCTAACTGGCACTCAACTTAGCTCATCTAACTTTGTCTATTGTTTTAGCAGTGCTTGAACTGCCTGACCTTGGCCAAAACTAAATTGTATATTTTCACAAGAGGGTCACTATATATAAAGATGCCATTTATTTATTTATTTAGATTCATTATTACACTTAAATCCCATCTTTTTTCCCTTTTGCAATCCACTTGCAGCAGCTTACATGATCCTCTTCCTTTTCATTTTATTTATTTATTATTTATTTATTTAGAATATTTATATACCGCTCCCCATTGAAAAATTTCGGAGCGGTGTACAAGGTAAAATGAAAATAAAAACAGAATAAAACAGTTAAAACAAAATTTAAAAAGAAGCAAAAACAGAAATCCAAGGCTGCATGTTAAAGAAATTGGAATAAAGATGTTTTCAGGAGGTGCTGAAATTTTATCCTCACAACATCCCTGTCAGGTTAGGCTGAGAATCAGTGACAGGCCCCAAGTCACCCAGTGAGTTTCATGGCTGAGTGGGGGTTAGAACTCAGGTCTTCAACACTCTAACTACTACACCACCCTGGCTCTCCATGTTTTCTTATTTGGAGGACAAGATTTCCTGCATTTAGATAAACACGAGTTTCAAAGTTTAGGATAGAACCATCATAAATCTTGCTAAGCTCAGTGAATAAAGTTCAGCATACTAAATGGGCCTGTTCAGATGACATTTCAGGCTCTGTGGTTAGCAAAACTGTGGTTCTCTGTGGTTAGCACTAACCACAAGCCGTTCTGTCGCACACAACACTTTAAGCCACAGTTAGAGCTGCTAACTCTGCTGCAGACTGTCCAACTGTGGTTAGTAAGTGGCCAGGGTTTAGGAAAACGCACCGCACAGTATACCTTAAACCCTGCTGCTTAACCAAAAGCCTTAACCTGCAGGGTTTAAGGTGTCTTCTGAACAGGCCCAATGCCTCACTGCAAGCACTAGAGAGGAAGGCAGCCTAATATAGGGCGCAAGTGTTGGTTATCCAGTGCAATTTTGCTGAAAGCTTATACCTCTTGGCCTTCCCTTGGTGCTGTAAATAATCCCTGCTGTCTGCTAACAAAGAATTCTGCCCATGTTTAAGATGGGCTCCCCAGACTGAACTCAGAACCACGTGCGTTCAAAGGCATTGTGGTTTGCCAAATAAGGTAGGCAGGCTAGCATATTTGCATTGCGTAGTTTCGCTTCCAGGATTCACGTATTCAAAGAACTTGGCATGGCAACTTGGAGGGAGGGAGAGCTTGACGGTAGCTGGGCAGAGTGGTAGGGAAATGGGGCAGTGGCACTTCTGTGCCAATTTATGGGGCATGAGGGGCTGTGCCTGGCCACCTTCAGTTTCTTAGGCCCAATTCATAAACTCTCTAGCACCAGGGCTCCAATTTTGTGTTGTGGAGAGACACAAGCTATTCTTTTCTACCACTCACATGGAAGGACATAGGTATGAAGGCCTAGCTCAGGTCTGGGCAACTTGTGGCCCTCCAGATGTCTTGGTCTACCCTCACTCATGGGAGCTGTAGGGCAAAACATCTGGAGGAGGACAAGTTGCCCTCCACTGCCCCAGCTCATGCAGCCTGTCTCCTCTTGGACAAAGAATTGCGCAAATTCTGCTTCTGAAAAGAATGTACCACCCCATGATGTGCCTGCCTCACATGGGATGTGATATGCATAGGGGAAAGGAAGGGGTTGCTCATCTCCTCCCACCATATGAACTAGAGTGCTTGCCCTGCAAGTGGATGAACCAGAGCTTAGTCTTCACTAGATCCTGCTTGCTCTTATTTCAGGATTCTTTTTGCACATGAAGGCTAGAAACCCACTTACAAAAGCTAAGACCAGCTGGAGTGCCAAATACCCTGCCTAACACTCCGGCTGGATTCATACGACATTGAATGTGGCTTGTCATTAACCATAGGTTGTTGTGTGGTTTGAACCCGGCCATGCTAACAAACTGTGAACAACCCACAAAGAGACCCCACGGTTTGTTGTTGGGTTGTGAACTGTGGGTTGTTTGTAGTTAACCAACCATGGTCTATTAGCGCGGCTGGGTTCACACAAACCTTGATTCAGTGAGAACCCACACTCAACCTTGAGTGTGGATTGTTGTGTTGTCTGATGCTTTTGGTGGAGTGTGTGGACATACGCATGGGAACGTACACAGCTTTGAGTTTAGTGTAACTGTTCCTGTTCACAAAATCGTAACCTAGATGATTGGGACCAAGGAATCTACTTCAAATTCCATAGCAGTTCTGCACACAGCATTAAGTATTAAACACATGCAGCCCGCCTTGCAAAAATGTTTGTCCTATCCATTAAGCTGCCATCCTCATCGCTTGCCTGAGGCTGTTTCCATCGCTCCATATGCCTTCCAGATCTTCACTAGTGGGTTAGATGCGGAACGACGCTATTTCATCAGCATTTGACTGTGGTGCTCTGGTGTGTGTGTTTGCGTGTTGAAGGCTACCTTTCAGAAATGCTAATTTCGTGCTTAAAACCCAACACCATCTCGTAGCGCGCTGTCAAAAAAATATTGATTTTGAATAATTCAGCATGAAGGGATGTAGGGCAGTAGCCGTTCTGTTTTTTGGAAAATAAATTAAAGCTTCTGTTTAAATAAGCAAATGGCATCAAATAAACTGCATCTGAGAAGGAAAATGGAACCTAAAGTGACTTGTCGTAAGGCTTGACCTACATAAGGAGCAAACTGAGGTGGTGATGAGGTGGTGGAATGGACCATACCGCTTCAGATTGCCAGGGGGCGGGGGCAGTGTTGATAGTTTTATTCTGGCAGGAAGCATTCAAAAGTAACATACAAAGAAGGCAGAGGGAGAACTTCCCCCCCCCCGATATGCTAGTATTTTTCCTTGAAGACTGCTTTATATGGGGGAGCATGAAAATAAAGACTTTCTACCACCAGCAGTCTGAAAAGTAAAGGTTTGTTTGTGTGTAGATCAGGGCTGATTAGTGGTAGGATTGGAGCTGAACTCGGAGGGTTGAGAGAGGAGTAAAGGAGGTGATCCGTTGCCTTTGTTTGTTCTCCAGATACTTGGAGCAGACGTCTGGGGTGGTGCCGTGCGCCTGACGTCTTGCCCATGTCAGTGGTCCATGTAGCTGCAGCACCATTTACAAGGATCTTAGTCAGTGGGTCTGCTTACACTGTTCGCATGGCTGCCCTCTGGCCCGTACATTGCAGATAAGTAGCCATGTTGTGCATGGGGCAAGAATTTCCTAAATGTTGCAGTTTAATCAGCATTGGAAGCTGCAGCTGGTACAGAACGTGACAACTCGTTTAACTGGGAGGACATGTGACTGCTGCTCTTACACTGTTGAACTCCCTGCCCGTTAGCTTTCAGGCCCAATCGAAGAGGCCAGTTACCTTTGGCATTCCTACGCAGGAATTCCGCTACCTTCAGGAATGTCTCTATCCCTAAGAACCGGCACCCTTGTGGAGATATCCAGGGAGACCTTGCCACGGTGCTCTTATTTCGCCTAGGCCAGAGGTGGGCAACATGCAGCTTCAGCCTGATTTCCAAAACCTTTCTGCAGTTCAGACCTCTGGTAAAAGCAATTCCCCCGCCCCAGCAACCTGTTGGATGGGGAGGGAGAGAAAAGTGGGTGACCATTGCCAGCATAAGACCTCCAACAGATTCCCCTTGATGGAAGGCTGCTCTTGACATCTCTGACCTGGGCTTAAACCGAAGCGGAGCTACTTCTCTGCCACCCCTGCTTGCTGCTAAAGTTATTGATGAGACTGTGCTTTGCGTTCTAATGTGGTGTCCAGCTGCAGCATGTCACTGTAAACCATCTTGAGCAAGGTATTTTTAGGAGGGCAGGTTAGCGTTGTGTATATAAATAGCATCAGTATGGAGCAGGTAACGATTTTGGTCTAGTGTTTACTCTGTACAGCACCATGTACATTGATGGTGCTATATAAATAAAGAATAATAATAATAATTGGCCATAGGTGACATCCCGTTTCAAGCTACCCCTTTTTCTTCTGCCCTCTCGTGCTCAGTCCTACAATATCTTAATGTCCAGTGCCTCTGAAGCAGGTAGGTCAAGAATGGGGAACAGTTTTGGTGTGGGCGAGCAAATGATCCCTTCCCCACATCACTGGCTCTTCATGGGCTGGATGACTTCAAGGGGCATGGGCAGGTGGCGCTCAAGGGAATCCCTGCTGTAAGATAGGATCTCAACCGCTGGAGGAATCCAAGGAGGCTCTGCGGGGTGGATGGGAAACCTTTGCAGTGCAACCCAAGCTCACAGGCTGGAATCCCTGACGTAAATGTAGCACGAAATGTAGCGCAGACTCATGCTTATGGTGGATCTTTGTGTGTATGGGGTGAGTTGGGGCCTGGATAGCTTGGCCACAGTGGTGCAGGCGCTAGTAACCTCAAGACTGGATTACTACAATGTGCTCTGCGTAGGGCTGCCCTTAAGGCTGGTCTGGAAACTGCCAGTGTTGCAGAATGCGGCAGCTTGACTACTGACAGGATCTTCTTTGTGGAGGGAATGGTGCACTGGCTGCCTGTCTGGTACCAGGCCAGGTTGAAGGGTCTGTTACTGGTGCATAGAGCCCTAACCAAGCCGAGAGCAGGATGTTTTAGAGCACACCCTTTTGCCTTAGCAAACTGACGGGTCCCTGCAGTCATCACATGAGGCACTCCTGTTGGTCCTGAGGACCTGGTGGTCCTAAAGTCCAGTCTCCCCCCTCTCCCAATTCCCTGGCAGTTGATGTCAGGCAGGCGTCAGCATTGCTATATAGAGTTGCTTGTTCAGGACCTCTCTGGATTCATGGCTTAACTCAGGTTGTGTTCATCTGCTGTAAGCAACAATGTAAAACAGCCTTACCTGTGCTAGGAGTTACCGCCAAATACACTTGGGAGGGTCCCAGGCTGGGGAAGGCTGATGTACAAGAGAGATAATAGAAGTGCACCTTATTGGGAAAGGTGGAGGCATCTGTGGTCGAAGGGATGGTTTTAAAGGTGGGAAAGATGGCTTTTCCCCATAGGGCTGGTGGCGGAGGGGCCAACATTTGCTATATTTTCAGCATCTGCTCTGGACTTTTTTACTTCATTCGTTCCTGACTAAAAGGCCAGCCGCAGTTTTATTGGTACAATTTGATTTTAAATGTTTTCTCTAGTATTTTGGCTCTCCACCCCCATCCCACTGCTCAAGAATCTTTAAGATAGAGAGTAGTTTATAAAGTTGGTAAATAAATATTGTGCTGGGGCGGGTCCTGCCTATGTTACCCAAGCACTTGTCAGAGCCTAGCCGTCCGTCCGTCCTTCCCCCTTCCTTCCTTCCCCCGCTTGCTTTCATTCCTCCCCCTCCTTGTGTTCTATACAAGCTTGTTCTCTGATTTTCACGCTCCCATTTATGGGCCTTCAAGCTATGCTAATACTTCTGCCCGGAGCAATTGTCTCCTTCGCTTTCAAATCTTAAGGCTTGATGATTCCTCTGACTGGCCTCCGCCTTCTCTCCTTTCCTCTACGCTCCTTACTCATCTGTCAATTGCAGCCTCCCTTCCTTCATCCCTGTGTTGGCGATGGTTGGCCAGGTGCACTGCTACTTTTAGCATCTGTGTACTACTTAGAACGCAGTTGGTGCTTTATAGATATTGAATGTGCCGTTGGAGGGTGCTTGAAGCCGCATTTGCCATCGGTAGGATGCGAGTTCCTTGGGATCTGAGTTGCTGCTTTCTGATGTTCTGCCCGTTAGAGTAGGTGTGGGATGAGAGGGCTTGATTCCACTTGGAAGTGTTACCTGAATTGGTATCTAGCATTTGACTTGAGCTGCTGTTTCAAGGGCTAGACCAGGGATCTTAATTTGCTTGGTCAGAAACCAGAATATGCTTTATTTTATCACTTTTTGGATTCTGGCATTCCTCCAAGGAGCATAGGGTGGTATGCAATGGGAGTCTATAAAAATTAGGTATGGTGACTGACCTGAAATTGCCCAGTGAGCCTCATGGGTGAGTGTGGATTATATTATTTTTTTAATGGTCTCTGTGCTCCAAGTCTGACTCTTGCAAGCCTTTACTACAGGGACTGCAAATCGCTCAAAGGAACGCAATTTGTGCAGGCTTACTTCTGACAATATCAAGCTTAATTCAGCAGACACCTGTCAAGAGAAATCGTGACAATCTATTTAGGGCTGCCCATACCCTATGACATTAATAGCTCCTCTCTTCTAATTGCCAAACAATAAAACAGCACAGGACAGGGGTGAGGACCCTGTGTGGCCCTCCGGATCTTGTTGGACCCTTTATCCCTGACCATTGGCCTTGCTGGCTGGGGCTGATGGGAATTGGAGTCTAACAATGTCTGGAGGACCATAGGTTCCCCACCCGTGGTATAAGCTGAGGAGGAATGTGGCTCACGGAAAACGGGCAGGGATTTCACCGCACTCTCCAATCGCTCAAATGCACAAAGGGAGAAACCTTTTCAGACTGCTAAATGCCTTTCTTCTTAGGATTCGGTGAGATTATTCTGTATTAAGTGTAATTTAATTGCATATAGTTATGAACCCTTTTGGTGATGGATGTTCTTTTCTCTTTGTCAGGTGGACCTTTTCAAAAAGACCCTCTTGTTAATTCCTATACATCTGGAAGTCCACTGGTCCCTAATTACTGTGAATCTCCCTAACCGAATTATTTCATTTTATGACTCTCAAGGCATTCATTTTAAGTTCTGCGTTGAGGTAAGAGTAACTTGTTACAGCCATTGTAATAAAATCCCTCAGTCTTTCATAAAATAAGACTTGGCCTCTCCTTTCATAGGGCTCTGTTCATTTTCCATAATACTTTGGACTTTGATTTACAAATCTCAGGTCCTCTTTGGCCAAAAGGAGAATGCATCAGTTTTGTTGGTGTGGAAACTGGCCCCAATCTTGACTTCAATTCCTGTGCATTAGACATTCCAGTCTCCATGATCCCAGGCCAGATACCCTACTATTGGGGTTTTAGTGCCCTAAAGTTTGTATTTAAAAAGGACACCAGGTCCTTTGGCTCTACCAAAATCCCTTCTTACAATCTTTCTGCAACCATTAACCCTAGATTTAATATACCCTTTAATCCTACACTACAGCTGGGTTCAGACAACACGATAATCCACACTCAGGAGTTGAGTATGGTTTGAAACGTGGGTTGTCGTTGAAATGTGGGTTGTTGTGTTGTCTGAACCCAGCCACACTAACAAACCATGCTTTGTTAAACATGAACAAAAAAAAAAAGGAAGAGATAGTCTCTAGTGTTAAAAAGTAGAAAAGTTTTAATCTCTTTGTACAGATGTCTCAAACGTTTAAAAATGTATTGTTGTTATAAGACTTTTTGAATAAAAGCTCGACGTTTTGGATTTGCCGATCCTTCTTCAGGAGCTACAAACAAAGAAAATTTTTTTGAACAACAAAGAGTAAAAGTCTGAGAAAAAAAGGAAAAGAAAAGGAAGAAAACGAAAACAGAACAATGTAGTGTTTTTCCCTCATCATTTTGACTTAAAACATGAACAACCCATAAAGAGAAACCATGGTTTGTTGTTGAGTTGTGAACTGTGGGTTGTTTGTGGCTAAAATAACCCCTGATATGTTGTCATGGCTGGGTTCAGACAACATAGAATCATAGAATAGTAGAGTTGGAAGGGGCCTACAAGGCCATCGAGTCCAACCCCCTGCTCAGTGCAGGAATCCACCCTAAAGTGTACCTGACAGATGGTTGTCCAGCTGCCTCTTGAAGGCCTCTAGTGTGGGAGAGCCCACAACCTCCCTAGGTAACTGATTCCATTGTCGTACTGCTCTAACAGTCAGGAAGTTTTTCCTGATGTCCAGCTGGAATCTGGCTTCCTTTAACTTGAGCCTGTTATTCTGCGTCCTGCACTCTGGGAGGATCAAGAAGAGATCCTGACCCTCACCTGTGTGACAACCTTTTAAGTATTTGAAGAGTGCTATCATGTCTCCCCTCAATCTTCTCTTCTCCAGGCTAAACATTTCTTTCAGTTCTTTCAGTCTCTTCATAGGGCTGATAACCCACAGTTCAACAACAACGCAAACTCAACCCATAGTCAACCCTTGAGTGCTGGATATCGTGTTGTGCGAAACCAGTGTGCATTTTATACAAAAAAAGTGCACAAAACGTACATCCTCACCTGGTCCTTGTCAACCTTGTCCCAGTTCATGTTCATAAAAGCAACTGGCCTGTCCAATCTTTCCAAATCTGTCCTAAATAGCTCTCAAACATTTTAAGCCTTTTATCTATCCCAATTGTTTCCTCTTCCTTTCTGCAAAGATCTCAGGGCAGTGTATATGGTGGCTTGTTTCATTTTATTTTTGCATCAGTCGTATCAGGTAGACTAGACTGAGAGAGAGTGACTAGCTTGGGGGCTATTGAACATGCTTCATGAAGTTGAGTCTCTCAGGGCCAATTAGAGAATTAATCCCCATGTTTCCCCAGTCCAAGCCAAACACTCTCCACTTCACCCCACTGCTCTTGTGAGGTTTCATCGGCAGGGAGGCATTTAGTTAAGTTTTCATTGAAGAATCCAAACCATTCTGATTCATATTTCCCTGCCCCATTTCCCCGCCCCATTTTTTTTTTTTTAAAGAACATACGGAAATACTTGTTGACAGAAGCTAGAGAGAAGAATCATCCAGATTTCCTTCAGGGTTGGCAGACTGCTGTTACAAAGGTAAGAACCATCAGTGTCTTTAGAAGGGTAGATTTGTAAAGTAAAAAATTAAAAAGGTGCTATGTTAACAGGAAGTCACAGCTGAAAGGTGAGATTCTCCCTGGCCCCGAGATCTTTTGAGGGACCTGATATCTGCATGAAGGGTTTGAAGTGAACTCATGGGGATGTTGCGCAACATTGAAGTGGGGCAGGCTTGTCTCTTGCTGTGATGTCTCTTGCTTCTGTGTGCAAATATTCTCTGGGGACGGTTCGGGTTCCCAGGGATTTAGCTGTTGTAGAGCCAGTTCCCTCTCTATAGGCATTATTTGTAAGCATGAGAAACATTCTAGAGCTGTACACAGAAATGAGGGTGGATGTCAAGATGGCTGCATCTGACCTGGATTCTTCCACATGTGTGTGCTCTCTCTCTCCCCTTCTGCTTTAGGGGTACTAAGGGCATAAATCTTATGCATGTTTAGGCAGAAAAATGTCTTCCAGTTCCCAGCATGGATGGCTGGGGAATGCTGGGAGTTGCATGCATAGGATTCCACCCAAAATTGGCTAATAAGCCATACAAGGAATGCTAGAAGCTTAATTCTACTGGCTTGGTCAAATCTTGCGACCAATTTAATATATTTGCTGTGACTATGTTTGATGAGTTCCATGAGATTTCAACTTCCAGGCAGCAGTGGAACTTTTAAAGTCTTTCTCTTCCTTCCTTCCTTCCTTCCTTCCTTCCTTCCTTCCTTTCTCTTTCTTTCCTTCTTTCTTGCTTCTCTAATACTCAGTGTGTTAGGGCTAATTCATTGATGTAGACACTACATACAAACATGTGAATATGGTGTACAAAAATATAGACAATACTCCAAAAATCTTAATATTTACGTAGGTGATCTGTGAAAAGTGCCATATAGTCCACATAAGGTTACACATTTGCAATACCAAGCACATGGGGGAAAAGTATTCTGACAGGTATTCAGTAATTAAGCCTTTATATCAGTGTTTTTAAATTATGCTTGTATTGCAAATATGTAACCTTATATAGACTACATGGTACTTTTCACAGCCTTTCAGCTCATTTTCTGAAGAAACAAGATTACACTGGCATTCTGTAAAGATCAAACGATCAAGATCATCTACGTATATATTATGATGTTCAGAGTATTGTCTATATTTTTGTACACCATATTCACATTTTTGTTTGTAATATCTTCATCTATGGTTGGTATGTAAATGTAATTTTTGTTTAAGTGTCCCCACAATATATACTCATGTTCTTGTAGTTTGGATCATTCTATTAGCATTGTCAATTTTGGGTTCTGTACAGCTGGCGGCTATTTTGTTGTATAAAGCTAATTCATTGCCATCCACCATGCATCTGTAATGCAAAGTGTTTCATGAGCCTTTATGTTATGCGATCATGTTCGCTGACAGAGAGATGCTGTTCTCCATGAAAAAGTTGAGTCCTGTTTAAAATATGCACTTTTTAAGCCAGGATACTATGAAGTCACTGGCTGCCAACCACCAGGCAGCAGACATGTCTTTCAGCTTCCCCAAACTAAACCATCATCATATATAAGAATACAGTAGCGTAAGACTCATTTCTCCAGATCTGCCAGACCGGTTTTGCTCATTTTTCTTTTAATCTGAAGCTTGAGCTGTGTAGACAATTTTGAAAGTTCTGAAAAGTTTAGAGCTTGAGCTTTAATAGCAATTAATTTCTTCTGCACCAAACAGACAGGGCAGCCCCTCCACCAGTGGGATGAGGTGACAGCCCTGCTCGGCCAGTCAGTGAAATCAGAGTGCAATATGAACCAACTGGTTCAGCACTTGGTACAGTATGGCCCAGCTCCCACTGAACCATAAATCCTTGTTGTTCTTACCTACTATTGTAAAGATATGGGGTATGGGATAAGAGCTGGATAGTGCAATTTGTTCAGGACATCTCTGGATTCTTGGTTTAACTAGGTGTGCATCCATTGTAAGTAACAGCGTAAAATTGCCTTCCCCAACTTGGTGCCCTCCATAAGTGTTAGACTACAGCTCAGCATGCTGGGAGTTGTAGTCCAACACATCTGGAGTGTCCCAGGCTGAGGATGGCCGGTGTACAACATGACCAATAGAAATGTACCTTACTGGGAAGGATGGAGGCATCTGTGGTCGAAGGGATGGTTTTAGAAGTGCGAGAGATGGCTTTCTCTCCTAGGGCTGTCAAGACTGCCACATGACTCCAGTGCAACAGCTACTTATAGCCAAATGTAGCCCGGCAGCAATAAAAGAGAACAACTCGTATGAAGTGCAAACAAAGGAATTTGTGACTTGCATAACCACATCCTGTAATAGCTCTGAAGATATAAAATGGGCCATTGAACATTAGACGGCTTCCCAATAGCTTCCTGCTCATGATGAGACGTCTTGAAGCTTTATTGCTATATGAGGATCATCTTCCACTTCTCCCCTCCTCCAGTCCCATTAAGTGACTCTGTGTAGCCCTAGGAGGGAGAAGGAGGGTTGTGTGAGGTCTAGGACATGACCCAACCTTAGGAATATCTGGTGGCTTTTATGTTGGAAGATTCTGAAAGATGAAACTGGAGAGTTTAGAGGCAGCTTGGGTGTGTTGGTGTTCCTGCGTGTCTTTTTGTAGTTCTCTGCGCAAGGGCATTTAAATCCAAGTCTCCCTTGTTTTTTCAAGCGTGCACCGAAAAATGTAGATATATGAATGTGGTACATGTGTTTGCCAAACCTCTCATTTATGAGTATTAAAGCTCCTGTGCAAAAATTAAGCATAACGAAGGTTCAGCTTGTAGGGTTGTGGTGTCAAGGTAAAAACAAGACACATCATGGAGGAAATAAGAGGAAAATGAATTGGGAAAAGCCAAGGTGGAATAGCTGTTGCACTGGCAGGATAGCCATTTTGCTGATGGCCTCCTGCAGTGGTTTAGGAATCCAGTTCTCTCCACTGCCAAACTCATTGGATCTCACTTCTGACTAGGAGTGGGTTTAGGATCCTGGGACATAACACTCCAGAACTAAATTATGGTGTCTTCTTCAGCTACTCATGATATAATTTGGGGGGTTGGTGTGGGAAGCTTCCATGGGCATTACAATTCAGGGTGGGGGTGCAGGAAATGACATTTGGCCCCAAATAAGCAGTTGGAGCAACCTTGGATGCTGCCAGGTGGAAAGAGATCTCGGAGTTGGGGTGGGCAGCTCGATGAAAATGTCAACCGAGTGTGCGACTGCTCTGAGAAAGGCAAACTCCATGTTGGGCATAATCAGGAAAGGAATTGATAATAAAATTTCCAATATCATACTTCCCTTATAAAAATCTATGGTGCGACCACACTTGGAATGCTGTGTGCAGTTCTGGTCACTGCATCTAAAAAAAGATCACGTGCAGTTGGAAAAAATGCAGAAAAGAGCAACTAAAATGATCAAGGGGCTGGAGCAACTCTCTTGTGAGGGAAGGTTAAAATGGCCGGGATTGTTTAGCTTGGAAAAAAGGAGGCTAAGGGAGAGACGTGATGGAGGTGTACAAAATCATGCGTGGTGGGGAAAAAGTGAATAGGGGGACATTTTTCTCTGTCTCTATAATACTAGAACCTGGAGTCCTCCCATGAAGCTGATTAGTGGGAGATTCAGGACAGATAAATGGAAGTACTTCTTCCACATCCAGTGCATAGTCAAAACTATGGGAATTCGCTTCCACAAGATGATGTGATGGCCACCACTTTTGTTGGCTTTAAAAGGGGGTTAGACAAATTCCTGGAGGAGAAGGCTCTCAATGGCTAATAGTCCTGGTGGTTATGTATCAGAGGCAGAGGTACACCAGTTGCTGGGGAACATGGGTGGTCATGTTTATGGGTTTCGCATGGTCAGCTGGTTGGCCACTATGTGAACAGAATGCTGGAGATGGACCATTAATCTGGTCCAGAGTGGCTCTCCTTACGTTCTTATAGAATGACAGTTCTTGTAGGTTGGGGGATGTCAAACCATGCACACCCTCAGGAGCACTGAGACCTAAGAGGCTACTTGATGGCTTCTCTTGCTGGGGAACTGAAATTGGCTGTGGCTGCCTGTAGGGTGTTAATTTGGTTGCAGACCGAGACTAGCTGCTGCCTGATACATGAAACAGCCATCAAGTAGCCTCTTAGGTCTCAGTGCTCCTGAGGGTGTGCATGGTTTGCTCCACAATCTCCCTTCAGTTTGGCATGTTTGATGGAGTGGCTATTGGATGTGTGCACTGTTTGCTAGGCAGCCAGTGCCAGAGCACTTTGGCCTTCTTCGCAACACAGCGCAGCTGCCTGGAGCACTTGTGGCAGTAGTGCTGAGGTTTAGGCGCGTAAACGTTGAGTTTCTTTGTCGGTCTCTTGGCACCTGCTACCGGGGTTCTTACAATGGAGGATGCAAATACTGGGTTCCCCTACGAATCTACGTTAGGACTGGCACTTTTTAAACTTGTTTGTAAATGATCTGGAATTAGGGGTGACCAGTGAGGGCTCCAAGCTTGCCTACCCTGTGCCTGCTTACCCTACTCTGTACCTGTTGGCATTCTCTTCCCCTCCTTATTGTTTTAATATGATTTTATTAGATTGTAAGCCTATGCGGCAGGGTCTTGCTATTTACTGTTTTACTCTGTACAACACCATGTACATTGATGGTGCTATATAAATAAATAAATAAATAAATAATAATAATAATAATAATAATAATAATAATAACAACAACACCAGATTATTTTGGGTGGTTAAACCAAAAAGAGACACCGAGGAGCTCCCAACGGATCCTTCCAAACCGGGGGAATGGGAGTCAACATGGCAAATGCGGTTCGATGTAAGCAAGTGAAACGTGATGCATGTTGGGGCAAACATTCCTAATTTCACTTACATGCCAACGGGGGCTGAGTTGGCAGTGACTGACCATGAAAAGGATTCGTTGTTGACCCAATGTGTGGCTGCTGTGAAAAAGGCATATTCCACATTGGGAATCTTTAGGCAAGGAATTGGATCGAAGGCTGCTGGTATCATAACGATGCTTTATAAACTTGTGGTGCAACCACACATGGAATACTGTGCACAGTTCCACTCATTGCACCTCAAAAAGGATATTGTAGAGTTGGAGAAAGTGGAGAAAAGGCCAACTAAAATGTTCAAGGGGTTGGAGCAACTCCCCTTTGAGAGAGGGTTACAACATCTGGAACTGTTTAGCAAAGTGGTGAGTGAGAGGAGACACGATAGAGGTGTACAAAATTATGCATGGTGTGGGGAAGGTGGATAGGAAGATGTTTTTCTTTCTCTCATAATACTAGAACCCAAATGGGTCATCCCATGAAGCTGAATGATGGGAGATTCAGGACTGATAAAGGGAAGTATAAAGGAGGGCCAGGATCTCTTCTCAATCATCCCAGAGTGCAGGTCATGGAATAGTGGGCTCAAGTTACAGGAAGCCAGATTCCGGCTGGACATCAGGAAAAACTTCCTGACTGTTAGAGCAGTATGACAATGGAACCAGTTACCTAGGGAGGTTGTGGGCTCTCCCACACTAGAGGCATTCAAGAAGCATATGGACAGCCGTCTTTCAGGCATACTTTAAGGTGGATTCCTGCACTGAGCAGGGGTTGGACTCGATGGCCTTATGGGCCTTTCCAACTCTACTATTCTATGATTCTAAGTACTACTTCACATAGTGCATAGTTATATTATGAAGTTCACTACCATAAGCGAAAGTGATGACCACCAGCTTGGATGGCTTTCAAAGGGGATTAGACACATTCATGGAGGGTAAGGCTAACGATGGCTACTAGTTATGGTGACTATATATGATGTGCCCTATAGGTGGCAATATGTCTCCCAGTACCAGTTGTGGGGGGACACAAGTGGGAGCTCCTCGTGTCCTAGTTGTCGGCTTTCTCTACGCATCTGGTTGGCCCTTGTGGAAACTGGATGCCAGACTGGACAGGCCTTTGGCTTATGTATTTATTGCCCCCAAATTCACTTACCTAGGTGGGGTCCCATTGAACAGATGAGTAAAAATGTCCTCCAGGGGGTCCCCCCTTTCCTTTTGGTTAATAAATTGCTATCGTAGGTATGTGCAGTCAGTCATATGGACGTATCTGTAATCCTTCCACAGAATGCCTTTATAGCTTTCTGACTCCATTAAGGAGATGAGCTGTAGCAATCTGTATTCTATAGAATGAAGCCTAGAAACAAATGCTTTTCTGGGCTGGCACGTTTTGGCTCGCGTGTGTACATACACTTCTGTGTGGGCGCAAAATAAATTGTTCCTGTGCAAAGCAGATAGCGATGTTCAAATATTTACTTAAAATAATTGAGAAGAAACTATCCTGCCGAGGTCATTAAAAATTTCGTATTGGGTTGGGAGATGTAATTTGTGTTCTGTTATAAAATATGTATTTGTGTTAAATTACTTGGCCTCATTCACTCAAGGATCTGAGCTCCTCTTGAGTACAGAGCCCTTGCTGTATGCGCTGTGACTCGGCCCAGTCTGCCCTGCCCATTTTCGGCTCTGATGACTTCAGAGGAACAGTTTTCTTTAAAATGAGCCACTGAATACTATTGCAGCCTGTCTCTTGTTAAACCTTTTCCAGCCTCTCCCCTTTCCAAGTGAAATTTAAAATGTGTTCCCATTGAAATGGCGACTGGGGGTTCATCTACACCAAGCAGGATATTGCACTATGAAAGCGGTGTGGAAGCAGTATATAAAAGGCAGGAGCCACACTACTGCTTTATAGCGGTATTGAAGTGCACTGACAAATGTTGGGGCCCGTTGACACAGACCATATACCGCTTTCATAGTGTTATATCCTGCTTGGTGTGGATGTCATGGGCCCCAACAATTGTCAGTGCACTTCAATAGCACTATAAAGCAGTAGTGTAGGTCTTGCAGTGCACTTCAATACCGCTATAAAGCAGTAGTGTGGCTCCTGCCTTTTATATACCACTTTCGTAGTGGAATATCCTGCTTGGTGTAGATGAGCCCTGGATCTCTAGTTTGGAGGTGGATGAGTACGTCACCCTTAGGCCCTGAATCTGCAGCCGCTACTGCTGCCACTGCCGCCATCACCACAGAATTCCTCTGCCGACACAAGAACAAAACCACATCTCCCATTTTAAAGAAGTGGCAAAGTTTTGGCTGCTCTCACTCCCCACGTTGTCCCTAGGACCATTCCTCTTGGCTGGTTCTAGATGGGAATTGAGTAGCGAGATTTGGGGTAGCAGATGGTGCAGAAAAGCATGCGGCCAGTTGCTTGGCAGCTATTGGGGACCCTTTCTGACTATTGCCAGATTGTGCTGGAAGCAAGATGAGGAGGAGGATATTGGGAACTGATTTGAATTTCAACTCTTGTCATGTGCTCAGAGAACTAGGCCTCGTATTTTATTTATTTATTCTAACATTTACAGAACCTTTAGACTGCCCATCAACGTGTCATCTAGACTGTTCACAAATAGGAGTTACAGCCATGAAGTATAAAACAAAACAGTGGTGGTCAGAAGGTAGATCTCTGGATGATTTGGAGTTCAGCTTCCAGAAGCCCCTGCCAGCATGGCCAATGACCAGGAATGTTGGGAGTTGAAGTCCAAAACATCTGGAGACTTATTTTCTGCACACCCCTGAAATAAAACATAGACATAAAATCTAAGCCAGTTAAAATAGTTATACCAAGTGAGATTTTTTTCCTGGCTGCAGGGATGCCCGTCGCTTGGAACGCCGTCCTGCTTTTGGCTTGATGGGAGTTCCAAGGGTGCCCGGCTCAGTTTCTGTTTGCTGACCGAGCCGTGGCTTTCCCCCATAACTCAGTTGATCCAGCCATAATTTGTGCAAATAAAGATTCGCAGCTGTAGTTTGTGCAAATTATGCAAATTTGCCCAAATTTGGCTGTAATTTGCGTGAATTAGAAAGTACAGAAAAACACGAACTTGCCCAACCTGTCAGGCTCTTCAGGATAAAAATGGACCGAAGTCCAGGGCTCCGGATCAATGGACGTTTATTGAGCTCCATCCCCGATGGATTTTTCCAACAGCCCTACCTGACTGTCCATCAGAGTATTTCCTGCTGTGTCTGGCAGCAGCTGACTAAGGCCTTAGAGCACAGGCAGGCAAGTTCAGAGGGTAGGCCATTCTGCCAGAATTCTGGGAAATAAGCCAGGTGGGAGAGCACGTACCTTGTTTCCCACCAGAATTGGGCTCCTCACAGTTCACCACACAGCTGTTGGAGAAGGCTGAGCTATGTCCTATCCCCTGGCAAGTCAGAAAGTGGCTCTTTCGTGGTTCTTCCCCAGTGTTCCTTCTGTGAACCACAGTAATCCTTGAGCTAAGTGTGGGTTGGTGATGCAGAAACGAGGAACGAAAGATCTCCTTGTGTGCGTTCGGAGAAGTGTTTCAAACGGGGATCTAATGTTGATGCCTGTGTTAAACTGCATTCTGTTTAATTCTTTCTAGTGCATTCCACAACAGAAAAATGACAGTGACTGTGGAGTTTTTGTGCTCCAGGTAAGGATGCAGCTTCAAGCCGACTTTCCTCCCCTTTCTATCATCTGCTTGTTATCATTTTTGATCCTAATTCCTAAGACTTCTCCTGTCAATCTTTTCCCATAGTACTGCAAGTGCCTCGCCTTAGACCAGCCTTTTCAGTTCTCCCAGGAAGACATGCCTAGAGTGCGAAAAAGGATTTACAAGGAGCTCTGTGAATGCCGGCTAATAGACTAATAAAAAAAGGAAAAGGAAAAAAAAAAAGCTACTGCTTTTGGCATTTTTGAAGAGCCCCAGCTGGTATTTGTGTACTTGAATTTTCTGAAAAACTTCCGTGAATTTCAAGCAAGTCTTGGTGGAGCGGTGTGGCCAACGTAATTACCTCAAACTTTTTTCTGACATGCTCCTTATCCGGCGGACCTGCCACAAAATATTCCTGATGTCAGTTGTTTTTCCCCCCTTTCATTCTAATGTTCTTTCCTGTATTTAATATTTATTATCTAACGCATGTGCATAGGCCAAGCATGCGACTAAAAGAGAGAAGTATAAAGCTGTAGAATTGGTGCACCTTTGAAACGTAGCTAGAAATGACAAGAATAATACAGGTTAAACTCTTTTTGTCTGAAAACATAAAACGTGCATGATCCATTTTTCTGATGCAATAATGCTTTGAATGTACAAAGAAACTCAATGCCATAACGAGAGCAACTAGAAGCCCCCTTTTTCTAAAAATTGGACTATTCCGACTCCCTGCTCTTTTGTTCACAATTCCCATTAAATTTGGAAGAAGGATGTGTCGGAAACTGCCCTATATGCTTAGTTTGCAGATAGCCATTCAAGTTGGTCATTGCAATTAAAAAAAGAAGAAAAGTCTTCTATTAGACAGCTACTAGATCACCCTCTTCCTACAATTCAAAAGCAATTCCTTGTACAAGAGACTTTAGTGCTAATAAAATATGGAGATGCTCATTGGATTTGGTGGTGTTGCTCACAGGCTTGCTCTGGAAACTGTTTTTGGTCCTGTTCTCAGGGTGATTTGAAGGCCACGTCTGGGGCCACTGTGCCCCTCTGCTTCTTCCCCCCGCTCTTTCATTGCCCTTGTGCTTGTGTGTTGACAGTGTCGGTGACAGGGTCAAGAGGACAACTCTTATCTGCAACATGTTTTTTTGTTTCCTGGGCGTCTGTCTTGCAGGGAACCTTAGATGCACAGTCTGTGCATCCATATAGTTGTGCAGTCTGCTTGTGTCCAGGCTTAGAACCAGTTTCACCACTTCTTCTAGGGGAAATTGTGTGAGCCTAGAATAAACCTTGCAAATGTGGATAAAGTTACTTTGCATACTTACAGAATGTGTGATCTTCTGTTCAGACCTTCTAGGAAAGATGGGGCTGAGAGTTATGGCCTTGGAGAAGGGACAGGGGTTGGCAGCTGAAGTACCTAGTGTGTGTGTGTGTGTGTGTGTGTGTGTGTGTGTGTGTGTGTGTGTGTGTGTGAGAGAGAGAGAGAGAGAGAGAGAGAGAGAGATGTGGTGGGGAATAAAACTTTTATGTCTAGTAACTTAGGACCAATATTTTTGTGTTAAATGAAAGTTGGATTTGTGGGACCCTGCCTTAGCCACCAAATTCCACCGTTCCACTTAGCACTACCTGACACAACTGTAGTCATCTTGATTGTGAAACCTCCAGACTGAACTTTCACAGAAAATTGTTTTGGAGACGGCTGCTGTTAGAAGTCTGAAGGAGAGTGATTTATCCTGTATCGTGGCAGCATCGAGAGCCAGCTTCCCCAACCTGGGTCCCTCCAGGTGTTTTGGTCTGAACTCCCATCAGGCCTAGCCAGCTTGGCCAGTGCTCAGGGATGATGGGAGTTGAGATCAAAGACAGCCAGAAGGATCCAGGTTGGCGAAGGCTGGCCTAGAGCAGTGGTATTAGATTTGTTTTCCTGCAGGGAATTCGTTTCATCACAACTTGAGTTTCAAGAAATTCCTGCATATGTTGTTTGGAACTCCTGAATTCCCTTTTCATAAGGGGAGTCAGGGATTGGTTGGAACAATGGACTCTCTAATTGTATAACAGTCTTTGCATAGCTTCGTTTGATGCATTGCTTATTCTGCCAACCAGGACAGATAGTTCTTCTGTATTCAAGATGGCTACACTATTTCTACGCAACGCAAACATACTATTGTTGTTGCTATCACATCTCTACTTTGGCTTCAGTGAAAAACGATAGAATTTAGGCTGCAATCTTATGCCCGTTTACCAGGGAATAATCCCCACTGAACTCCCTACTTCCGAGTAGACAAGTACAGGGTTGCATTGTTTCTCAGCATTTTGTAATTGCTGACAATATACAAAGTGCTGGGAACACACCCAATTCTATTAGAGAATTGTGCACAAAAATCCTTTACAAGCCCATAGTAATCTCTGTCTTGTTTCACTAGCTTTTTTTGCTACCTGCTGAAAATGCTATTTAAATACATAAAGCTTGCACACCTCTGGCAAAATAGGAAAGGTTTCTTGACGGCACAGTCTTGCAGCAATTCATCATACAGGCCTTGGACTACTAACATGCTTGCCTTTATTGCGTTCATTTTTTAACAAACCTGTCTTGGAGGGGAAATTGTGTGCACTTGTTAAATACTTTTTACAGAGGGTGAGCGCTAAAAAACCAGATGATTAAAATACAAAATCATAAAGAGCCAACTCAAGCCCTTGCCAGGAACAATAATTGCTCTTTATGTATAATGGTGATCAGCAGTAAAAGACGAGTTGCATTTGATTGTGCTGAAGATTAATGGGTTTTGTAAGCAACGGTCTAGAAGAATCTTGGCCTTGAATGTCATCGGCTGAATTTGTGTTGCTACAGTCCATGTAGTTTGTGTGTGTGGGGGGGAGAATCCCCTGAGGTTGGAGCAGAACTCTCGGTTTTTCTTGATAAACAATCTTGCGGTTTCCTTTGAAATTCAGCAATAAATTGTCTGTGCATGTTTGGGAAACTCGAAAAATAATGGTAAGCTGGCTACTATTTTGAAAAAGCAATTTTATCACACCCTTCCTCCAGGAAGGTAAGGGTTGGGTACAAATGGTATGTAGTCCCCCACCCCTCACAACAAACATCTGAGGATAGTTGGACTTGGCAAAAATGGCATAAAGTGAGCTTTATGTCTTTGTATGGATTTGAACTCAGGTCTTCCCAACTCAAGCCCAGAATGCTACCCTCAACATCACACTGCTTTAAAAATGAAACAAAATTATTCTCTCAGGCAGTCCAAATTCTATATCAAGAAAAGCTATATTCTTATGTGACTACATTAACAATGGCCATGCTGGCTGAGAATTATGGGAATTGCAGTCCAATACATCTGGATGGGGGAAGGCTTGGTAACAGTAATGTTTCACAAACTCTTGAGGGCCGAGGCATTTTCTCTCTCCCCTCTACCCCAATCTAAAATTAGAGGCAGATGTGTCATACTCTTGCATCTGTCCCGCACAAGTTTTATTAGGGAGACCATATGGAAAGGAGGACAGGGCTCCTGTATTTTTAACAGTTGTATAGAAAAGGGGATTTTAGCAGGTGCCATTTGTAGGCATGCAGCACCTGGTGAAATTCCCTTTTTATGACAACAGATAAAGCTGCAGGAGCCCTGTCCTCTTTTGTATCTCATCACCCTAGTATAGTCCCAGCAGCTTTAACTGTTGTGATGAAGAGGGAATTTCACCAAGTGCTGCATGCATACAAATGACACCTGTTGAAATTCCCCTTTCTATACAACTGTGAAAGATACAGGGCCCCTGTCCTCCTTTCCATATGGTCACCCTAGTAAGAATAAAGAATTGTCAACCAACAGAGGACCCCACTTCCCTGTGTTTCTCCAGGACTCACCTTGAAAACAGGTAATTCTGCTGTTGTCTCTGCAATGGGACAGCATGATTTGCTTGCTTCTGGAAGTAGACATGGTCAGAAAAATGAATTATGCCAGAAGGCATCAGTCAGTCTCCAAGTTGTCCCAGACAAATACACATTTGTTTAGGGCTATTGGCCGTGCTCTTGAACTGTAGTTTTATGATTTGGGTAGTCATAATCAGCTAGATAGTACATAATGATATAAATTATGCAAATCAAGAATTGAAGCACTCGCTCTCTGGACCACTTAAATTTATTTGGCTGCCTTGCTAATGTCTGGGATTTCACTCAGGTATTGCTTGCATACTTCTCAGCACATTGTACTCATGAGGTCTAGAAACCTGATTTTAAAACCCCATAGTGTCGCATTCTGTGCTTGCAGAGAGTAGTGCCAGCCACACAGCTCTGTCTATAGGCCATGGAGGCTTCTTGAAGTTTGAGCTGGGGACTTTGCTCTGCCGTATCCTTTTAACACGTTGCCGAAACAGCCATCTGGTCAATCTTTTCCAGTGGGTCAGGGTACCTTGTTTACTCGCAGCACTTTGCTTACCTCCTTTTCATCAGTCGGAGCAATTTAGACAGCCGCACACAGGGGAAATCATGGATGAGTTTCGATAAGTTGGCTGAAGAGTTTTAGAATTCCCCAGACGGCACCTCTGCAATTGCTCAAAAAGGTTGGCTCCCATCATTTGCAGAGCAAACTGTTGCCATTAACTTCTGACCTCCCAAATTCTGTGAAACGAAGCTGGCGCCCTTCTTTCAATCTCGTGTGTCCTGTCGTCGGTGGGGTGACTGTCTCATAGAAGCCCTGGCAACGGATCCGCTGTTTCAGTTTCCTCCCGTCACCCTTGTCTGCGCCAGAGGAAGAGGCAGGCGAACAAGCGTGTTGTGATGTTGAAGAGGAATAAGGCTAGGAGGCTCTTGTCAGGACACTCCGGAGTTGTCCAACCATACTGCCTTTGATGCCAGCCCTTGAAATGTATTGGAGGTAGGCAAGAAAAGAATAGGCAACTCAATACTTCTGTCAGTGACCTTTAACAGCTAAGATGCTCCTGGTTACCTTTTTCTACCTGTAACGGCATGATCCATGCTATCCTTCCGAGGTGACACATTTAATACAATTTGATTTAACTGATATCCAGCCTTTCTACCCACAGCCACCCAAAAAAATGGTGCTCAAGGCAACTAACCAAATCAAAAACTTACTTAAAACACAACATAGCAAATCATAAATTAAAAACAATTAAAATACCCGATGGAACGCCTTTCCTGACATACACCTACCCATACACTGAATTCAACATCTAAGGTCCTTCTCCAGGTGCCTACTCTGAGGGAGTCCCACAAGACGGCAACAAGGGAGAGGGCCTTCTCTGTGGTGGCCCCCCAATTATGGAATGATCTCCCCAATGAGGCCTGCCTGGTGCCAACATTGCTATCTTTTCAGCACCCGGTTAAAACTTTTCTCTTTTCCCAGGCATTTAGCAATATGGGATGAACTTCATTGATCCTGGATCTGTTTTTATAGTAGTTTATAAAGCTGTGTATAGCTGTTTTTAAATATATGTTTCTGTGTATGTTGCATGATTTTGTGTTTTTAAATTTTGTATATTGTTTTTAATGGTTTTAATCTGATGTAAACTGCCCAGAGAACTTTGGCGATGGGCCAGTATAGAAATGTAATAAATAATATTAATATGAATAATAATAGCACAACACATAACTGCTATTCCAGAAGGTTGGACTAGCATGGCTGAAATGGGAAGAGCTGTATTTGTTTTCTAGCCAGTTGTGTAGGGCCTGTACAACTCGTGGGCCATGCTGAATATGTTCCACCAGCAATGTAGTATGCTAGGTATTTAAGTAGTCCACCCCACCTCCACCAGCCGCCTTGAGTCTTTTGCAGATCTGGGCAAGCTGCCATACAAGATCTGTAGGCCTGCAGTATGTAACACACAAATTGCGCCTCTGACCTGTGATTTTTTTTTTAATAGAACAAATGTATTTGCCAGTTGTTTTGAATTTTCAGTATGTATGGTGGTTTGCAATCTTGCTGTTTAAACCCCTGGAAAGGTTTTTTTTTTTTTTTTTTTTTTTAGTTTTTCTTTAAAAAGAAGGGTTAAGACAAATGCAAACACAGTTTTGCATATAAAACTGAAGATTGGCAAGACCTGGAAGGGAAAATAACATTAAAAATTGGATCTGTTTCTTCAAGTCAAGCTGTCCAAATAATTTGAGAGTTTGCTTCCATCTATGAGGGGGCATAGAGATCTTATCCGTTTTGTGGAGGTGGTGGTGATGGAATCAAATGGCATTTGGAATGGAAAAGCAGCAGGCTTACAAGTCTACGTATTCATTGAAACATCATTTGATCTTGGTCGATTTTTTCTTCCTTGCCCTCTAATGGGCTATTTCATAACAGCCACCATTCTATTGATATATATTTTAGGATGGCCATATTTGGGAAATCAAAAAAGAGGACACCCAGTGGGGGGAAGGTTCCCAGAAAGCGTTTCATTCTCCCCTGCCACGCTAATAGCAGCCGCCATTAGTGTGCCAGGTTGGGGGGATGATGAGCTTTCTGGAGGCCCTGGAAAGCAGGCTTTCCCCTCCTCCACTCCAGTTGGGTCCATAAAGGGCCTGATTGGAGCAGAGGATGGGAAAGCAGGGCTGTGGAGTCGGGAGTCGGAAGCAATTCTTGGGTGACTGGAGTCGGAGTCGGTAAAAATGTACCAACTCCAACTCCTAATAAATTTAAATTGTATATAGAGTTGTGATATGTCCATGAAAACCAAGATTGTCCTGGATTCCAGCCAATTCCAAAATATTTTAGCTAGTTGGACAAAAATCCCAGATTCACAGTCCAGCTGGCCAGAGAAATTCAGACCCCCCTCAGCAGATCGGCAGCAGCAGAGAAAAAGACGGATCAATGTGCCACCTTTTCCAGGATGCCGCTCCTCCTTCACAGGTAGGCTCAGATGAGTCACCATGACTCAGGTGCTCCAAGCATGTGAGTTCCAAGCACAAGGAGTTTGTTAATGTTGGCTGGTCGCGGTAAGCGCTGGGCCCCGCTGGGTTGTTTGTGGGGGAAGAAAGAGTTTTTGGGGGGTGTTTGAGGGAGGGAGTGGGGAGGAAGGAAAGGAAGCACAAAAACAAACTTTCACTTTTAACTGAATAAAATACAGTTGTTACGAAGTAGCTCTCCTGTGAGTGAGCAGTACAGACTCCATTTTGAGGCAGCCAACAGTCAAGATGTCTTCACCCCTCCATCTTCAACAGAGATGAAGAAAAAAACACAGGAATAGGGCTGAGAGCAATCACAAGGCTAGGTCAAGCAATTCATTTACATAAGAATCACCTTACTTAGCCACAGACGCTCTATGACCAATGTCTAAAGATTCCTTACAAGTGTGTGTGTGTGTGTGAGAGAGAGAGAGAGAGAGAGAGTCTCATTAGAACGTGTGCAAGTTGTACACAGGTCTAATGAGAGCATATCACATAACACAGTAAAGGAGATTTTTATTTGGATTTTAGAAAATATAACCTCATTGTTTTAATTTTTGGGCTTCTTTAATAAATAAAATTTAAAAACCCAGAATGTCTTAGCTATAGCCTTTAGACCAGGGCTTTAACAGGTTAGGGTTCTAAAAAGTTGTGTGATTGCAGTCGAAGTAGGAAATATATAGGAAGTTTATTTCCTATATCACTATATAATTAAAGGAGTCGGAGTCGCCATGAATAAAGGAGTTGGAGGTTTTATGTGCCGACTCCACAGCCCTGTGAGAAAGTGTCATTCCCACCCACCCCGCACTGCTCCAATTGGGGGCTTTTCTATAATGTCTGAGAATGACACACTTTCCCCTTTAAGACCCTGAATGGAGCAGTGTGTGTGTGGGGGGGATGACACGTCTCTGGAAAGCATAACATCCCCCCTGCCACCATGCTAACGGTGGTCTTAAAGGGGAAAGTGCAAAATTCCAGGACATTATAGAAAATTACAGAAAATCCCCCCTGACATTCCAGGATAGAACAAAATCCAGGATCAATCCGGGGAAATCCTGGCAGTTGGTCACCCTATATATTTAGATGTAGCGGGTTTACAGAGTATCTCAAGTAGTAGTAGCAACTCCGTTAAAATCAAGTCTGCTTACTTTCAAGAATGGCTGACAGGTGAGCTGTGATCCATATCCATCCTGCAACACAACTATGTCTCTCCTCCCTGTAGGTGGAGTGTAAAAATGACATAGTTTCAAGGTTAAGGAAAATGTACCCCTCCCTGTGAGACGTTATGTGTGAGATAGACATGCACATGGTCTTACCTAGGGATGTGTTCTGCTTCTAATCGGACCGGCGAATTAGAAGCGGAGCGAAGTGCTTCGCCTCCCCTTAAGGCAGAGGCGAAGAGGATTGGGGGGCCAGCGGAGTGTGGCGAAGAGGATCGAGGTGAAGGCGGATCCTTCGCCTCGATCCAGAGCTCCGCCGGAAAGGTAAGTGGGGTTTACCGGGCCCTGCCGCTGTCGCCCATGCGGCGACAGTGGCAGGGCCCGGTAAAACCCCCCTCCTCTCCCTTACCTGCCTCCGTCCGCGGTCCCTCGGCTTCTTCAATTGAGCCCGTGGTTCAACCAGGAAGTCTAGGCCGCACTTGCTGGTTGAACCGCGGGCTCAATTGAAGAAGCCGACGGACCGCGGATGGAGGCAGGTAAGACCCCCCTCCCCCTTGGTCCCTTACCGGGCTCTCAATGGCTACTAGTTATGGCTATATATTGCCTCCAGCAGTTGCGGAAGAACATGAATGAGAGGATGCTGTTGCATTCATGTCCTGCTTGTGGCCTTCCTCGTGGATCTGGCCCCGGGTCATCCCGTGAAGCTGATGGGTGTGAAATGAAAAGAAATATGTCTTCACACAGTGCATAGTCAAATTATGGAATTCACTTCTACAAGATGTACTGATGCATTGGTCATCAATTGAGATGGCTTTACCAGGATAAGGTTATCCTTGGCTACTAGTCATGATGGCTATATGCCACTTCCAGGTTTGGAGGAAGTATGCAGCTGAATATCAGCTGCTGGGGAACATGGGCAGGAGGGGCTGTTGCCCTCATATCCTGCTTGTGGGCTTCCCTCAGGTATCTGGTTGACTGCTTTTGGGAACAGAAAGCTGGACTAGACAGACCTTGGGTGTGATCTAGCACAGCTCTTCAGTTTTTAAGATGTGTGACAAAACACACTAGTAGGCCCCAGACCACCAGTGGGAGAGTAAGGTAGATTTGAGCATCTAGACGTTTGTCACCCCTGCTCTAGCTTATTTAAAATGTGGAAGGTTCTGAAGTAAACTTGGGAACACCTCTGTAAAGGATGAGGCAGGGCCGGCTCTACTATTAGGCAGTGAGATCGGGCAGACCAGTCGCTTCCCACACCTTCTGGCCCTTCCCGTTCCCCCAAGCAGCTGCCCTGGTAAGAGCACGGCGTGCTTCTTGCAGGCCAGGGCTGTCTGTCTGGTCTAATCTGCTTTTTTGCATTGCAAATAGGCTGCTGGCTGGCCAAGCAGGCAGAGAGGCAGCCAGCCAAGTCTGCCTACTCCAGCAGGCATTGCCACCGTGCAGATGTGCATGGGCTGCTGCGCTCACGTGATGAATGCTGGCACTGCTGCTGCATTGCAGCATTTATCTGAGTGGGCAGTCAGGACTCACACCAGAATAAGCAGATGCCAGGAGTGATGCAGAGGAGGGAGCTTCTCATCTTAGAAGTAAGATTCAAATTCCAGTTCAGCCACTTTCTGTACCGGGAAAAATGTATCTATGTACGGGACCCATCTTGTCCTTTGCTTCAGGCAGCAAAATGGGATCAGGGATCCACAAGCAGGACACCGTGCAACAGCACCCTCCCACCCATGTTCCCCAGCAACTGGTGTATACAGGCTTACTGCCTCTGGAGGTATCGCTAAGCTATCAGGACGAGTAGCCACTGATAGCCTCCTCCAGGAATTTATCCAAGCCCCTTTTGAAGCCATCCAAATTGGTGGCCACCACTACACCTTGTAGTAATGAATAGTTAGACTACACACTGTGTGAAGAAGCATTTCCTTTTATCTGTCTCGAACCTCCCACCGATCTGCTTCATGGAATGGGACCTTTGACCTCTTCCTGGTAGCCAAGTCTACTACAGGGTCTTATATGCTGGCTTTCATTGATTCACTCCAAACCTCCCATCTGAACTGGGGGGTCAGAAAGTAACGGGACCTTGCTTACTCCACATCGCTGTTCTTGAACTGTTGGATCTGAGATGCCCCTTTTAAAAAGAGAAATGTGGTATGACAAAGGAGGAGAGAAACTTTGTACGGCCACCAGATGTCACCCAAGTGCTTCAAAAATGTCTTTGAGTGAGATGCTGGGATGTGGTATTTGTCAAATGGCTAATTAACAGCAAAATCTTCTGATGTTTGTAACCTGTCATATTAGCAAGCAGTATGTTCACTCAGGAAACCTGAAATATGCAAGCCTCTTTTTGAAAGCCTCTTGCCATCTGTCAAATCCGCCAAACAGGACTTTGTCTTAAATATACAAAGTCGCACTTGATTTTTGGGGTGGGCAGAAATATTCCAGAGTTCCCTTCCTTGCATTATTAACTACACACACACACACAATCTCTCTCACACACGTACACCAGAACACTGCCTTGTGTTCTGCCTCTATTCAATTCTTTCATACAAGTTCTTTGTACGGAATAAAACGTGCTTTGTGTAGTCTGTTTTACCCTGTAACGACAGAATTCTGCATTTTAAATTATTCTAGCTCTTCTTTTTTAAAAAAATGAAAAACAAGTTTCTAGCTCACATGGCATTGCAGACAAGTTTGAAAATAATGCACAGGCAATGTCCAGTAAAATGTCCTAAGCTGAGATAGGTGGTCCTGCAGGACATTGCTACAATGCCCTGGGTAACGCCCCTTGTTTTAGGAAGGCCAGCTCACTGATAGAGCACATCATTTGCAGGCAGAACGTGTCTGGTTCTTGCATTTCCAGTAAAAGGATTCCCGGCATCAATAAGCTATCAGTATTTAAAAATCCTTTGCCTCCTAGAGGGAATCTACACATTGTACTGAAGGCGCTTGCATGAGCCTCCAGTATGCCCCCAAAACGATGGTGTAGATTCCTGCCTACCTGCCCAGAAGAGACGGAGGAGGTGGCGGCGGCTGGGGAATCCGGCCGCGTCCTTGCTGCCGCCGCCGCTGCCTCCCCACCGGCCTCCTGCTGCCGGGGTAAGAGCAACCCGGAAGCCGAGCTCTCCAACCCAGGTCGCTCTTACCCCGGCAGCAGGAGGCCGGCGAGGAGGCGGGTGGCGGCAAGGACGCAGCCGGATTCCCCAGCCTCATAGAATCATAGAATCATAGAATAGCAGAGTTGGAAGGGGCCCACAAGGCCATCGAGTCCAACCCCCTGCTCAATGCAGGAATCCACCCTAAAGCATCCCTGACAGATGCTTGTCCAGCTGCCTCTTGAAGGCCTCTAGTGTGGGAGAGCCCACAACCTCCCTAGGTAGCTGATTCCATTGTCGCACTGCTCTAACAGTCAGGAAGTTTTTCCTGATGTCCAGCCGGAATCTGGCTTCCTTTAACTTGAGCCCGTTATTCCGTGTCCTGCACTCTGGGAGGATCGAGAAGAGATCCTGGCCCTCCTCTGTGTGACAACCTTTTAAGTATTTGAAGAGTGCTCTCATGTCTCCCCTCCATCTTCTCTTCTCCAGGCTAAACATGCCCAGTTCTTTCAGTCTCTCTTCATAGGGCTTTGTTTCCAGACCTCTGATCATCCTGGTTGCCCTCTTCTGAACACGCTCCAGCTTGTCTGCGTCCTTCTTGAATTGTGGAGCTCCTCCTCCTCCGTCTCTTCTGAGCAGGTAGGCAGGAATCTACACCATCGTTTTGGGGGCGTACTGGAGGCGCATGCAAGCGCCTTCAGTACGACGTGTAGATTCCCCCCTAGAGAGACAGCAAAGTTTGAGCCTGAGAGTTTCTTTCCCTTCCATCCCACCCAGGAAGTGTTGGGAGATCTTTGGGTGTGAATTGTCTTAGGGGGTCTCTAGGTGAGCTTCCCCCCACCTAGTGCCCTCCAGGTGTCTGAGCTTCAACTCTCATCAACCCCAGCCAGCATGACCAATGGTCACAAAGGATGGGAGACGCAGTTAAAAATATCTGTAGGGAAGGCAGATTTAGACATTAGGCTTCACACACAGCTGCTGATTAAAGGGACAGCCCTGCATTACTTTATAAAAGAAAGAAAGCTAATTATGCTTTTACCTTGCCTGATTGTATATAATGTCAAAGCAGATTCTCTACCCTCGCCTCTTTAATGGTTAGGCATATTTACTTGTGTTATGATATTGTGCATTTCCCTGTCTTTTCCAGGCAATGTTGTGGAAGCAGGAGATGTTTGAACACACTAGATGATGGTGATGATTTATTTCATTTCTATATTGCCCAATACTTGAAGCTCTCTGGGCAGTTTACAACAATTCAATGACGTCATGACAAAGACGAGTGTGTCTTAGCGTTGTGGAGAAAGGGAGGCACAGGGCTATTCTGTTCACCAGTTGCCCCCATGTCGAGCATAACTTGTACTTCTGCCCTTAATAGCCAGAGCTGAGCAGTGATTAGGTTGCCTTAATTGTTTTCAGCACATGTATTTTAATGGGAATATTATCATGGTTTTATCAGGCTATAATTGGCTTTTTAAGTCCTGTTGCCCATCCTAAGTCCTTGGGAAAGGATAGGTTAGAAATAGAAAGGAATAAACTAATTCGCATGCTCCGCTTACGTCTGTGATAAGACTCAATTGCCTGTAGCTCTCATGTAGTTTGCAACTTTATTTTGTGATGCACATTTTTATGTCAGCTTCTTCTTCTTCTTCTTCTTCTTCTTCTTCTTCTTCTTCTTCTTCTTCTTCTTCTTCTTCTTCTTCTTCTTCTTCTTCCTCTTCCTCTTCCTCTTCCTCTTCCTCTTCCTCTTCCTCTTCCTCCACCACCACAACTTTCTGGGCCCCTAGGGCTGCATGGGGTGTCTGCTAGGGACCACACACAAACAGACATGCCTACCCACACTCTCGTTCATGCAGATACCCTTCCTCCCTCCTGCCCCAGACAGGGCTTTCCTTGCTAGCACTAGCAAAAGAAACAGTTTCCTTATTTCCAATCTCTCAGGAGAAGGGAAGGCTTTACCGTGGCAGTGCTAGACAGAGGAGCTGTGGGTGGGACATGCAGCCCGCAGGGCTTTTACTCCTGGATTAGTAGAAACCTAGGGCCTTGCTAGACGACGGGGTAGCCCGGTACGAGCTCCGGACCAGCCCCCCTGTGCATCCAGATGACACACAGGGGATCCCGGGTTCAGGCGGGGGTAACCCTCCTTTGGCCTGGGATAACTGACATCGCTTCTGGCCCGGTATTTCCCGCGGTCTCAGGCTGAGCCCGTTCTGCCGCTTTTCCTGGCTACCGCATTTTCTTGCGAGTAGCTGGGGAAAGCAGTGGATGGCACACAGGCCATCAAGGTGGGGAGATGGGGGGGAACTGGAGCCAGGGGGATTGGGGATCGTGGGCAGGTGGGGGGGATTGGAGATTGCGGGCAGGGGGAGTTGGGGGCAGGGGGGAGCGGGGAACCCTTTTTTTAAAAAAACTACCTTTACCATTGGTGCGCTCCTGCACACATGGCCCCTTTAATCTAAAAAAAAAAAAAAGGCGGACGCGACGGGTCCTTTCAGCAGCCCGTTGTGTCTTACGCATAGACAGGGGTGACGGCCCACGCTACTTTTAGCGTGGGCTGGCCCCTCCTCCCAACTGGATTCAAAGGTAGGTCTAGCAAGGCCCCTAGTCATGATACGTTGAGCCGTTATCACAGAGCTACTCTGTTGCAGAGATGATCATGTCACCAGGTTGCCTAATGAAAGGCGACGTGATGGGTTGTGTCCCTGCTTTCCAATCCAAGTTGAAGAGGAGCGCACAGTATTCACGACTCTTTACTATGATAGCTAAGTTGAACCTCCACCTTCAGAGGGCACATAACACTGAATCCCAAATGTTGGGGTGGGGCTATTCCCATCATCATCATCATCACTATCATCAAATAAATTTATTCTTACCTGCCTCTCCATTTTGATCAAGGCGGGGAACAACAGTAAGTATAAAATACATAAAATACTGATTAAAACATAGTATACATTGTTAAAACATCCTAAAAAGCATCCTAAAATTCCACTGGATAGGCATGTCCTGTTCTTGAATTTCCAAAGGCATCTGCCTGGCCACTGTGGGAAGCAGGATGGACAACTGGATGGAACTTTGGTCTGGTCATCCAAGGCTGCTCTTAAATTTATCATGGCATGGGGGAAACCAGTCTGGCCCCATCCATCAGCCAGAGGAGCAGCAGCTGTCGGGCACTTGCTCCCCCATTTGCTACCAGTAAGAACACTCAGCTGCAGCTGCCAACTGATCTGTGGCTTCAGATAAGCATGTCTAGCCTTTGCCATTAGCCAGGAGACACATGAGCGAAATAAGGCATGCTCGTGACTGGCCACTCACAGAAGTTCATGGGTCCTTTTGATGATGTTGTTACCCTCCTGCACATCTCCCATGCCTTCTCCCAGTAATTCCGTTCTTTAAAAAAACCCGGATAGCCTGATTCTGCTGAAATATCTTGGATTTCCTAACGTGCGCAGGGGAAGTTGCACTACAAAGCACCAACTAGAGGGGGTTGTCCCATTCTGGACTATGAGCACCCAGAGGAGGGGACGTTTTCCAATATAGACCCCTCTCCACCCGTGTAATGCAGACCATTACAATTACAAAAGAGAAGCAGGAAGCAAAGCCCTGATAAGGCAACACAATTTCCCCTTAATCTAAAGAAGGCTTAAGGCAGAGTTGGGCAAACTTCTTGCTTGCAGGATCTACTCCTTTTTGTTTTTGCTAGAACCCGAAGATCCACCAACCAGAGCCTGGCATGAAAGACATACATATACATGAAAATTGATGCCGCTATATAAATAAATATTTATAATAATTCACTTAGAATTAAAGTCCCCCCCAAGTAGCAGAAATGGATGCAGCTCACTGTCCTTTCACACAAATACCCCCCCCCCCCCCGATTTCTTCATTTCAGCAGTATGATATCAGACTGGGGTGGGGGGTGGGTGGGTAATTTTGTTGCTGGTATTGTTAAATAATAGAGAGTCAAAAATCTTCACCGATCTATTGCATGTCATCCAGAGATCTACTAGTAGATCCAGATCTATGCTCTGCCTACCCCAAGAGTGAGGGCTGTAGGGTTGTGAGTTTGTGCATGAAATACTCCCAGAGAAGCTTCATTTATGAGAAGACACGGTTTTCATCACTTCACCAGAGAATTGTGTTCTTGCTAGAGAGGAGAAGTTATTCCAGAAACCTCAGACAGACTGGCTAGCTGTTGGAAGAAGCCTGAGTTCTGCCCGCTGCTCACCATTTCACCAAGCACGGATTTTCCCATTATGGTTGCAATTTCGGAAGAGCTCATTTTTAGAGATGAAAATTGGTTTCCATTTTATATGTTAGTCTTTAAGGTGCTGGCAGTACTCACTGCTGCTTTTTCTCCGGCAGGCTAACATGGCTACCCCCTCTGGAAATTGCCTCGATTTTATGTTCTCTCTTTTGATGCTGTGTTTTATTTCCACCCTCTGCTATCGTTTTGTGATCTGTCCAAGAAACGTTTCCCCAGAAATGCTGTTTTAGATGCATTCTGATGTAGAGTGCTTCCACTCAAGAGACTTCAGGACTTGGCATGTTTGTTTAAGACATTTTTTTTTTTAAGGGAGAAGGAAGACCAGAGTGGGAGTGTGAACCTGGGCTCCATTGATTGTCCCATCAACCAACCTGCAGGGCTAATGTCTTTTTGCCCAGGGATAGTGGTGGGAGGACTGGAAATCCAGTAACTGGTGTGACAAGGGTACTTCTACCTCTACTTTATTGATGTCCTAGGAGAGCTGGAAAAAATCCAGGAAAGGGCAACTAAAACGATGAAGGGGCTGGAGCATCTCCCCTATGAGGGAAGGTTACAACAGCTGGGATTGTTTAGCTTGGATAAAAGGAGGCTAAGAGGAGACATGATAGAGGTGTACAAAATTATGCATGGAGTGGAGAATGTGGATAGGGAGACATTTCTCTCCCTCGCTCAAAATACTAGAACCCGGGGTCATTCGATGAAGCCAATCGCTGGGAGATTCAGGACAAATAAAAGGAAGGACTTCTTCACGCAACGCATAGTTAAATTATGGAACTCACTACCACAAGATGTCGTGAGGGCCACCAATTTGGATGGCTTTAAAAGGGGGTTGGATAAATTCCTGGAGGAGAAGGCTATCCACGGCTACTAGCCCTGCTGGTTGTGTGCTATCTCCAGTATTCGAGGCAATAAGCGTGTGTGTACCAGTTGCTGGGGAACATGGGTGGGAGGGTGCTGTTGCACCATGTCCTGCTTGTTCATCCCTGGACGATGGCTGGTTGGCCACTGTGTGAACAGAGTGCTGAACTAGATGGACCCTTGGTCTGATCCAGCAGGGCACTTCTTATATTCTTAAGTTCTTATGGACAAGTTATGTTGAGATGAGGAAGACTGTGGTCCACTCCTTCGTTGAGATGTGGATCCCTCTCAAATTGCTATAAATATGAATACTGTGCAGTATCCTTGGATAGAGGCCACCTGCTTTATTGTAAAAATGGCTGCATGGTTGCTCAAGTGCAGATGCTGGAGGTGGACATGTTTAGAGTGCCTGTTTGTGCTCTTCACAGGCCCATTTGGGCATTGGGACCAAAACGCTCAATAGATGGTCTGATCCCAGCATAAGGCAGGCCATTCATGCTTTACGTGAGCATCGCACAGGACTCAAACCTGCAGCAGTAGTGATCAATTTCCACAATTGAAATTACTGCCTCTGATACTGGAGGTAGCACATATCCATCATGGCTTGAAGGCATTGAAAGCCTTCTCCAGGAATTTATCCAACCAACTTTGAAAGCCATCCAAATTGGTGGCCATCACTACATCTCGAGGGTAAAGCCCTATATGATTGGGGACTAGACTACCTGAAAGTCTCCTTCTTAAGATCTTCTGGAGAGGCCCTTCTTTTGAGACCACCCGCCACTATCAGAGGTATGTTTGGTGGCCACACAAGAGAGGTCCTTTTTGGTGGCCACTCCCAGGCTGAGGAACTCCCTCCCATGAGAGCCTAGGTTTGCCCCCTTTTTGTTGGCCTTCTGATGGCAGACCAAGACCGCTTCATTCAAGAAGGCCTTTGGCCTGTTAGAGGGTCTGTGGGTTGGTTCCTTTTTTTTAATTCTGTAATTGTTGCATTTTGCTTGTATTTTAAAATGTTTTCTAGTTTTAATCTACTTCAAATGGTTTTGCAAGCCACCGTGAGAGCCATTCTTTGCTAGAAAGGTGGGTTATAAATCAAATAAATAAATAAATAAATAAATAAATAAATAAATAAATAAATAAATAAAATGCTCTGCATATCTTATAGAAATTGAGTGGGGGAGGATGCCAAAGCAGGACAGAAATAATCGGGGCAAGAACATGGTCTGAGTTTCGCAAGGCAGCCCTGCACACTCTCAGTAGAACAAAAAACTCTGTGAGATTCTGTGTTGCATTTGAAAGCCACCTGTCATGTCTTAAATTAGTAAATGCACCCCAAATGTTCTGTCGAAGGTGAAGCGAAATTCGAGAGTTACACAAAACACATTTTCCTGTAAATTATTCATCCGCTAAACCATCTTTGAACTCTCCAGCGTGAGTGTAACTGACAAGTGGAGGAAAGGGGATTAAGGGGAACGGTTCTCCGCTTGACACTTATGCAAATTTTATTCACATTTCCCCCCTTCTCCACACTACCCCCACCCACCCCAAACCAGAGCTCATATGGGCAATTCTGGAAAGCAGGTTTTCAAAATGTAATTTTCCTGCCTTCATGACTACAACCTCAGTAAGCTTGCCCCGGAAATATGTGGTTGCACTCCTGCAGCTACTCACAGGGTGGCGCTGTTGGCCAACTTGAGCTCTGCTTGCATTGCCCACAAGGTGGCTCACTTTGAACAACCTCAGCCTAGTGGACAGTAAGTGAACTGCAAACAGAGAAGGGCGGCTTGTCTATGTGTGTGCCTGTGAGTGTGTGTGTCTTTAAATCATTCACATTCCTCCTGATGCTACTTTAAACACATTCTTCGGCTTGCCAGCGAACGGCACCTTCTTATCTCAGGTACCAGGGGGATTCAAGACATTTTTGTTATCAGCGGAGTAAAGTTTTGGAAACTCTAAGATATATGTACGTCGCAAAAATAGCAAATTAGCTTTTGAACGTTCCCTCCTGTAAAAATTTCCCTCTCTCCTCCAAGGAAGGGAAGAGAGGGGGGTTCCAAAAAGATATGGGACAGTGTTGTGAGGGAAGAACACATGCTTTGCATGTCACAGGTACCAGGTTCACCCGGTGGCATCTTCAATAAAAGGGAGCACGGGCAAAGAAAGAACACCTCCGAGCGCCACTAATGACATCACTGGCCTAGATAAAGCAAGGGCCTAGTTGGCAGCTTCATATATGCAAGAGAAAACCTGGTCCCTGTTTGGTTACTGTGTTCTTGGTGGTCCCTGAGATGTCTGAGGTGCTTTCCAGGTGGCTTTGAACATTTATTTATTTATTTATTTATTACATTTCTATACCGCCCAATAGCCGGAGCTCTCTGGGCGGTTCACAAAAATTAAAACCATTCAAAGTATAAAACTTTGCCCTTTAGTATTGTAAAGCCCATACTCTAGAACTCCCTACCACTACAAATTACACAGGCATCGACCCTTCTGGGTTTTGGGTACCCATTGAAACCATACTCCCCCCTCCGTCCCACTTGCATTCTGAGGAAGGTAATCTGTATTTGGACTTCAGCCCCCTACCAGGCATGGCCAATGGTCAGGAATTATGGGAGTTACAGTCCAAAACATCTGGAGCACAGCAGCTTGGGGAAAGCTGCAGTATTTTCTTGTACGTTGCTTTAAATTTTATGTTAATGTAAGCAATTCATAATAGATAAATAAATAAATAAATAATTCAAAATCACCTCCCGCTACATTTTCCTCTTGCTTCAAAAGCGTACATGTCGCTTTTTGTTTTTTGCCTCTAATGAAGTGCACAGTGTTCGCGAAGGCTTATGCCAGAATAAATTTGTTAGTCTTTAAGGTGCCACAAGAGTCTTTTTTGTGTGTGTGTTTGTTGCAACCGACTAATATGGCTACCCAGCTGGAAAACGTTTTTTGGTTTCAGTACCCAAAATCTGTTAATTTCTCAGTGTGTATTTCTAGAAACCCTCCTTTTCAACGCTAAAACACTCGCTACAAAATGCTAAGAATTTCAAATCCTGTTCTTTCACTAACAAAGTTGGCAGATCTGATATCAAAGCAAGGACCCTGCTGTTTTACAGCAGCCAAACACATCTGAAGAGTTATTTGGCTACAAATCTGCGTAATTCCAGAAGAGAGGAAAATAGGGACCACGGGTGCTTCTACATGGAGGGTTCCTTGCGCTGCCAATCCCTAATCCTCGGCTCTATGCTAAAACCAGAATTTCCATTGGCTGTCCACACTTCAGAAGGTCAAGTCCTTTTTTGGAGGTGGGTGGGACTGTTTAGCATAGAGAAAAGGCAAGTGAGGGGAGACAGGACAGAGGTGTTCAAAATTATGCATGGTGTGGAGAATGTGGACAGGGAGACATTTTTCTCCCTCTCTCAAAATACCAGAATCAGGGGTCGTCCCATGAAGCTGATTGGTGGGAGATTCGGGACAGAGAAAAGGAAGGACTTCTTCACACTATGGAATTCACTTCCGCAAGATGCAGTGATGGCCACCAATTTGGATGGGTTTAAAAAGGGATCGTATAAATTCCTGGAGGATACAGCTATCAAATAGCTACTAATCCTGATGGCTACATGCTGTCTCCAACATCAGAGGCAGTATGCCTATATATACCAGTTGCTGGGGAGAATGGGTGAGAGGGTGCTGTTGCACTCATGTCCTGCTTGTGGATTTCGCACAGGCAGCTGGTTGTGTGAACAGAATGCTGGACTAGATAGGCCTTTGGACTGATCCATCATGATGCTTCTTACATTCTGTCCACACAGTGGGCAGGATATAGCTGTATGGACAGTGTTGTCTCCTGTTTCTGGCCACTTTCACAAACTTGCAAGGATTTTTTGCTTCCTTGATTTGGTCCAGGCAATTGTACAATAAAGGCCACATCTGCAGTCACCTTGTTTCTACACAGTCAGTGCACATAAGGATAATGACACTGACCTACCTGTCAGGGCTGCTGAATGGATTACTGATCAAGTCTGAGCACCACGAATGCTGCAAAGTGCTGTATAATGCTAACTGTTGCGCATCTCATTATGATGGGTGGAAAACGGGGCGGAGGAGTGTCTGCACACGACAGTGACCTCTGTGGAGAAGGAATGTGTTTATCTGCACACAGAAACATTTGTGCTCCCCACAGGCCCCGTCTCGGTGCAAACTGAGCCTCTTGCTGTCAGCAGAGGTAGGGCAGTTTACTGTGATACTGGTGAATGCCACGAACGGAGCCTTTTCCATGGTAGCCCTGCATCTTTGGAATGTCCTCCCCTGGAAAGGGTGTAGGGCTCCTTCTTTGCTGACCTTCCGGAGGATTTTAACGACTTATTTATTCCACTCTGCATTTGGTCAATTTTAAGTGTATTGTGTATTGCTTTTATCTAAGGGTTTATGTGCTGCTGCCGTTTTATATTTTATTTCTTATTTTGATTAATCCTCTTTGTGAGGGTTTTACTCTCTGAAACAGGCTGTGCAACAGGCTTTTGACCTCAATGCACGATTGTCCCCAAATGCAGCACTTTACAGTAAAGGGAAAGGTTGCCGAGAAGGAAGAGAAGGAGTGAATTTAAAGAGACCTTTGATGTGGGAACTTATCCTCAGCTTTGTCTCATATTGCAGCCCGCTTATTTTGTCCCCTAGAATTGAGTGGAATCCAGTGAAAATCAAGCCGACATTTTATCTGTATAGCCCCACTTTTCCAGTCCTGGGTTCCGCTTCTTGTTCACATAAGAGGGTGATGAAAGACTGGCTTGTGTATAAATAGATAATCACAATAAGTGCTTTAATAGCTGCAATGACATTCAAGATGAGCACAGCTGGAATCAGAGCGAAAGTGAAGTGGCTTCACCAGGAAGACACAGCTCCTGGGAATGGCCCTTCAAGAGGGACGAGGTCCCTTGAAGCAGAAGACTCCAATCTTTCTGCAAAGAGCAAAATGGAACACAATGGAAAAGCTGTGAGTCTTTTCACACAAGACCGGCGTTTGTAAGATATCAGAGCATCTGTTCCTGAGAGCTTTTAAGGACCAGGGCACACCTGTGACGCAATAGGAACACTGTGAAATTATAAAATGCAATCACCAAGGATGGTTCACCTGCTAGGAAGGGCAGGTCAGCATGGAACAGCTGGAGTTTCCCCCTTATGCTTTTGATTGATAGCACAGTGTACTCTTCCAACCAACAGAGGCCATAGCTAGATGGGGCAATATCCCGGGGCGATCCCCGGGATCATCCCTTTGCGTCCACATGACGCACAGAAGATCCCGGGAGCAGGGAGGGATAATCCCTTCCTTGCCCCGGGATCTCACCCTAGCCTTTGAGCCCACTTTTTCCATGGTCTTGGGCTGATCCCGAGACCATGGAACGTGTGTGCGGGCGTTGCAGTTTGTCCCGGCTCCTCGCAGTTACTCGCAATGAGTCAAGACCTGTGCACGGGGTGCACAGCTCCTCAGGAGCTCTGTGCCCATTGGGGGTGGGGTGGGGTGAATGGGAAAAAAATTAAAATAAAAAACTTACCTTTTGCACACAAGCGTTTGTGCATTCTTCTTTAACAAAACACACACACACAAAATGGCGGGCATGATGTCCTCTCCCTCCGAGCTCATTGCGCACCATGTGTAAACAGAGGGGGAGTTCTCATGATAAAAATCTCGTGAGATCTTCACCCATCCATTGCACTAGACCAGGTAGGTCTAGCTGAGGCCAGAGATGATCATCAACACAATCCAGAAGTAAAGGGTGATAAAGTGAAAATTAGGGACTTGGGCGAAGGATTGGATTGGAAGTAACACCTTTTTTTTTTTAAGAGTTCAAAGAGACACTTGAGAAGTGGGCCACATGTTCAACACATGTCTAGGCACATCAGGACTGCCCAAAGATAGAATCATAGAATCATAGAACAGCAGAGTTGGAAGGGGCCTACAAGGCCATCGAGTCCATCCCTGCTCAATGCAGGAATCCACCCTAAAGCATCCCTAACAGATGGTTGTCCAGCTGCCTCTTGAAGGCCTCTAGTGTGGGAGAGCCCACAACCTTCCTAGGTAACTGATTCCACCGTCGCACTGCTCTAACAGTCAGGAAGTTTTTCCTGATGTCCAGCCGGAATCTGGCTTCCTTTAACTTGAGCCCATTATTCCGTGTCCTGCACTCTGGGAGGATCGAGAAGAGATCCTGGCCCTCCTCTGTGTGACAACCTTTTAAGTATTTGGAGAGTGCTATCATGTCTCCCCTCAATCTTCTCTTCTCCAGGCTAAACATGCCCAGTTGTTTCAGTCTCTCTTCATAGGGCTTTGTTTCCAGACCTCTGATCATCCTGGTTGCCCTCTTCTGAACACGCTCCAGCTTGTCTGCGTCCTTCTTGAATTGTGGAGCCCAGAACTGGACGCAATACTCTAGATGAGGCCTAACCAGGGCCGAATAGAGAGGAACCAGTACCTCACGTGATTTGGAAGCTATACTTCTATTAATGCAGCCCAAAACAGCATTTGCCTTTCTTGCAGCCATATCGCACTGTTGGCTCATATTCAGCTTGTGATCTACAACAATTCCAAGATCTTTCTCGTTTGTAGTATTGCTGAGCCAAGTGTCCCCCATCTTGTAACTGTGCATTTGGTTTCTATTCCCTAAATGTAGAACTTGGCATTTATCCCTATTAAATTTCATTCTGTTGTTTTCAGCCCAGCACTCCAGCCTATCAAGATCACTTTGAAGTTTGTTTCTGTCTTCCAGGGTATTAGCTATCCCACCCAATTTTGTGTCATCTGCAAATTTGATCAGCGTTCCCTGCACCTCCTCGTCCAAATCATTAATAAAAATGTTGAAGAGCACTGGGCCCAGGACTGAGCCCTGCGGCACCCCACTCGTTGCCTCTCCCCAGTTTGAGAAGGTTCCATTGATAAGTACTCTTTGAGTCCGATTCTGTAGCCAACTGTGAATCCACCTAATAGTTGTTCCATCTAGCCCACTTTTAGCTAGTTTGTTAATCAGAATGTCATGTGGTACTTTGTGAAAAGCTTTGCTGAAGTCAAGATATATGACGTCCACAGCATTCCCACAGTCCACAAGGGAGGTTATCCTATCAAAAAATGAGATCAAATTAGTCTGACAGGATTTGTTCCTGACAAATCCATGTTGGCTTCTAGTAATCACTGCATTGATTTCAAGGTGTTTACAGATTGACTTCTTTATAATCTGCTCCAGAATTTTCCCAGGGATGGATGTCAGACTGACTGGTCTGTAGTTCCCAGGTTCCTCCTTTTTGCCCTTTTTGAAGATAGGGACAACGTTAGCCCTCCTCCAGTCGTCCGGCACCTCACCCGTCTTCCATGATTTTGCAAAGATAATAGACAAAGGTTCTGAGAGTTCTTCCGCTAGCTCCTTCATTACTCTTGGATGCAGTTCATCGGGCCCTGGAGATTTGAACTCATTCAAGGAAATTAGGTGTTCTTTGACCATTTCTTTATCAATCTCAAACTGCAATCCTGCCCCCTCAACTTCTGCTTCACTTTTTCCAGGGGGGTCATAGACCCGGTTTTGGGAGAAGACTGAGGCAAAGTAGGAATTGAGCACTTCAGCCTTTTCTTTGTCGTCTGTTATCAATTTGCCATCCTCATTAAGCAGTTGAACCACCATTTCTTTCCTCTGTCTTTTACTACTCACGTATCTGAAGAAAGCCTTTTTATTGCTTTTAGCATCCCTCGCTAATCTCAGCTCATTCACAGCTTTAGCCTTCCTGACGCCATTTCGGCACTTCTGCGCCACTTGTCTGTACTTTTCTTTTGTAGCCTGGCCTTCCTTCCACTTCCTATATGTATCCCTTTTTGTTTTCAGTTCATCAATAAGCTTTTTGTGGAGCCACATTGGTTTCCTCTGTTGTCTTCTATCTTTTCTCCTTGTTGGAATTGTTTGTAACTGTGCCTTTAAAATTTCATTTTTTAGATACTCCCACCCATCCTGCACTCCTTTTCTCATTAGGCTCCCTTGCCATGGGACCACGGGATAGTTTGCTGCCTGAGGTGAAGGACAAGAGGAACCCCCACCTTCCATGTATCAATGCTGACTAGACTGGGTCCTCCAACATATCTGTGGGAAACAGGCTAGCTTAGGGGCACAGGACAGGTTATGTAACTGTGAAGGGTTGAGGCCTACAGAGGTAAGGTAATAAACCCAGGCTTTAGAGGCCTGAGGTTTTTCTGTTGGGGGGGGTATCCCTGAGAGGAGTACTTTCATTTCTCCAGTTAAGATTCATTCCCTGGTTGAGTTTCATTTCTGCAATTAAGTTTGAATTCTTCAAAGTGGGGACAGTATTTTCTGTTTTGGGGAAGAGGGCATAAAAAAGTGAGAGAGCCAGCCAGACCAGAGCCAAGGAAGTTCAGAGCATGAGGAAGGAACAGAAAGATGCAGCTTGAAGAAGTCTAGGTGCAGCTTAGGGTAAAAGAACTGGCATTTTTGCAACTTTTATTTTCTTTTAATGCATTTTGTGTCACTCAGTACTACTGACTGAATACCTTTAGATGTAATTTGCTTGTTTTAATTCACTACTAAACTGTTGTGTTAAGCCAGAAATGTCTGGTGTGTCGCTCACCCCATGTCTACAGCCTAAACCCCACATTTATGGGAAGGGAAAGGTAAACAGAAGGAAGGTGAGGCTCTTAAGGAGGCAAGAGATACTTAAGGAGTTGCTCAGGTGGCCCACGTCATAGAAGGAACCCTGACAGTAACATACACAGTTCTGTTCTTCAACATCCCCTCACCACCCATGCACCTGCCTGCTGCCCGCTTAAACCAATGCAGCAGCATTGACGCCAGTGTGAGAGTTGTGTGAGCAGAGCCATGTATGTGCACTAGGTGTGATGCTTGCTGGAGTCCATGACCTGGTCTGGCTGCCTCTGTGCCAGTTTCATTCCGCCAGGGAGCTTTCTCAATGACACTGTCTGTGCCATGTTGGGAGAAGATGCCTAGGCAGGACAGGCAGTCAATCCAGGCCAGGAACAAGCAAGCATTGCCGCTATCAGGCTACCAGTGCAGAAGGAAAGAAATGGTGGTGACGCCAGCGCTGGTGCCACGCCATCTGCCACTTGAGGCAACTGCCTCACCCGAATAGTGAGGTGATACCCCGGGGATCATCCCTGTGTGTCCACATGAAGCACAGGGGATCCCGGGAGCAGGCAGGGAAGATCCCTGCATTTCCCCGGGAAATTGCCCTACACATTTGCCCCAGTTTTTCCCTTGGTTCCGGGATGATCTTGAGACCGCGGGACGTGTGGGCGGCTGTCCTGGTTCCTTGCGAGTAACCGTGAAGAGCTGGGAACCAGGCATGGGGCACAGAGCTCCTTAGGAGCTCCGTGCCCATTGGGGGTGGGGTGGGGGAGTGGGAGCTTCTTTTTTAAAGTACCTTTAGCGTTGGAGCACTCCTGCGCTCATTTTCGATTAAAAAAAAAATGGTGAGCGTGATGTCCTCTTCCTCCCGGGACATTGTAGACTGAAGGGAGGATCTTGCAATCAGCATATTGCGAGATCCTCCCCCTGCACCCCCCTGGTCTAGACATGCCCTATGTCTCCCTTACACCAGTTTAAGTCTCATGGCTCCCTCTCCTTCCTGCATAATTGACTCTTTGACTGGCTCTCTAAACAGCTTGCTTTAAGAGATTAATTTCAGCGTTCACATCTTTAATGTCTTCAAGGCTGGTTTTCAGCTCCCTTATCTCATTCAGCAAGGGGTTGCCCTTTTCCTTGGGTGAAGGTCTTGCTCCCCTCTCAGGACGCCACTGTGGCGGTGCTGGGCTTTTTTACCGGTCTTATCGTAAGCCCCGTGTCAGCATTTCTGTAGTTAGCTGAGGATGCTGAGAAGTCTCAATTCTCCAACATAGAACCACAGTTCCTGGGGGAGAGAGAATGATGATTAAACCAGCTTACGTATGTGGTGTAGGTTCTTGGAAAGCGCCTTGCCTGAGACATCCAGAGAAACCGATTGGTAAGAGAATCAGGACAGACAAAAGCTGCTAGCTTATGGTGGCTTTGAAGGGGAAATTAGACAAAAATTACGAGGGAAAAGTCTGTCAATGACTACTTGTTGGCATGATAGCTACACGCAGGGTTGGTTTCAAGCCTAGGCATTGTCTATCAGTGGTCTTCAACTGGTCCAGACCCGAGACTCACCTCGGACTCCCAATGTGCAACATGGGACCCACTTTCACATTTCCCCCATGTCCAACATGGCGGCAACAGCTTTGCCACGACCATAAAGAAGTCAATCTGTAAACACCTTGAAATCAATGCAGTTATTACTAGAAGCCAACATGGATTTGTCAGGAACAAATCAAGTCAGACTAATTTGATCTCATTTTTTGATCGGGTAACCTCCCTTGTGGACTGTGGGAATGCTGTGGACGTTATATATTTTGACTTCAGCAAAGCTTTCGACAAAGTGCCCCATGATATTCTGATTAACAAACTAGCTAAAAGTGGGCTAGATGGAACAACTATTAGGTGGATTCACAGTTGGCTACAGAATCGGACTCAAAGAGTACTTATCAATGGAACCTTCTCAAACTGGGGAGAGGCAACGAGTGGGGTGCCGCAGGGCTCAGTCCTGGGCCCAGTGCTCTTCAACATTTTTATTAATGATTTGGACGAGGAGGTGCAGGGAACGCTGATCAAATTTGCAGATGACACAAAATTGGGTGGGATAGATACCCTGGAAGACAGAAACAAACTTCAAAGTGATCTTGATAGGCTGGAGTGCTGGGCTGAAAACAACAGAATGAAATTTAATAGGGATAAATGCCAAGTTCTACATTTAGGAAATAGAAACCAAAGGCACAGTTACAAGATGGGGGATACTTGGCTCAGCAATACTACAAACGAGAAGGATCTTGGAATTGTTGTAGATCGCAAGCTGAATATGAGCCAACAGTGTGATATGGCTGCAAGAAAGGCAAATGCTATTTTGGGCTGCATTAATAGAAGTATAGCTTCCAAATCACGTGAGGTACTGGTTCCTCTTTATTCAGCCCTGGTTAGGCCTCATCTAGAGTATTGCGTCCAGTTCTGGGCTCCACAATTCAAGAAGGACGCAGACAAGCTGGAGCGTGTTCAGAGGAGGGCAACCAGGATGATCAGGGGTCTGGAAACAAAGCCCTATGAAGAGAGACTGAAAGAACTGGGCATGTTTAGCCTGGAGAAGAGAAGATTGAGGGGAGACAGGATAGCACTTTTCAAATACTTAAAAGGTTGTCACACAGAGGAGGGCCAGGATCTCTTCTCGATCCTCCCAGAGTGCAGAACACGGAATAACGGGCTCAAGTTAAAGGAAGCCAGATTCCAGCTGGACATCAGGAAAAACTTCCTGACTGTTAGAGCAGTACGACAATGGAATCAGTTACCTAGGGAGGTTGTGGGCTCTCCCACACTAGAGGCCTTCAAGAGGCAGCTGGACAACCATTTGTCAGGGATGCTTTAGGGCGGATTCCTGCCTTGAGCAGGGGGTTGGACTCGATGGCCTTGTAGGCCCCTTCCAACTCTGCTATTCTATGATTCTATGATAGTATATGAAACATTGTTTTTACAGTCATTTAATGTTTTGTTTTTGAACAATTTAAAACATAGCAGTTTTTAAAACGTTTACTTACTTTTCTCTTTCCGTGGGAATGCATTCCTTTTGGCCACACTAAGAAAAGAAATCCGTTTGTTCTTTTTCCCCGTCTGCCAATTTCCCCTCCCACTTCCTCTTCTCTCTGAGAATCCTCCACCGGCAAACAATCCAGCAATTAGCCTCCCAAAAGTGAAACTAAAAATGTCTCCAAAAAATAGACTTGAAAGAAAAAAAACGGCTCCAACTTTGGGCACGGAAATTACATAAACATGCGCCCAGGAATGTGATTGGCTAACTACAGGAAACCCATTTAATACGATGAAATCGGCCACATCATACCAAATAGAACGACTTATTTCAGAGAAGTTCAAAATAAAAACTGGAGAACAGACGTCATGTGGCGAAATACTACCAAACGCACACTTAAAAACGGTAAGACACGTTCTAACTTGACTGGTGTAGATCCCCTCCTGGACTGATCTTGTGACCCACCAGTTGAAGACCACTGGTCTGGATGGATCTTTGGCCTGATCTTGCAAGGCTTTTGGGTTCTTATCTTCTTAGAGAGCCACTTCGCAGGATGAAGGCATGCCATTAAATGGTTTCAGTATACATTTTACAGCAGTGATTTGTTGCTGCCTATAAAAGATAAATCCATACCCAATATTTGTGCCAGCATTTTAGAAAGAGCTCAGTGCTTACAAACTGCATCTCATCATTACCTGCAATGCTGGTTTGGTGCTGGGGAGCAGTAATTATCTCCTGCATGGCAATGCCGGGAAATGCATGGCAACCTTTTATAAGGATCTTCCACTCCTTCCAGCATTGGTAGCTCTGCCTAAGACCATATTACATCTGTCCTGGAAAACCTACATTAGTTGTCAATTGCTTTTTGGACCCTACTCAAGGTGTTGGTCTTAACCTTTAAAGCCCTAAGGGCACAATCCTATGCATGTTTAGATTGCAAAAAGCCCTACCACTTCCAGAAGGGAGTGGTAAGACTTTTTGCTGGCTGGGGCCTGCTGGGAATTGTAGTACTCTTTCACTTTCTAAAGGAAAAAAGGAAAGGAACCTCTCGTGCAATCACTGAGTCATTGCTGACTCTTGGAGGGACGCCAGCTTTCGCTGACATTTTCTTGGCAGGCCTTATAGTGGGGTGGTTTGCCGTTGCCTTCCCCGGCCGTTATTACCTTTCCCCCAGCTAACTGGGTACTCATTTTACCAACCTTGGGAGAATGGAAGGCTGAGTCGAGCCGAGTCGGCTTCCTGAAACCAGCTTCTGCTGGGATCGAACTCAGGCTGTGGGGAGAGTTTCAGCTGCAGAAACTGCTGCTTTACCGCTCTGTGCCACATGAGGCTCTTGTTATTGCTTTCTAAACATTTATTTATTTATTTATTTATTACATTTTTTTATGCTGCCCAATAGCCGAAGCTCTCTGGGCGGTTCACAAAAATTAAATCCATGGAAAGCACAACAAAACAACCAACAGTCTAAAAACACAAATACAAAATACAATATAAAAAGCACAACCAGGATAAAACCATACAGCAGAAATTGATATAGATTAATATATGGAATTAAAACAGCAAAGTTTAAATTTAAGTGAAATTACGTGTTAAAATACTGAGAAAATAAATAGGTCTTCAGCTGGCGACGGAAGGAATACAGTGTAGGTGCCAGGTGAACCTCTCTGGGGAGCTCGTTCCACAGCCGGGGTGCCACAGCAGAGAAAGCCCTCCTCCTAGTAGCCACCAGCCTCACTTCCTTTGGCAGGGGCTCAGGGAGAAGGACCCCTGTGGATGATCTTAAAGTCCAGGCAGGTACATATGGGATGAAGCGTTCCTTCAAATAACCTGGCCCCAAACCGTTTAGGGCTTTAAATGTAGTAACAGCACTTTGAATTGGGCCCGGACCTGGACTGGCAACCAATGAAGTTGTAAAAGGACTGGCGTGATGATGTGGTCTCGCCGGCCAGTCCCTGTTAGTAAACGGGCTGCCCTATTTTGTACCAGCTGAAGTTTATGGACCGTTTTCAAGGGCAGCCCCGCGTATAACACATTGCAGTAATCCAAACGAGAGGTTATAGGTTACAGTTATAGAATTGTGCCTAGAATTGTGCCATAAATGGCTTAGGACCTGGCTATCTAAGGGACTGACTACCTTTCTCATTATGAACCTGTCTGAGTATTAAGATCAGCAGGAGAGGCCCTTTTGAGGGTGCCCTTCCCCACTGATGCTCTTTTGTCAGGCACACATGAAAGGCTTTACCCCCCCATGTGGCTCCCAAACTACGGAATGTGTTTTTAGAAACGTTGTAAACAACCAGCTTTTCAATTTAGCCGTTTAAAATGTGTAGTTCTCAATGTTTTAATTCTTCTACTGCTTTAAATGTTCTTGCTTTTATTGCTGCAAGGTTTTTTATTGTTGCAGTTGTTTATTGTTTTAAATTGTTGTACTCTGCCTTGGTGGCTTCTTAGTAGATAAAGTGGTAGATAAATGTAATAAATAAATAAATGCCCAGAAACACCAAACAAGCCACAGTTCCTCCTCCTGGCTCTGCTGCCTCCTCCTGACCAGATGGGAGGCAGGCTGAGGCTGGATCAACAGCAGCCCAAAAATCCGGGCTGGTCACGGCCTAGTCCCTGTGTGTCCAAATGATGCACAGGGACTCCCGGGGGCAAGGGGGGTGCGGATGAGCAAGGGTTTCCCCAGGGATAAGCACTCCCTGGGAAAGCCCTATTATTCCCATGGGAGGTATGTGGCAGCCCATCCCGGCTTCATCCTGCCTCCTCATGAGTAAATGCCTGGAGGCTGGAAACAGGCATGGAGCACGGAGCTCTTCAGGTGCTCCGTGCTCATCAGGGCTGGTGGGGGAGCGGGATCAGGGTTTCCCCCCCTTTAAACTTACTTTTCTGTTGGAGCCCACACGTGCTCATCTTCTGTAAAAAAAAGAAAGAAAAGAAAATGGCGGGCGTGACATCCCTCCTTCCTCCTGGGACGTCATGCTCTCATGCAGACAAAGGGGAGGATCTCACGATCAGAATATCTCTGGACCCAATAAGCGGTGCTTGCACAATTCAGCTTGCCATGGCACAGAACTTGCATTGCCTTCCTGCAGAATTTGAATGGGAATCATACAGGCCGGCCTGTATTTGAGGTTATGCTACAACTATAGATTCAGAAAGTTGCCTTTTGAGACTTGCATCCCTCTGGCAAAGTTGTAAACGTCTGCTCTCTCTCTCTCTCTTTCTGAAAATGATTAACTTCAACTCTCAGTGTTCTTTGTCAGAGGGTAGATTCTGTCTTCTGCGGCCCAAATGAGACCACGCAGGTTTGCTGGTCCTTTGTGATTGTGGCTCCTAATCAAAACATAAAGGGAGGCCTTTTCATACTGCTCTGCAGCTGTAGGGCCCTGAAATAAAGGGTTGTCTGGTAGCCGTACCAGCAGCTGTTTGTTATCCCTGTACCACTCAAGGGTATCTTGACATAAAAAGCAGGCATAGCAACATAAGTGGAGCAGTGACAATAAACAGAATGGCTTGATAAAGAACAAACCATGCCAGACAAAGGCAGCTTGGGTTTGTTTAGATGAAACAAAGCGACAAAAATCAGTAAATTTTGCCATGCGGCTCTTGGAAGGAATAAAAAAAGAAGTGTGTGTAGGGGTGGGGGGAATCCCAGTGGATGGATGGATACTTCTCTGTACTTATCGGTGCAATGGTCTCTTTCTGACTCTGGTTTTTCAGCTCTTGGAGACAGATCTTGAAATGATGTCATATTCAAGTCTAGGCCTGAAAGTGTCCCGTCACCCATCACCCTGGATGACTGAAAGCTTTTGCTGGGTGGCCAAGATATCCCTGAAAGTCTCTTCCCTTTTAAGCCAGCTTCTGACCTTTATGGCTGTGCTGTTGGAGCCAGGCAGCAGAGATGGGCAGCCATTTCAAAATCTCAATCTCTTTCCTCGGATCCTGTTGCAAGGACAGTTTGAAAGAACCAGAGGTTGAAGTGCGCTAAGAGGCACTGTCCAGTTGACTGGTCAACAGGCTCCTTTGAATTCATAACTGGACTGGCCAATGCAGAGGCACAATTGCTCCCTTCCAACCACAAGAGTTCATATTGCACACAGTCTCATTTTCTTCTTTGATTGAAGAAGGCTCTGAGATCTGAGCACAGGTAGTCCCAAGTTGCTCATTAGGCAGGTCCAGCCCCAGGCCTTGCAGTTCCTAGTGCAAACCCCAACATCCCTGGTAACCACAAAGAAAATCCCTCACATCCCCACTTTTAGAGAAGATTTTTGGATTTCCATCTCCTCCTGTTTTTGCTTTTGTCCTAATCATCCCGGAGTGCATGGCATAGAATAATGGATTCAAGTTGCAGGAAGCCAGATTCTGGCTGAACATCAGGAAAAACACCCTGGCTGTTAGAGCAGTATGGCAATGGAACCAATTACATTAGGAGGTAGTGGGTTCTTCTACACTACAGGCATTCAAGATGCAGGTGGACAGCCATCTGTCAGGTTTGCACCAATGTGGATTCCTGCATTGAGCAGGAGGTTGGACTTGATGGCCTTACAAGTCCCGTTCAACTCTACTATTCTATGATTTTCATTCCCACTAGAGCGTGCATGATTTGTTTAAGGTTGTGCAGTGGGGCCCAGCCCTACCATTAGGCGGAGTGAAGCAGTTGCCTCAGTCGGCAGCAAGGTGTTTGAGGAGAGACGTGTGTGCCATACTCTGCACTCCCTAAATTAGCTTACTGTCTTCAGGTGCAGTGGAGGACGCTGCCCCATCAGTGCTGAAGGTAGATTCATCTTTCAGGCCCAGTCAGTATTTTGTATTTGCATCAGGCAGCAAAATATCTTGGGTTGGCCCTGGTCATCCGTGAACTGATCTTGCAAGGTCAATCACATTTTGTGACACAATTCAGCCCCTTTGGTTCTAAGCCAGTTCGCATTTTGCAATATAGCTCAGGCCCTCAACAAGCTGGGCTCTGCCGCAAAATCATGTCTTTTTGATCTAGCAAGCTCATTTGGGGGGAACTTAAAATGCCTCATTGCAGAGCCTGCTGCATCAGTGTGGAGTTCATTATGACAACAAGTCAAGAAAAGCCTTGGGGTCACACACTCCCCCTCCAGTGTGGATTTGAGGAACAGTTCAGAAGCCGTATCCAATGTTAGTCTAACTTAAGTCCTATTCATTTCAATGGGTCTACTCTAGGTAGGATTAGCACTGAATATAGCCCTTTGTTTCCATTTTTTTAATTAATATTTGAACCCAGGAGACTGTGGTTAATCTTAACTAGGGTTAGTGGAAACAAGCCAACTTCCATGTGTGGTTTATGAAGCTGGCTTGCTTCTGCTAAGCATAGTTAAGAGGAACCACAATTTAGGGGTTGGACAACACTCTAAGCTGTGGTTAATCGAAAACAGAAACAGAAAATTCTAATCCTCGTTTCATGGATGCTCACTTAGCCATTTAGCATTATGTGCAAATTGGCTCAGTGATTAACCAAGAATATGGACCAGAAAATATGGACTCTTAATTTGTATACACAAGGACAGTTGGAGTGCATGTGGCTGAGATGTAGGATCTTTGAAACATAGATTGAAAAGATGCCTTGCTCAAAACCTGTAGATTAGAGATTTAATTCTAAAGATCTGCTTTACACCACGGCAATATGAAGCATTTTGATATGTTTGCTATCAGCATACACTAAGCTCTGAAGTAATGCTACTATTAACCTATCAGGCCTGGTGCTCTTGGCTTTATCTTTGTATCTTGTTCAAGAAGTTGGGAGTTGGACAGGATGTATCTACTTCAAGGTCAAGGAAGGAGAAAAGAAAAGATACGGCATTTCAGTGGGAGGAGCCAGGAATCTAAGCAAGTTTTAAAGGCCCCTACTTTGATATATTGATGATTTAATTACTGTGGTTTTCCTGCTCCTGTTTAACAGCATCAGCTATGGGAAAATGGACACATGGATGCCATTTTAGGCAGCAAATGCACATCTATCATAATATGTAAACCAGCCTACGACAATGTATGTGAAGCGCTGTGAACATGCCGAAATACATTCAAGTTAAGTATTTTTATGAGACAAAGAGCATCTCTACATTATGGGAAATCATGTTGTTTACCTGGGGCTTTTATACGTCCTAGTTATTTGGCACGATTGTTAGGGGCTGAATTACTTGGAAGGAGAGGGTCGACAAGGGGTTTCAATTGAATACTTGACCTCTGTTCAGTTCCACTAAGTTCTATCAAGACAGTGCCATCTAGTGGCAGAAGTTCCTGGTGTTTCCTAGCTTTAACAGTGGTTCTTTTAATCTTGAGATTTCCAGAGGATTCAGCAGGAGACATCCTGGTTGTTGACGATGTCATGAAATCAACCCCAAAACTTCAGTGAATGGACAATCATGAACGTGCAATAAATCACTCATTGAGAGGGACCCAAAGAATGTTATAACTGCATGTGTGAATCAGCCATCAAGAAAGAAGATGTGGGGTTTTTTTGTATGAAGTAGTCATGATGTGTGACAGCATCTGTAAAATGTTGGATTCTGTTTTTGTTGTCTGTTTGTTTGCTATGTTAAGGAGAATCCATCCACCCTGTTCTTAACCAGCTCATTTGATTTCTTCGTTCTCCAAGTTCTTCATTCATTCTGCCTCTGAAGTATTCCCCTTTGTTACTAGTGGCTTGCAAGTGGCATTTTCTTTTATTGACAAAAACAACTTCTACACAATAAAGTTATCTGAACTGGAGCCCTCCTGAGACGGCATTACTCAATAAATACTCGGTTAACATCCCTCTGCAGCTGTTCCATGTTTCAACAGATGTGAAGACAACTTTAGCTAAAGATTGAGTGGCTGAACACTCTCCATTAACAACACTAGAAAATGATTTCTCTTCAAACTATCATGCTATGAGCATTTTGCTATTTAATTGCTTTCATTGGAGGTGAGGGCGTGGAGTGGGGAAACAGAACTTCCTAATGAACCTGTGACTATACCTGGATGTCACTCCAGCTATAGGAGTCTTATGTCAATCACATAATCAAAGCAGAAAAGTGGTGCAGTTCTAGACAGCTTTCTCTATACAGCAAAATGCAAATATTATCTGATGCTTTTGAGGCACTTGGTTGCTTTTAAGCTTACTCTTGGGCTGGTCCGCTGGCGACATTGTGATGAAGTTTAAACTCATTCACTCAGAAGTAATTAATATGCAAAGTGTGTATATTAACACTCTTAAATTATCTGAAAATCAATATGCGTGTGTGTGTCCAGTTCTGGACCTCCTAGAATATACCTTTGGGCCCATCACTAGGACCTAGAAAATGGAGGCATACATACTCAATCAGATGAGGGTGTTATTGCACATTTGTTACTGGGCACTCACGGGTCCCCCTCACGATGTCGTCTGCCTCCTGTGTACCTCCCACCCCTTCTAGTCTTCTTCGCACAACAAAAACACACCCCAATAAGTCCAAATTATTTTTTTAGACGAAAGTTGCTGCTATCTCCTGCTGTGTGCAGGAGAAGCAGCGCGATCCAAACAGCCCAATGAATGGGCCACGTGCACATTGTTTACTTCCTCTTTCAAACGAGAAAATAATGCAGGACAAACGTGCGGGTGGAGAAGCGACGGTAAGCAAACACGATTTTCCCCGGTGTGATGACGCTCATAGAAAGCCTGGGTGAGTTTTGGTCTTTTTAAGAATTATGTAAGACAGGGGTTCACAATCCATAGCCAGGGGGGTTCGTGCATCCTGCCATGGCCTTAAGCATGCCTGCTGTGGGGCTAGCCTAGTGGTAGAGCACATGCTTTGCATGCAGAAGGTCCCAGGTTGGATCCCCGGCAGCTCCAGGTAGAGCAGGAAAGACTCCTGCCTGAAACCCAGGAGAGCTGCTGCCAGTCAGTGTTGACTATATTGGGCTAGATGCACCAAAGGTCTGACTGTGCGCCATCACACTGAGCTACAGCCCCTATTATCCTGCCTCCCTGTCAGAATGCAGTTTTAATAGTCAGGCCAGTAAAATGACAGGTGTTTGGCAACCCTGTAAAATGTGGTGCCCAGAAATGAATAGCATCTCACTATGGCTGAGTGCAGTTTTTACTGTCCTTCCTATTCTAGTGGCTTCCAATGGGTGCTTTTATCAATGTATCCCAAATCAGCTTTATTTCTTTTTCTTTTCTTTTCTTTTTGGCAGCTAGATGTTGTTGATAGCATGCCTGCAAATCTCTTCCGATAGGCCCCGTCCAATGCATTTCAGGAGACAGAGCTTTTGCAGCCACCGGCCTGTCCTTCTATGTAATTCGCAATTGCCAAAGCAATTGTAATTCGCAATTGCCAGAGCAAGACACAAGCTGTTTGAAGTTGCAAAGTCCCTTAATGAGGGCAGCCCTCTTGCTCTGATTGGAGATGAATGGCTAACAGAGACGTCCAAGGCGTGGTTGGCAGGACCACGCTAAGGCACAATCTGGAGGGGGAAAGAGGAAAGGGAAACCTTCCAAAATTGGGGCTTAAAAACCTTCAAATGATACACGCAGCATTAATTATGCAAATCAACAATGTATGCAAATAAGATTTTGCATAACGTTGCTCGGTTTGCACACCTCATTCTCAACGCAGCATTTCAGTGCAAGATTGGGGATTCCGTGGGAGGGAGAAAAGGAATGGCAGAACAAGAGGGAGAAAAGTGAAGCTGAGCGGAACTCGATGCAAGGAAACAGGATAAGAGGCAGGAAAAATGTCAGAGAAGTTCCATCTCGGGAACACTGAATCCTTTTCAGGTACAGACTTCACACTGGCAAACAGGTATGAGGTAGGGAGGCTCATATGGAGAATATCCTGATTCTGAACCATTTGGGGTTTTAAAGGTCATTGCCAGCGTTTTGAGAAACAAATAGGGTCCTGTCTTCACGGTGTCGCTTCCCACTGAAACCCTGCAATATCGCTGCTGTGGGGTGGGGTCAGAAAATCCCCATGACAGGAGTGAGTGCAGTGTTTCCTGGTGGTTATCCAGGTACTGGAGCCTGCCCCCGCCTTCTTCCCAGCTTCCAGCGACCAATCATCGGTTGCCATCCGCCCAGGAATGCCCCCGGAGCGAGGCCACATGGTAAGACCCCAACTTTTCCAACACGCAACTTTGGGGGAAAAGCCCAGCTGTGGCTGCGAATCTCTGGCTGCACCAATTCACAGCCACCGCACAGCTTAGAAGATGTTGAGACAGCTGGTGGCTGCTAGGGTGAGCTACAAAGTTTTGTTAACTATGTATAAAGCCCTGCATTGCCTGGGCCCTGGTTACTTGAGTGCTCACCTCACTCCTGTGCCCCACCATGGGTAGACTCGCTCTCAGGAGCAGGGATGCCCCGATGATCCCCTGCTACAGTTTGGAATGTGCGGGGGCCAGGGCCTTTTCAGTGGTTGGTCCCTGGTTATGGAACAATTTGCCACCGGACATTAGGCAGGCTCCTACTGTCAATTGTTTTAAACGCCTCTGTAAGGCGTTTTTACTTTCACAAGAGTTTGGGGGAGGGGTGGTTTAAATTTCAATGTGGGTTGAGGGTTTTTAATGGAAATGGTTTGATGTCTTATTGTCATGCGCCATGATGCCAGAAATGGCGAGGTGGCACTGTAAAAATGTTTTTAAATAAATAAATTAAATCAGGAAGCCATGCAGCTGTTTCAACGAGGGAGTCACAGGCTTCCCGTACTACAGGAGTATCAAACTTCTTCCAGCTCAATGGCCAAATTCCATTTTGGAGAAGCTCTTTGGGGCCATATTCCAGTGGAGGGCAGGGCTGAGCGCCAAAGAAGGCTGAGTGCAAAAGTGGTGTGGACAAAATATCAAAAATAGACCCAGTACCAGCATATTTGAGCTTAAAGCACTTCCTGCCAGTAGCGAACCATATGTATCTTTAACAGTTGCACAGAAAAGGGAATTTCAGCAGGTGTCATTTGTATATATGGAGAACCTGGTGAAATTCCCTTTTCATCACCACAGTTAAAGCTGCAGGAGCTATACTAGAGTGACCAGATACAAAAGAGGGCAGGGCACCTGCAGCTTTAACTGTTCTGATGAAGAGGGGATTTCACCAGGTGCTGCATGCATACAAATAACACCCACTCAAATTCCCTTTTCTATCCAACAGTTAAAGATACAGGAGCCCTGTCCTCCTTTTCATATGATCATCCTAGATTGTGGCCATCTGGCTGGCCCTGGATTTGACTCCCAGGTGGGCTGGGTTTGCCTCATGGCCCTGAGGTTCAACTTCCTTGCCATATGTTTTTGTTGTTTATTCGTTCAGTCGTTTCCGACTCTTCGTGACTTCATGGACCAGCCCACGCCAGAGCTTTCTGTCAGCCGTTGCCACCCCTAGCTCCCCCAAGGTCAAGTCTGTCACCTCCAGAATATCATCCCTCCATCTTGCCCTTGGTCGGCCCCTCTTCCTTTTGCCTTCCACTTTCCCTAGCATCAGCCTCTTCTCCAGGGTATCCTGTCTTCTCATTATGTGGCCAAAGTACTTCAGTTTTGCCTTTAATACCATTCCCTCAAGTGAGCAGTCTGGCTTTATTTCCCGGAGTATGGACTGGTTTGACCTTCTTGCAGTCCAAGGCACTCTCAGGATTTTCCTCCAACACCACAGCTTTATCCTGGACCAACTGGAGTTTCCAAATAATTGTCAAAGGCAGTTCTATGTAGAGAGTGTTGTGACAACACAGGCATGATGAAACATAGGCTAGAATCCTTCTTTTTTTCCATGTGTGGGGAAGTTTTTGTATAGAGGAGCATTCAATTATCTATGAGCCCTCACCTGCAGCTGGAGGTGGTATAGCCCAGACGCAATCATTTTTTTAATCCATCAGTGAGAATGAAGACTTTAGGAAATCATCGAAGGCTGAACCTGGACCATCTATTGTTGTTTTCTGGCAAGCTCTTTTTCACAGCACTTTGCTGTTAGGTTGGGGGTGGCGGCGGGAAGGAGTAGTAATCCTCAAACAGCCAGATTTGGCCCAGGGGTCTGCAGTTGCTGACCACACATGTCGAACTATTTGCATTTATATTGCAACTGGAAATGAATGTGGCCTCTCTCTTTATATAATGGAAGACCCAGTTCCCTTTACTAACTATTATCAAAGGTCAAATATAAATTAAATAAAAGAGAGAGGGGTGGGGGAAACACTCAGAAAATCCCCCCCTCCCCAGCTGTTCCAAACTGCATTATTTGTTCCAATTTTCAACTGAATTCGTTCCCTTTAACCTTTTGCATTTCCTTTCTGTAGCAGTTCAAACATGCTTACTGGCAGAAATGTTGCCGCAAATGAAAAACATATTGGAAAGGCAAAGGAAACAAAACATAAAATTTGTAGTTATGGACACAGGAGGTGTTTCCGTCCCACACCACTACCACCATCACTTATTTGCTGCACCTGGGTCTAACTTATTTTATTTATTTTCTTTTAAAAATGTGTATCCTGCTTTTTGGCTTTTCACACAGGCTCCCAAATTGGCTAACAGAAAATTAAAATGAACAATAAAATAAAGTAAAAATGAGATAAGAGCAAAATCAGCAGTCCTTGACAACACTAATCACAGCATTGCATGAGAGAGGATGATTTGCATAGATGAGGTAAGTGTTCCTTCTGGTACTCGGAACACTGGTTGCTTGTCCAAAGCATCAAATGATCTGAACTTTATTTACAACTTGCAACAGCAAACATTTTATACCACAAAGCCTGTCTCAACAACAACAACATCTTAACTAACATCTGGACTAGGGCTTTTTAATAGACTGCAATCTAGATATGAGTCAACAGCCCAATGTGTCTAGAAAGGGTATACTAGGCTGAACCAACAGAAGTACAGTGTCCAGATCATAATGGTATTAACTCTATTCTTCTTCGGTGAGCCCTCTTCTGGAGTACTGGTTTCCTGTTTAAGAAGGATATTGAACATTAATCCACTGTCAAGAATCCTTTATCTGTAGTAACATTTGTAGATTTGTTTTGGTCATCCAAGTGAATGGCCTCTCCTGATGCGGGAACAGAAACTGACAATGGGGCAATTAAGAGAGGTTATTCAAGGGGCAATCACTCACCCCCAGCCACGCTCAAGAAGAGGCAATAAAATGGGCAAGACCTGCAAGAAGAGTATTTTAAAATTAACATTGGGAAGGTCATTTTGCCAACGGGACTTACGTGCGAGTAAACATTGCAGAAGGGTCTTAGCCATGGCGAATGACTTTCTTGGATAACATAGCGCCGTATGAAGTGCTGTGAGGAACCTCCATTTCAATTCTGCTTCCAGCTAAGTACAGAAAAGCAATCCTTCAGCACTGCTGAAGAGCTCTAGTGTGGAATCAACGACAGCCAGCCAGCCAGCACTTTGCAAATACTATATGTTGCCATTTTTGCTTAATGGTACCCAGCAGCGATCAGAATTCATGAGAGCTTGGATGCATTTGTGAACAAGAAAAAAAGAAAAGAAGAGAAGGGCGAGTCTTGGCATGAATGAGAAATCGTTTGCAGCATGTAACTCACCACCCCAGGTAGAGTCACTGGCCACAGCTGGTTTGGCATCTTTAAATTCTTCCTACCTTGGTTAAGGGGCCACCCACGCCAGCGTCAGCTGAGGGGTCTCTTAACTGCTATATACTTTGGCAGTTCACCTTCGCATGGGAGCTGCAGACTGTGCCAGCACACAGCGTGAAGTGGGTCTCCTTCCCATGATTTACGTCAGCAAGTGGCCTGCTTGCGGAGGTACAATGAATAATCGTAGGCTGTTAAAAGGACAAAATGGGGATAGGAAGTCTCCAGCAGGGCCGTCTCCTGTCTAAAGAAATCTTGGTAGATGAATGGCGTTCATTTGAATCGATGGATTCTTCGGTGGAATCTGCATAAATTTACATATGAGTCAAAAGAATATCTCCGACCAGAAAAAGCGTATTTTGTGTTTAGTTGATATCCGCCCACCTACTGCATCAGAACTTTCCAAGATTGTGGAAAAGGAAGGGGAGGGCCTCTTCTAAGACTCAGCCTGCCACAGATTCCATTGTGAGGAATGTAAATCCACAGAAGGCTCCCGCAATTCCCCTGCTCCCTAACAGGGCATCTTGACAGGCACAAATTCAACTGGTGAAACTTCTCCAGCATGGAGATGCAGTGATGGGTTAAGTATTACCCATTTAATTACTGCTTGTCCTGTAACCGTAAAAAGTACGGGAACAAAAAAGCTGAAAGAAATATGTTTCTTTTCTTTCCGTCTGACGTTGACAGAGGCCTAGGTGGTTAGCCTCAATGCTTCCAGGTAATTTGGTGGGAACCCGGGGAGCTGCCTTATATGGAGTCAGACCATTGGTTCATCTAGCCTAGTATTGTCAATAATGATTGGCAGAAATGGCTTTCTAGGGTTTCAAGCAGGGATTTTTCCTGCCCTACCTGGAGAAGCTGAGGGTTGAACATGAGACCATCTGGCTGCAAAGTAGATGCTCTACCACTGAGCTATAGCCCTGCTCTTGGGTCAAGGGCACTATGCCGACCTGAAATCACTGTCAGATGGAATCTCAGGGTGTAATAAACCACGAGATGTGGCAGCGATTCTGAAGAATGGTTTTGTCAGGCGGGTGTGTGTGTGGGGAAGCTATCAAAATCAGTCATGAGAAACTATTCCACAGCTTCAGGCCCCTGGTGGCTAAGAATAAAATGGTTTACCATCCTTCTTTCATAGTTCTGCAGGCAGAGAGGGGCTTTTGGGTTTAGCAATGTCACCTGGCCTAGTGTCAAAAGGCATAAAACTCTCTTTAAATAGTGTGAAACGAAGATATTGTGGAGGAGAATACTCTTCCTAGGATGGTTGTTTTCTTCTGTGGAATGAAAATCTTCCAGAAGTTGGGTCTGAAGTCCGTATAGCAAGACCTGCTAATGTTTGCAATGGCCCTTGTGTATTAACAGGTGTGGAGAAATGCAAGGATTCCAACCACCTCCTGGGTAGAAATATTGAAATTTCAGGACACCAAAGTGTCCTGGTGGCGGTAATGGTGTCTCCCTCCACCACTTTCCTGTGCTTCTTATTTTTTAAATTAAAAATAAAATTGGGGAACATTTGAAAAAACATTTTTAAATTGGTGTTGGATTGGATAATAGAGGACACCTTAAAAAAAGAGGACAGTCCTTTGTAAAAGAGATCACATGGCCACCCTACAAGTGCTAAGAAAAACACAAACTTGCCGCCCCACCTCTGAAATTTACCCCTTAAAATTCTAGAAATCCCCTCTTATTTGGCACGCATGAAGGGAGGGGGGATTTGGGCTTAGCCTTAATTTCTAATATATAGGAATTGCAAATTGCCTAATGCTGTAAGATGGTTTGTAAAACAAACATAAAATACCCCTCTATTAAATATGAAAGATTAAAAAGCAAAGTAACAAAATTATTTAAAAACCTCCTTTAAGGAAATTTGGCTTTGATAATTCTTCCTCACACTTCAGTATTTCAGCCTTGTGGGGGAAAGTGTGTGTATAGGGAAGGGATCTACACTAGTATATGAAAAGTTGTTTTTACAGTCTTTGAACATTTTGTTTTTGAACGATTTAAAACAGCAGTTTTTAAAACGTTTACTTACATTTTCTCTTTCCGTGGGAATGCATTCCTTTTGGCCACACTAAGAAAAGAAATCCGTTTGTTCTATTTCCCCTTCTGCCAATTTCCCCTCCCACTTCCTCTTCTCTCCGAGACAATCCTCCACCTACAAACAATCCAGCAAGCAGCCTCCCAAAAGTGAAACTGAAAGTGGCTGCAAAAAAAAAGGCTTGAAAGAAAAAAAGGTTCCAACTTTGGGCATGGAAATTACATAAACATGCCCCCTAGGAATGCAATTGGCTAATTAAGAAATATAGGAAACCCATTTAATACGATGAAATCGGCCACATCATACCAAATAGAACGACTTATTTCAGATAAGTTCAAAATAAAAACCAGAGAAAAGACAACAATAAAACGTCACAAACTGAACGTCATGTGGCAAAATACTACCATACACACACTTAAAAACGGTAAGACAAGTTCTAACTTGACTAGTGTAGATACCCTCAGGAGCTCCATCAGATGAGCATTTTATTGCACGCTTGTTAAGGGGCACTCACAGATTTTTGTGGGTTCCTCTCATGCCTCCCACATACCTCCCGCTCCTTCTCTGTGTCCTGCACGCCTCCCTCCCCTTCTAGCCTTCTTCGCATGACAAAAAACACCTCAGTAAGTCTGACTTATTTTTAAAGACAGAAGTTGCCACTATCTCCTGCTGTGTGCAGGAGAAGCAGTGGGATCAAAACAGCCCACTGAATGGGCCATGTGCATGTCGTTTACTTCCTCTTTCAAAAGAGGAAGTAATGCGGGAGAAACGTGCGGGTGGTGAAGCGACGGTAAGCAGACGTGATTTTCCCCTGTGTGATCATGCTTTATGAGTCTGTATGAGTATTTCTAAGCCTTCACATCTCTGTAGAGATTCAAGTTTTATGGAGGGATTTCCGTGCAGTGAAAATCCTCTGTGTCTATGGCATGTTTCGCATCAGTTCCTCTCCTACACAGATCCTTCATGAACTGAGTGCTGCATGAAGAAGCTTGTTTGAATGCAAGTCGAGTATGAAAAAATTACTTTTGTGGGAGCTTGTATATGGAAAAGGCCTTTTTTGCCTGCCTGCCCACCCTCTGGACAATGCTAAACTGTAGCTTTAACCTAATGAGATTTCGTCCGGCCTACCATCCCATACTTCTTTCATGCGCTAAGGGCATTTGCATCGGGCCTTTAGAGGGAACATACATAATATTTTCATCTCCCTTATCGATAGCTCAAATCGCTTTCCATAGCGATGCCTTCCATAGGTTTGGATTACAATTAGAATATGTCAGAGCCTCGTTATCATTTAATTAGACTCACATTTCAGCAGCAGAAGAAAAGAAATATGTCCAAACTCTGCCTTTGTGTGGTGAAATGAGGAGAAAGTGGTGATTTAAAACAGCTGTGAGCCGTGGCAGCGTTCCCAATTCCGGGGCCTACAAGGCCCGAAGTTAGACTACAATAAAAGGGAGAGCGTTCAGAGAGAGAGAGAGAGAGGGAGAGAGACGGGCTGAGCCCTTGGCTGCAATCAGCCAGAACTGCTCCCAGATCGGCTTGCCGATGCTCAAAACTCCGACAGAGTCCAGTAAAAACAAGCAGGCTGTCAAGGCATCCTTCCAACAGCTGAGGGGGTTAAAGCAGCAAACACAACACAAACCAAAATAAACAGAACCTCACCCTGTCAAGAGGTCTTTATCACTCTTCAGGGAGGGAAGGAGGAAGGCAGGCATTTGAAAAATGTTTTTTAGCTTTTTCGGGACCGTGTTTATTTTGAAGCCTTTAAAATTTTTTCGCAGGCAGCCGCAGACTCTCCCCCCTTTTCCTCCATTCTGTGGAGATGGTTCTGTGTCGGTTTGGAGAAAGGCCTTTCATGGTTTCCCTCCCCCCCCCCCCTCACCGCTGGGCCTTTATGAGATGTTAATTGGGAAATGCAGTAGGCACATAATTGTGGTGATTCGATAACGAGAGCTCTCAGCCCGATCCCTAAGCAAGTTTGCTCAGAAATAAGTTCCACTGAATTCGGTGGAAACTGATTTGTCACAGCGAGCCTAGGAAGACAGCCAACAATGACTTTGACATGTCTCCAGATGAATGAGTTTTGGCCCTTTTTCTAAACTTGCTCGGGGTTCCATGTTCTCCTGCTCAGCTTGGTTTATAGGGCGGCCATGTGTCCTGCTTTACAGAGGACAATTCTATATTCAATGAACAAAAAACCTACGGTTTATAAAACAACGTTAAGGCCCTACACTTTCCCACCAAGCACCAAAAAGCGGGGAAATTGGGAGTTAAGGCTCGCCAGCCTTAACGCCACATCCTCCCTAAGGAGGCAGAAAGTACCAGTGAAATTCTCATTCTGCCAAAGCAGATAAACCATGAGGACAGGATGGAGAATAGGATATGCAGAGGTGACTGTGGGGTTGTGGAAAACTGATGACGAACAACTTAGAGCCACCTACTTCTTTTTTTGTTTAGAGCAGCCCTTCCCCAACCTGGTGTCCTCCAAAGGTGTTGGACTACGACGATCGATCATTGCAAGTCAGTATGTCCCATGGTCAGGAATGCTGGGACAGCAGGATGGGGAACGTAGGGGGGCGCCTCCAGGCAAGCCCCCCCACCCCCACCCCGCTTACCTGCTCTGTCGTCGTTGGGCCCAGGCTTGAACTGAGCGCCCTGGTGCACCTGGAAGCAAGGCCACACTTGCAGCCTTGCTTCTGGGTGGACCCGGGGGCTCAATTCAAGCCTGGACCAGGCGACGACAGAGCAGGTAAGAACACCCCACACACACACCTGGCCCCTTACCTGTACCTGCTGCCACCGCTGCACAAAGTGCAACAGCTCCAGCCAACACCCCTCCTGCCTGGCCCCTTACCTGGAGCTGCCACTGCACAAACTGTTGCGGTGGCAGCTCCAGGCAAGCCCCCCCGCACCCCACCACTTGCCTTCTCCGTCATGGCCTGACTCGTGCTTGAATTAAGCCCCTGAGTCCACCCAGAAGCAAGGCTGCAGGTGCGGACTTGCTTCCGGGTGGACCAGGGCACTCGATTCAAGCCGGGGCCCAGCGACAACGGAGCAGGTAAGTGGGATGGGCTGGGGTGGGGGCTTGCCTGGAGCCGTTGCTGCAGTTTGCACAGCAGTGGCAGTGGGTCTAGGTAAGGGCCCAGGTGGGAGGGGGTTGCTTACCTGCTCTGTTGTCCCCAGGCCCAGGCTTGAATTGAGCTTCCGGATGGACCAGGGTGCTCAGTTCAAGCCCGGGCCCAGTGACGATGGAACACGTAAGTGGGTTGGGGCTTACCTGGCAGCAGGGCCAGGCAAGAGGGGGTGGGGTTTCTTACCTGCTCCGTCGTTGCAGTCCAACACCTTTGGAGGACACCAGGTTGGGGAAGGGCTGCTCTAAACAAAAAAAGAAGTAGGTGGCTCTAAGTTGTTCGTCATCAGTTTTCCACAACCCCACAGTCACCTCTGCATATCCTATTCTCCATCCTGTCCTCATGGTTTATCTGCTTTGGCAGAATGAGAATTTCACTGGTACTTTCTGCCTCCTTAGGGAGGATGTGGCGTTAAGGCTGGCGAGCCTTAACTCCCAATTTCCCCGCTTTTTGGTGCTTGGTGGGAAAGTGTAGGGCCTTAACGTTGTTTTATAAACCGTAGGTTTTTTGTTCATTGAATTTCATGGCTTTTTGTAAAGGATAACGAGCCCTTCCCTCTTTTAAATGCGGTTACTGTAGTATAGCTCCTGCAGCTTTCACTGTTGTGATGAAAAGGAGATTTCACCAGGTTCTCCATATATACAAACGACACCTGCTGAAATTTATATTTATAAATATAACTGTAAAAAAATTATATTTTTTACTTAATTAACATTAAAGAATGCACCGTTGTGCATTCTTTAATGTTAATTAAGTAAAAAATATATTTTTCTCCTGCAGCTTTAACTGGTGTGATGAAGAGGGAACTTCACCAGGTTCCCCATATATACAAATGACACCTGCTGAAATTCCCTTTTCTATGCAACTGTTAAAGATACAGGAGCCCTGTGCTCCTTTTCATATGGTCACAGGGGCAGGGGGCTGGTGACTCCGATGTCAGTGGGGCTATGAATCCATGGGTACATAAATCCTACAATCCTATGCAAGGTTAGACATAAAATCCTACAATTCTATGCATATACCCACGGATTCATAGACCCACTGACATCAGAGTCACCAGCCCCCCCTTGTGACCATATGCAAAGGAGTACAGGGCTCCTGCATCTTTTACAGTTGCATAGAAGAGGGAATTTCAGCAGGTGTCACTTGTATGTATGCAGCACCTGGTTAAATTCCCTCTTCGTCACAACAGTTAAAGCTGCAGGAGCTATACTAGACTGACCAGATTTAAAAGAGGGCAGGGCTCCTGCAGCTTTCACTTTTGTGATGAATCCCAGGTGGATTCCTGCATTAAGAAGTGGGATGGACTAGATTGCCTCTCAGGGTCCCTTTTCAACTCTTCTATTCTAGGATTCTCTGAACATGGGCAGAGTGCATTGCCTGTGGCTGATGTGAGTCAAACATGCCACGATAACTGGAGGGAGGAAGTTTTCCCAACCTGCCAGCTAAATTCCTGCATTAAGAAGTGGGTTGGATTGGATGCCCTCGTAGGCCCCCTTTTCAACTCTGCTATTCTGGGATTTTCTGAACATGAGCAGAGTACATTGCCTCTGGCTGATGTGACTCAAACATGCCACGATAACTGGAGGGACAAAGTTTTCCAAAACTGCCAGCTAAATTCCTGCATTAAGAAGGGGGATGGATTCTTTAATGTTAATAAAGTAATAATTATAAATTTTAGTTTTAGATTCATGAGTGTATTAGTGGTAAGTTAGATAGAATACTAATGTATTAGTTAGTGTAAAAGCTGAGTTTGTTGCCGTTTTTGTCACGGACTTTTGCGTTCGGGTGTACTTACTGTATGCAGAAAGTGTTTTTAATAAACAACACCTCCCTCCAAAAAATCTCAACTTGCTTTTTCGCAAAACACAGATGTGACTTTATATACCCATCTATTTTATGGTCACATGTATGTTATATTTATATTTATATTTAATATGTGCCTTGGAGAGCTCCTTTGTAGTTCTGACTGGCTATAACGGAAACCTAGAGCGGATTCACCACCCCACTGACATCAGAGTCACAAGCCACTGCTGGATTTAGCATGTCTCGCTCCTGTAGTGACCATTCTCAAAGGAGTACAGGGTTCCTGTACCTTTAACAGTTGCATAGAAAAGGGGGTTGGACTGGATGGCCTCGTAGGCCCTTTCCAACTCTGCTATTCTATGATTCTATGATTGGGGTAGTTTATGCTCTCTCTCTCTCTCTCTCTCTCACTCTCACACACACACACTCAAACCCAAATATGTGGCAGTGTAGTGCAATGGTTAGAGTGTCAGGCAGGTTTTAGTCCCCACTTGATCATGAAGCTCACTGGCTAACTTTGGACCAATCACTGACTCTCAGCCTCACCTACCTCACTGGGTTGTTGTGGCTATTAAATGGACAAGAGGAGAACTATGTGCGCCACCTTGGGTTGCTTGCAAGAGGGAAAAAAGGTTTCTCCCATATACCTTTCCATGTGGCTAGGGTGATGACTTCAAAGGAGTACAGGGCTCTTCTATCTTTTACACTTGTATAGAAAAGGGAATTTCAGCAGGTCTCACTTGTATGCATGCAGCACCTGGTGAAATTCCCTCTGCGTCACAACATTTAAAGCTGCAGGAACCCTGCCCTCTTGACCAGATACAAAAGAGGGAAGGCTCCTGTGACTTTAATTACTGTGATGAAGAGAGAATTTCACCAGGTGCTGCATACATACAAGTGACACCTGCTGAAATTCCCTTTTCTATGCAACTGTTAAAGATACAGGAAGCCTGTCCTCCTTTTCATATGGTCACCCTATGTATAGATTGTTCCAAAAGTGACGACAACTATTTTATACATCTGTGTTTCTGTCTAAACTTGCATAGGATTGTAGGTTTTTCTGTCTAAACATGCGTAGGACTGTAGGTTTTTCTGTCTAAACATGCATAGGATTGTAGTGTTTTCTGTCTAAACATGCATAGGATTGGAGGATTTTCTGTGTAAACATGAAAATGTTTAGACAGAAAACCCTGCAAACCTATGCATCTTTAGACAGAAAACCCTACAATCCTATGCATCTTTAGACAGAAAACCCTACAATCCTATGCATGTTTAGACAGAAAATCCAACAATCCTATGCAAGTTTAGACAGAAACACAGATGTATAAAATAGTTGTCGTCACTTTTGGAACAATCTATACATAGGGTGACCATATGAAAAGGAGGACAGGCTTCCTGTATCTTTAACAGTTGCATAGAAAAGGGAATTTCATCAGGTGTCACTTGTATGTATGCAGCACCTGGTGAAATTCTCTCTTCATCACAGCAATTAAAGTCACAGGAGCCTTCCTTCTTGACCAGATACAAAAGGCTCCTGTCTAAACATGCATAGGACTGTAGGTTTTTCTGTCTAAACATGCATAGGATGGTAGGGTTTTCTGTCTAAACATGCATAGGATTGTAGGGTTTTCTGTCTAAACATGCATAGGATTGGAGGATTTTCTGTGTAAACATGCATAGGATTGGAGGATTTTCTGTCTAAAGATGCATAGGATTGTAGGGTTTTCTGTCTAAAAATGCATAGGGTTGTTGGATTTTCTGTCTAAACATGCATAGGATTGGAGGATTTTCTGTGTAAACATGCATAGGATTGTAGGGTTTTCTGTCTAAACATGCATAGGATTGGAGGATTTTCTGTGTAAACATGCATAGGATTGTAGGGTTTTCTGTCTAAACATGCATAGGGTTGTTGGATTTTCTGTGTAAACATGCATAGGATTGGAGGATTGAGAGCTTCTCTACATTAAGGAAAATGCCATTGTTTACCCGTCACATCTGTGCTTCCTGTTTCTTTGGCACGATTAGTATGAGCTAGATTACACGGAGGAGGAGGGCGACAAGGCATGGAGGGTGCTGCTGCTGTTGAACTGAGGGAGCGCCTTCCTCCCTGGCATGTATGCAAAAGAGGGGGGTCTTGTTGTCTGTTTCATCACAGCCCCCAGGAAAGTCAGGACTTAGTTCTGAGTAGAAGTAAGATTTTGCTGTAAGTTTACATAGGGTTACCATATGGAAAGGAGGAAAGGGCTCCTGTACCTTCACCAGTTGCATAGAAAAGGGAATTTCAGCAGGTGTCACTCATAGGCATGCAGCACCTGGTGAAATTCCCTCTGCATCACAACAGTTAAAGCTGCAGGAACCCTGCCCTCATGACCAGATACAAAAGAGGGAAGGCTCCTGTGACTTTAATTGCTGTGATGAAGAGAGAATTTCACCAGGTGCTGCATACATACAAGTGACACCTGCTGAAATTCCCTTTTCTATGCAACTGTTAAAGATACAGGAAGCCTGTCCTCCTTTTCATATGGTCACCCTATGTATAGATTGTTCCAAAAGTGCTGACAACTATTTTATACATCTGTGTTTCTGTCTAAACTTGCATAGGATTGTAGGTTTTTCTGTCTAAAGATGCATAGGATTGTAGGGTTTTCTGTGTAAACATGCATAGGATTGTAGGGTTTTCTGTGTAAACATGCATAGGGTTGTAGGATTTTCTGTGTAAACATGCATAGGATTGTAGGATTTTCTGTCTAAACATGCATAGGATTGTTGGATTTTCTGTCTAAACATGCATAGGGTTGTAGGATTTTCTGTGTAAACATGCATAGGGTTGTAGGATTTTCTGTGTAAACATGCATAGGGTTGTAGGGTTTTCTGGCTAAACATGCATAGGATTGTAGGGTTTTCTGGCTAAACATGCATAGGGTTGTAGGGGTTTCTGTCTAAACATGCATAGGACTGTAGGGGTTTCTGTCTAAACATGCATAGGATTGTAGGTTTTTCTGTCTAAAGATGCATAGGATTGTAGGGTTTTCTGTCTAAACATGCATAGGGTTGTAGGGTTTTCTGTCTAAACAAGCATAGGATTGTAGGGTTTTCTGTGTAAACATGCATAGGATTGTAGGATTTTCTGTGTAAACATGCATAGGATTGTAAGATTTTCTGTGTAAACATCCATAGGATTGTAGGGTTTCTGTCTAAACATGCATAGGGTTGTTGGATTTTCTGTCTAAACATGCATAGGGTTGTTGGATTTTCTGTCTAAACATGCATAGGGTTGTAGGATTTTCTGTGTAAACATGCATAGGATTGTTGGATTTTCTGTCTAAACATGCATAGGGTTGTAGGATTTTCTGTGTAAACATGCATAGGATTGTAGGATTTTCTGTCTAAACATGCATAGGGTTGTAGGATTTTCTGTGTAAACATGCATAGGATTGTAGGGTTTTCTGTGTAAACATGCATAGGATTGTAGGGTTTTCTGTGTAAACATGCATAGGATTGTAGGGTTTTCTGTCTAAACATGCATAGGATTGTAGGGTTTTCTGTCTAAACATGCATAGGGTTGTAGGATTTTCTGTTTAAACATGCATAGGACTGTAGGGTTTTCTGTCTAAACATGCATAGGATTGTAGGTTTTTCTGTCTAAAGATGCATAGGGTTGTAGGGTTTTCTGTCTAAACATGCATAGGGTTGTAGGGTTTTCTGTCTAAACATGCATAGGATTGTAGGGTTTTCTGTCTAAACATGCATAGGGTTGTAGGATTTTCTGTCTAAACATGCATAGGACTGTAGGGTTTTCTGTCTAAACATGCATAGGATTGTAGGGTTTTCTGTCTAAAGATGCATAGGATTGTAGGGTTTTCTGTGTAAACATGCATAGGATTGTAGGGTTTTCTGTCTAAACATGCATAGGATTGTAGGGTTTTCTGTCTAAACATGCATAGGATTGGAGGATTTTCTGTGTAAACATGCATAGGATTGGAGGATTTTCTGTCTAAAGATGCATAGGATTGTAGGGTTTTCTGTCTAAAAATGCATAGGGTTGTTGGATTTTCTGTCTAAACATGCATAGGATTGGAGGATTTTCTGTGTAAACATGCATAGGATTGTAGGGTTTTCTGTCTAAACATGCATAGGATTGGAGGATTTTCTGTGTAAACATGCATAGGATTGTAGGGTTTTCTGTCTAAACATGCATAGGGTTGTTGGATTTTCTGTGTAAACATGCATAGGATTGGAGGATTGAGAGCTTCTCTACATTAAGGAAAATGCCATTGTTTACCCGTCACATCTGTGCTTCCTGTTTCTTTGGCACGATTAGTATGAGCTAGATTACACGGAGGAGGAGGGCGACAAGGCATGGAGGGTGCTGCTGCTGTTGAACTGAGGGAGCGCCTTCCTCCCTGGCATGTATGCAAAAGAGGGGGGTCTTGTTGTCTGTTTCATCACAGCCCCCAGGAAAGTCAGGACTTAGTTCTGAGTAGAAGTAAGATTTTGCTGTAAGTTTACATAGGGTTACCATATGGAAAGGAGGAAAGGGCTCCTGTACCTTCACCAGTTGCATAGAAAAGGGAATTTCAGCAGGTGTCACTCATAGGCATGCAGCACCTGGTGAAATTCCCTCTGCATCACAACAGTTAAAGCTGCAGGAACCCTGCCCTCATGACCAGATACAAAAGAGGGAAGGCTCCTGTGACTTTAATTGCTGTGATGAAGAGAGAATTTCACCAGGTGCTGCATACATACAAGTGACACCTGCTGAAATTCCCTTTTCTATGCAACTGTTAAAGATACAGGAAGCCTGTCCTCCTTTTCATATGGTCACCCTATGTATAGATTGTTCCAAAAGTGCTGACAACTATTTTATACATCTGTGTTTCTGTCTAAACTTGCATAGGATTGTAGGTTTTTCTGTCTAAAGATGCATAGGATTGTAGGGTTTTCTGTGTAAACATGCATAGGATTGTAGGGTTTTCTGTGTAAACATGCATAGGGTTGTAGGATTTTCTGTGTAAACATGCATAGGATTGTAGGATTTTCTGTCTAAACATGCATAGGATTGTTGGATTTTCTGTCTAAACATGCATAGGGTTGTAGGATTTTCTGTGTAAACATGCATAGGGTTGTAGGATTTTCTGTGTAAACATGCATAGGGTTGTAGGGTTTTCTGGCTAAACATGCATAGGATTGTAGGGTTTTCTGGCTAAACATGCATAGGGTTGTAGGGGTTTCTGTCTAAACATGCATAGGACTGTAGGGGTTTCTGTCTAAACATGCATAGGATTGTAGGTTTTTCTGTCTAAAGATGCATAGGATTGTAGGGTTTTCTGTCTAAACATGCATAGGGTTGTAGGGTTTTCTGTCTAAACAAGCATAGGATTGTAGGGTTTTCTGTGTAAACATGCATAGGATTGTAGGATTTTCTGTGTAAACATGCATAGGATTGTAAGATTTTCTGTGTAAACATCCATAGGATTGTAGGGTTTCTGTCTAAACATGCATAGGGTTGTTGGATTTTCTGTCTAAACATGCATAGGGTTGTTGGATTTTCTGTCTAAACATGCATAGGGTTGTAGGATTTTCTGTGTAAACATGCATAGGATTGTTGGATTTTCTGTCTAAACATGCATAGGGTTGTAGGATTTTCTGTGTAAACATGCATAGGATTGTAGGATTTTCTGTCTAAACATGCATAGGGTTGTAGGATTTTCTGTGTAAACATGCATAGGATTGTAGGGTTTTCTGTGTAAACATGCATAGGATTGTAGGGTTTTCTGTGTAAACATGCATAGGATTGTAGGGTTTTCTGTCTAAACATGCATAGGATTGTAGGGTTTTCTGTCTAAACATGCATAGGGTTGTAGGATTTTCTGTTTAAACATGCATAGGACTGTAGGGTTTTCTGTCTAAACATGCATAGGATTGTAGGTTTTTCTGTCTAAAGATGCATAGGGTTGTAGGGTTTTCTGTCTAAACATGCATAGGGTTGTAGGGTTTTCTGTCTAAACATGCATAGGATTGTAGGGTTTTCTGTCTAAACATGCATAGGGTTGTAGGATTTTCTGTCTAAACATGCATAGGACTGTAGGGTTTTCTGTCTAAACATGCATAGGATTGTAGGGTTTTCTGTCTAAAGATGCATAGGATTGTAGGGTTTTCTGTGTAAACATGCATAGGATTGTAGGGTTTTCTGTCTAAACATGCATAGGGTTGTTGGATTTTCTGTCTAAACATCCATAGGATTGTAGGGTTTTCTGTCTAAAGATGCATAGGATTGTAGGGTTTTCTGTCTAAACATGCATAGGATTGTAGGGTTTTCTGTGTAAACATGCATAGGGTTGTTGGATTTTCTGTCTAAACTCCCTCGCAGGGTTGTTGTGGCTATTAAATGGACAAGAGGAGAACTATGTAAGCCACCTATGTAAACCACATACCAGCCTCTGATACAAAAGTCCTGTTGGGTGGGGCTGGGAGAATTTCACTAGGTGCTGTGTGCATACCTATGACACCTGCTGAAATTCCCTTTTCTATGCAACTGTTAAAGATACAGGAGCCCTGTGCGCCTTTCCATGTGGCTACGTTGACCCTATGGAAAGGAGGACAAGGCTCCTGTATCTTTAACAGTTGGATAGAAACGGGAATTTGTAAAGGATTTTGGGGTGGCCTGGACAATTAAGCCCCATTCACTTTCCAAAAAGCCTGCTCTTAGGAGATGGAAACTAGCAGGACTGGTTTGATATGGATCATACAAACATAAGAAGAACCATGCTGGATCAGACCAAGGGTCCATCTAGTCCTGCAATCTGTTCACACAGTGGCCAACCAGCTGTTGACCAGGGACCCACAAGCAGGACACATTGCAAATGCAAGCACCAACCCATGTTCCCCAGCAACTGGAGATAGCACACAACCATCAGGGCTAGTAGCCCTTGATAGCCTTTAAATCCCATTGTTAGTAGTCCATGGAAGTGATTGGTAGAGATTCAGACAAAATGTTGTCCTGTGGTGTATCATTATTTCAGGCAGGATATTTTTCAGTGCCTTCTGTTGTCTGCTGCCAATGTATGTACGTTAATTCAGGGCTGGCATAAATTGAATTCCCCCCTCTATTTAGGCTTTCTGATACTTTCTGTATTGCTGCAGGTCTCCAAGCTGCTGATCTATGGAGAAAATTAAAGTTCTCACTCTTCATGGACAATTTGACCTTCTTTTCCCAGAAGTTTTCTTTTTCTTTTTAGTTACTACATAAAATACAGGAAGGGAATTCTGACCTTTCTAATAAATTCCTAATGTTCTTTCCAATCTAGCTCTGAGATAAAATGCTGTAATGAAATGAAATAAATAAAATGCATTTTTTTAAAAAAATAAAAGCTCCACATGGCCATATTAAGGACTCCGGCTTTATTTATTAAAACATTTTTATCCTGCCCTATATCACAAGGATCTCAGGGCGGCGTACAGATAAAAGTATACATATAAAATAGAACAATAAACATACAATTCTAAAACAAATTAAACCATTAATACGTTAAAACCAATATGAAATTTTAAAAGAGTAAAATCCAATTAAAACGAAACAGTGGATTTAGCCATCAAAGGCTTTTTTAAAAAGCCATGCTTAACCTGGTGCCGAAATGAAGCCAGGGCTGGCACCAGTTGGGCCTCCAGGGGGAGGGAATTCCACAGCCGGGGTGCAACAACAGAGAAGGCCCTGTCCCATGTTCCACCATAGCATATATCTGGTGTTGGTAGGGCACCGAGAAAGGCTCCTCAGACATGCCTCGGCAGGCAGATATAGGCTTTAAATCTGAAACAACACGTAAGTACATAAGAAGAGCCCTGCTGGATCAGACCCTGGGTCCATCCTGTCCAAAGTACAGTTCACACAGGGGCCAGCCAGCTGACCATGGAGAAACCACAAGCAAGACATGAATGCAACAGCACTCACAACTTTCACACCTTTGTGAGAGGTGTGTGTAGAGACTATTGAAGTACTTTCTTCCTTATTCAGTTGCTTACTGTGAAGACTGAAGTATATAGGAATAAATAAAGGCTTTTCTATGCAACTGTTAAAGATACAGGAGCGCTGTCCTCCTTTCCATAGGGTCACTCTACAGGAGCGAGACATGCTGAATCCAGCAGCGGCTTGTGACTCCGATGTCAGTGGGGTGGTGAATCCGCTCTGGGTTTCAGCCAGAACTCTAAAGGAGCTTTTCAAAGTGCTGCACCTATTTTGGGGATGGGGTTCCACACCTTGGAGAGCTCCTTTGGAATTCTGGCTGGCTATAACTGAAACTTGGCACGGATTCATAGCCCCACTGACATCAGAGTCACCAGCCCCACTGTGACCATATGAAAAGGAGGACAGGGCTCCTGTATCTTTATAGAAAAAGGAATTTCAGCAGGTGTCATTTGTATGCATGCAGCACCTGGTGAAATTCCCTTTTCATCCCAACAGTGAAAGCTGCAGGAGCTATACTAGAGTGATCATATACAAAAGAGGGCAGGGCTCCTGCAGCTTTCCTGTTGTGATGAAAAGGAAATTTCATCAGGTGCTGCATGCATACAAATGACACCTGCTGAAATTCCTTTTTCTATACAACTGTTAAAGATACAGGAGCCGTATCCTCCTTTTCATATGGTCACCCTAGCCATACGACGGTTCTGACCCACGGGGCACAATCAACAAGAACATTTTCTTGTGCACGCCCCATTGAATGAATGAAAGCTGCACAAGGGCACTCCCAGTGCTTTTGCACAGCTCCTCATATTCCTTTCAATGGGTCCTTTGCAGGACAATGTTCTGGTTAGTTGTGCCTCGTATTAATTAGCAGAAAGAAGAAGTCTACAATTTGGATGTTCTGCTTTGCGTACCAAAATGTCTTAGGCAGATCCTAGTTACTCTGAGCTTAGCCAGAGATCTCTTGAGTTAGATTTAAGTTGTTTCTCTTGGTTTTTACATGCATGCCAGGATGTCCAAAGTCATACAAATATAGCAACGTGGGCAGAAGGAAAACTGGTCCTGCAGTCTAGAGATTGTGATTGTGTGTGTGTGTGTGACATTCTCTGTACGATTGCTTTGAATCCCACACTGGCCAAGACCTGAGATGAATAGACAGTTACCCTTAATCAGGAGCAGTGGGAGTATTAAAAGCCAGCTGCCAAAATGTGTGGCTGTGGGTTTGCTGCAATAGATCCAGCTACCAACCAGAGAAAGGAAAAGAAAAATTTAAAAAATATGTTGAGGGGGCCTGAGAAAGGGGTACAAGATTGTGAGCAATGTGTGAGTAAACCAGGACCATTTTCTCCTTCTTCCAATGACACTGATTGGCAGTAGATTCAGAACAGACGAAGGGAAGTAATTCATCACACAATACATAATAAATTAACTTATAGAATTCATTACCACAAAATGGAGAGATTCCCTTTAGCTTAGATATTTGTTTCTAAAGTGTAGACAAATTAATGGGAGATAGGTCCAGCCAAGCAAGCCAAAGAGAGCATCCATGATTAGATGCAGTATACCTCATAGCTAGATGCTGAATGCAAACAGGACATGGCTGTTACATCACACACACTCAGGTCAGGGCTCCTGCGGCTTTCACTGTTGTGATGAAGAGGGAATTTCACCAGGGCTGTGATCAGTACTGGAAGCAGGCTTCTACCTGTAAATCCTCAGCTGGATAGAAGGGAAATTGCAGTGCAGTTTGGGACCAATGCACATGATGGTTCCTCCTCCAATCCAAATATCCTGCACAGAATTGAACTGTGCTTTGCAGGCATAAGATTTTGCATTGGAGCTTACTCTATAGTAAGCCACCTTGAGGCCCAGGGGATGGCCTTGTTTGCTCCCAGTCGGCATGGATGGCCCCCGCCCCCACCCTCCCTCTTTTCTAATGTAGGGTGACCATATTTTAGAAACCAGTTGGATTGGATAGGAGGAGAACATTCTAGAGTAGAGAGATAGAGCTGGGTGTCATCTTGTGTGTAGATGTGAATAAAAAAATGGAATTTTATGAGGTCCCAACAAAGAGAAAGCAAAGGAATAGCTCTCCATAATCCAAGAGCACTGAAAATGACATTCTTTGGCCAAAGGGGTGAAAGAGTGTAACCAGAGCTGACTTAACGTTATTTAAAAGTTCAATATATTAGGAAATATATGTTTAAAACCCAAGTAGGAAAACATTGACTACACTTTTATAAAAACACACATAGAATAGTAGAGTTGGAAGGTGCCTATAAGGCCATCAAGTCCAAACCCCTGCTCAATGCCACACAGTAAATATTTAGATGAAAAACACACACGTGCTACACAGTAAATAATTGACAGAGAAGTGTAAATGCAAAAGAACATCACATGCAGGTAGGAAATGGAGAAAATGTTTTAAAATAGAAAAGGATGTTGAAGTCTGAGCCTCAACAGTAAATAAAATAAAATGGTGAGGAAAAACTGAACCCAGCTGCTCAGGAGCAGAGCATCTAGTCCCAAAAGGCTAGCTCACAAAAGATGGGCCAGCAGCAGCCTTAAAAACTGAAAGAGGGGCATGATCCAAGTAATAAATCCCTTTTTCTTAAAACAACAACAACAACAACAACCCAGACAAACATACAAACTATGGCTACAACCAGGAAACAACTGTTAACAAAAACTGGATATATGTAAAAAGGGGAATTATAAAACAAAAGCAGAGTCCTTTCCCTAGGGTGCTATCACTATTTTGTAATCCATTGATACCCCTAAATTTTCCTGATTTGCAAAAGGAGTTTTCTAGTTTTAGGCACCTAATGTTACAGAAACCCATGGAGCAGCCAGGTGCAGGGAGTAAAAACACTGTAACTCCCCCCACTTTCTGGTCCATTTTCCTACAATATCAGAGATTTCTTACCCTTTTTGCTGGACCACAGACTAAAGGAAACAAATATTCTCTGCCCTCAACTGAAAGCAAATCAAGCTGGAAAATGGGGATGCTGGACACCCAGGCAGAAATATGCCTGGGGAGCAAGCCAAATCAAGCCTCCTGTTGCACATGCTGCAGCTAGTAAAATGGAGAAACCGGAAGCCTGAGAGGATCGAAAACATGCCCAGGCAAGCCCAGCTGAAAACAAACAAACCTCCCCATGTTTTGCTTGATGCGGCTTGGGAAAGGGGGGGGGGGGGCTGGATGTCCGAGCAGTCAGAAACAAGCCCAGGAACAAAGAGGGGGGCTGCTCTGAAGGCCAGGACAGCCAAATTGCCACCAGTGTGACACGGCCTGAAAAAGAGAGGGGGAATTAATGGCCCAGGCAGGAACAAGGCAAGGTAAGACATTTTAAACACACCCCCTCTTCAATCTTACCTCTTTCGACCTCTTCTTTCCCCACAGCTTCTCCTCGCCCGGTGACCTGTTCCCCTCCTCTCCTTCTCGGGTCTTCTCTCCCTTCCTTGCAGCCTCTCCTCGCCCGGTGACCTGTTCCCCTCCTCTCCTTCTCCGGTCTTCTCTTCCTTCCTTGAAGCCTCTCCTCGCCCGGTGACCTGTTCCCCGCCTTTCCTTTTCTTGTCTTCTCTTCCTTCTCTGAAGCCCCATAGAGGAAGGGAGGGGGTGGAGACGCTTCCAGGAAGTCCCAGAACACGTCCCCCAGCCCCCTCCCTCAGCGTCAATGGGGCCTTGTACATGCCCTGCACAATCGCGCAAGCCAAGTACAAGGCCCCATGGAGGCAGGGAGGGGGAGGGCCGCTTGGAGGAAGCCTGGGCCCAGCTGATTAAAGGCCGGGTCCCAGGGACTGGAGAGGGCCGCGCGGGCGGGGGGAGGGGGGCCCTAGCCGGGGGTGGGGGGGGGGAGAGGAGGTTCTTACCTCCTTCCTAGTTCCAGGCTTGGTGGTAAATGGGTCCTCACCATAACAGGAAGTGTCGAAAAGGGCTATTGCGACACTTCCTATTACTGTAAGGACTCCATTTCCCGCCCTGCCTGGAACGAGGAAGGAGGTAAGCACGTCCTCTCCTCTCCTTCTCCTCCCCCCTCCGCCCAAGTAGGCTGTGTGTGTGTGTGTGTTTGTTTGATTCCTTAGCCTGCTGCTGCTGCTGCGGCAGCAGCGGAGACCAGGAATCACACACACACACACACACACACACACCACCGGCGCAGCGCTTCCCTCGCCTAGTCGCACCCCCACCCCAGTGACGCGGGCCCCCCCTCTCCTCCCCCCCTCCTCCCCCCCCTCCTCCCCCCCCGCCCAAGTCAGCTGCAGACCCGGGTTTCAACTGAGCGCCCGGCTTGCTTTCGGGTGGAGCCGGGCGCTCAATTGAAACCCGGGACTGCAGCCTACGGAGAAAGTGAAACGGGGGTGGGGGTGGGGGGCGACTTCCCCCCCCATTTCCCCCCCCCGCTACGCCTGGGCCCGCTGCTGCACGAATGCAGCAGCGGCTCCAGGCAAGCTCCCTCACCCCACTTACCTGACCGGTTGGGGATGAGCGCCGGCTGCGCTCTCCCTGCTTCTCCGTTTCCCTCTGGGGATTCTGAAGCTCACGCGCATGCGTGAGCTTATCAGATTCCCCATTGAGAAACATGGGATTTTAAAAAATTAATTAAAAATTGATGCAACAGTCTTTTAAAAAAAGAAAGGCCATTCCATCAATCGGATGGATAGGGGAATTTAATCCTGATTATGGATTCCTCCGGGAGGCTTCCCCTTTTGCTCTACAACTGCGCAAAAAAAAAAGTCGCCACCCCCCGGAGGAAACAAAGCAGATTGCGACAGACATGCTTTTCCCTGTTTTTTCAACTTTAAACTCCCACCCAGACCTCAATATTTCAGGAATCTCCCTGAAACGCGCAGGGAATGTAAAGCCAGCATTTCTTTCTTGGAGTACCGCGTTTCAGAAAGATTTCTGAAATATTTTTCATTTTAGACTGCGAGGTTTACCACCCCAGTACCAATTGCAAATAACATTGTAGAATCTTCAGATTACTGACGGGCCTTAACATACAGCAGCCACTCCCGTGGCTGCTGTAATCTGAAGGTTTGTCAGAGGACAGCCCAAGGATGACCATATGAAAAGGAGGACAGGGCTCCTGTATCTTTAACAGTTGTATTGAAAAGGGAATTTCAGCAGGTGTCATTTGTATATATGGAGAACCTGGTGAAATTCCCTCTTCTTCACCACAGTTCAAGCTGCAGGAGCTATACTAGAGTGACCAGATTTGAAAGTGGGCAGGGCACCTGCAGCATTAACTGGGGTGAAGAAGAGGGAATTTCACCAGGTCCTCCATATATACAAATGACACCTGCTGAAATTCCCTTTTCAATACAACTGTTAAAGATACAGGAGCCTTGTCCTCCTTTTCATATGGTCACCCTAGACAGTCCTCTATTTGAAGGTGTCTTCTGTTTGAAGAACTCTCTGAGTCCAAGTCCAATTTAAAGATAACGAGCCGTAAGAAGGGAGAGCACCAGTGCCCTAAAGTTGCCCATCAACATTTAACCCCTGGGTATAAGATGGAGCCAGGCACACAGCTTATCTGGTCACAGTCTTCCCCATGCACTATACGTCCGTGTAAATTACAGCAGTTATTTTTTAAATTTTTTGCAGATTTATGTAAATCTGTGTTTTCTTTTGTCCTCTTCTTTTGGTGATGCACATCCTCTTTTTTGGGCAACATGTAACCAGCCGCCCTGTTCATACACGCATGTATATTTCTGGCTTATTCTGGTCTCGAATATTATTAGGGATGCCACGAGCATTTGAATGAAGGATGCTAGAAAAGCGAACTCCCATTTTTGAATGCTTGCTAGAGGATTTGAGGTGAACAGAGCCCTGCTTACCTCAGATCTGCGAGCGCCTTGATCTTGCGTCCCACTTCCCTGTCCCCCACTGGCAAGAGCCCCTTGACCTTAATCCTCCTCTTCCGGGTCGTTCACCTGCCTCTTGCTGCGGTCCAGAAAATCCTCATGGAGAGAAGGAAGAGCAGCAGATGCCACGGACACGTTGCTCCCCGGTTCTCTGCCTGGCAAGCAAGCAAGGCGCAGCAATGATGAGAAATGATGAGCCAGTGTGGTGTAGTGGCTAAGGTGTTGGACTGGGAGTTGGGAGATCTGAGTTCTAGTCACCACCAGTGCCATCTTAACGCATGGGCACGCTGGGCAGTTGCCTGGGGCCCCCACGAGCATAGGGGCCCCATGCTAATCTATGCACAGACCAGAATTTAACACTAATTTTTGTTTTTCTAGTTCAAGGCTCATGTTATATTGTCCAAACGTTTGTATTGATTAATCTTTGCTGTACAGCATGGTTTTTTTTAATGTCAAAACACTGATTTTGTTGGAGGTACCAATAAATATAGGTTTATTTTATCGATAATTTACATTTTTATTCCTGTGAGTGGTTGTGTAGGCAGGGCCCAGTGCACTGCTTTGCCCGGGGGCCTATAATGCTGTTACGACTGCCCTGGTCCCCTCTAAGCCATGGAAACCCATTGGGTGACTTTGGGCCAGTCACAGGCCTTAGCTAGACCTACCTGATAATCCAGGATGGAGGAGGGAAGATCTTGCGTTGCGATTAATGCAAGATCCCTCCTCTGTTTACACGTGAGGCGTGACGACTTCAGGAAGAGAGCCGTGGTGCCCACCATTTTTTTTAAAAGGAGACAGAGCGCATGAACGGTCGTGCACAAAGGTAAGTTGTTGGGTTTTTTTTTAAAAAAACGTAATTTCTTTGCTACCCCTACCCAACCCCCGATGGGCGCAGCACTCCTGGCTCCACGCGAGTAATCACGCAGAGCTGGGTCAAGCTGTGGCAACGGGCCACACGTTCTGCGGTCTTGGGCTCAGCCCAGGACCACGGAAAAAACGGTCCCAAAGTGGAGGGCGAGATCCCAGGGCAAGGGAGGGATGATCCCTCCCTGATCCTGGAATCCCCTGTGCATCAAGTGGACACACTGGGACAATCCTGGGGTTCACCCTGGGATTTCGCCCGGTCTAGCTAAGACCACAGACTTTCAACCCAACCTACCTCACAGGGTGGTTGTTGTGAGGAGAAAATGGAGAGGAGGAGGAGGATTATGTATGCTGCCTTGGGTTCCTTGGAGGAAAAAAGGTGGGATATAAATGTAATAAATAATGAGAAAGAGGAGGAGGAGCAAGAACAGCCAGTGACAACGGTGATAATGTAGACTCAGTGATGGAGGGGGCCTGTGGAGTGTATCTTGCCCAAGGGCCCTCAAAACCTGGAGACAGCACTGATGGAACGCAGCAGTTTTGGCGAGGGCACAAGATCCAGTGGGTTTTCTTCTATCTGGGGACAAAGGCCATTGCAAAAGTTGTCTACTCACCTGAATGTATTTTATTTATTTTATTTATTTATTTAAGGATTTTTATGCCGCCATTCAGCCAAAAAAGGCTCTCATGGCGGCTTACAAAAGTATTTCTTGACAGTCCCTGCCCACAGGCTTACAATCTAAAAGACATGACACAAAAGGAAAGGGGATTGGGAGGGAGGAGGAGGAGGGGGAAAAGGAAAGCAAATTCAGGCACTACAATCTTAGTTGGAAAGTTCAGCAGTTACAGTTGGCAGTTGGCAGCAGGAGGGAGAGGGCTCTGAGCTGGAGCTGGACCCAGGCACGGTGGAGAGGTGCCCGGCTGCTGCTTCCTCCCTCACTGGTGGCCTCTGCAGAGACAGTTGGCAGCAGGAGGGAGGGGGCTCTCAGCTGGAGCTGGACCCAGGCACGGTGGAGAGGTGCCTGGCTGCTGCTTCCTCCCTCACTGGTGGCCTCTGCAGAGACAGTTGGTAGCAGGAGGGAGGGGGCTCTCAGCTGGAGCTGGACCCAGGCACGGTGGAGAGGTGCCCGGCTGCTGCTTCCTCCCTCACTGGTGGCCTCTGCAGAGACAGTTGGCAGCAGGAGGGAGGGGGCTCTCAGCTGGAGCTGGACCCAGGCACGGTGGAGAGGTGCCTGGCTGCTGCTTCCTCCCTCACTGGTGGCCTCTGCAGAGACAGTTGGTAGCAGGACGGAGGGGGCTCTGAGCTGGAGCTGGACCCAGGCACGGTGGAGAGGTGCCTGGCTGCTGCTTCCTCCCTCACTGGTGGCCTCTGCAGAGACAGTTGGTAGCAGGAGGGAGGGGGCTCTCAGCTGGAGCTGGACCCAGGCACGGTGGAGAGGTGCCTGGCTGCTGCTTCCTCCCTCACTGGTGGCCTCTGCAGAGACAGTTGGTAGCAGGACGGAGGGGGCTCTGAGTTGGAGCTGGACCCAGGCACGGTGGAGAGGTGCCTGGCTGCTGCTTCCTCCCTCACTGGTGGCCTCTGCAGAGACAGTTGGTAGCAGGAGGGAGGGGGCTCTCAGCTGGAGCTGGACCCAGGCACGGTGGAGAGGTGCCCGGCTGCTGCTTCCTCCCTCACTGGTGGCCTCTGCAGAGACAGTTGGTAGCAGGAGGGAGGGGGCTCTCAGCTGGAGCTGGACCCAGGCACGGTGGAGAGGTGCCCGGCTGCTGCTTCCTCCCTCACTGGTGGCCTCTGCAGAGACAGTTGGCAGCAGGAGGGAGGGGGCTCTCAGCTGGAGCTGGACCCAGGCACGGTGGAGAGGTGCCTGGCTGCTGCTTCCTCCCTCACTGGTGGCCTCTGCAGAGACAGTTGGTAGCAGGACGGAGGGGGCTCTGAGTTGGAGCTGGACCCAGGCACGGTGGAGAGGTGCCTGGCTGCTGCTTCCTCCCTCACTGGTGGCCTCTGCAGAGACAGTTGGTAGCAGGAGGGAGGGGGCTCTCAGCTGGAGCTGGACCCAGGCACGGTGGAGAGGTGCCTGGCTGCTGCTTCCTCCCTCACTGGTGGCCTCTGCAGAGACAGTTGGCAGCAGGAGGGAGGGGGCTCTCAGCTGGAGCTGGACCCAGGCACGGTGGAGAGGTGCCCGGCTGCTGCTTCCTCCCTCACTGGTGGCCTCTGCAGAGACAGTTGGCAGCAGGAGGGAGGGGGCTCTCTGCTGGAGCTGGACCCAGGCACGGTGGAGAGGTGCCTGGCTGCTGCTTCCTCCCTCACTGGTGGCCTCTGCAGAGACAGTTGGTAGCAGGACGGAGGGGGCTCTGAGTTGGAGCTGGACCCAGGCACGGTGGAGAGGTGCCTGGCTGCTGCTTCCTCTCTCACTGGTGGCCTCTGCAGAGACAGTTGGTAGCAGGAGGGAGGGGGCTCTCAGCTGGAGCTGGACCCAGGCACGGTGGAGAGGTGCCCGGCTGCTGCTTCCTCCCTCACTGGTGGCCTCTGCAGAGACAGTTGGCAGCAGGAGGGAGGGGGCTCTCAGCTGGAGCTGGACCCAGGCACGGTGGAGAGGTGCCTGGCTGCTGCTTCCTCCCTCACTGGTGGCCTCTGCAGAGACAGTTGGTAGCAGGAGGGAGGGGGCTCTCAGCTGGAGCTGGACCCAGGCACGGTGGAGAGGTGCCCGGCTGCTGCTTCCTCCCTCACTGGTGGCCTCTGCAGAGACAGTTGGCAGCAGGAGGGAGGGGGCTCTCAGCTGGAGCTGGACCCAGGCACGGTGGAGAGGTGCCTGGCTGCTGCTTCCTCCCTCACTGGTGGCCTCTGCAGAGACAGTTGGTAGCAGGAGGGAGGGGGCTCTCAGCTGGAGCTGGACCCAGGCACGGTGGAGAGGTGCCTGGCTGCTGCTTCCTCCCTCACTGGTGGCCTCTGCAGAGACAGTTGGCAGCAGGAGGGAGGGGGCTCTCAGCTGGAGCTGGACCCAGGCACGGTGGAGAGGTGCCCGGCTGCTGCTTCCTCCCTCACTGAATGTATGTGGTGGTGGTGGGACTTGTTACCTTCTTTTGGCCAACAATTCCCTTCACTGCTTGTCATTTGCTATGCCGGCTAAGCCTGATGGTAAGCCAAAAGATTTGGAAGGTCACAGGTTTTCCTCTCCTGCCCTAAAGTCTCAAGGTCCTTCTCCGTGAGCCCCTGCCAAAGGAAGTGAGGCAGGTGGCTACTAAGAGGAGGGCCTTCTCTGCTGTGGCACCCCGGCTGTGGAATGAGCTCCCTAAGGAGGTTCGCCTGGCACCTACACTGTACTCTTTTAGATGCCAGGTGAAGACCTTTTTATTCTCTCAGCATTTTAACAGTCTAAAAACTTAATTTTAACTTTGCTGTTTTAAATTCGTATCTTAAATTTAAGATACACTGCTGCTGATTTTATCCTGGTTGTGTTTTTATATTGTATTTTATAGCATGCTTTTATACTGTTTAATACTTTGAATGGTTTTTAATTTTTGTGAACCACCCAGAGAGCTTGGGCTATTGGGCAGTATAAAAATGCAATAAATAAATAAATAAATAAATAAATAAATAAATAAATAAATAAAGGGTATTTACAATGGTGGATGCCTGGAGCTTATCGGAGGAATGCCATTCCCAGTGACACTGCCCCCTTCTCCTCCTGTGAGCTCAGCCTCCCACCCCTGTGCCTGGGAGAAATAAAATAAGATGGAAACAGCAGGGGCTGTGACACTCACTGAGATGGGAGGAGTTCACGCACTTTGGGGGATCATCAGAGGACCTCATCCTCAGGGCCCTTTGTGACACCCACCCTCCACTGGGTTTACTTCTGGATCACTTTACTTCTTTTATGACTCCAAAGGACCCAGCTCAGGTGCTCTCGTCAGGGCTAGAGATGCCAACTCTGTCCCTGTGGCGTGCCTACTTCTGCTTAGTCCCCCACAGCAGCACAGATCAGCACCTTTTGACCCAACCTTCTCCCTTCCGCTGCCACCATATGATTACCTGTATCCTTCCCCAGGTACTCCAATGTCCACACCCAGGATTAAATAAACGTTATTCTTTTAACAAGATGGTTATGCAAGTTCAAAGCTTATTGGTTTCTCTCAGTGACAAGCGTAATGGTTTCAGAGCACAAAGCGTAATGGTGTCATAGGTTACTTCACTTAATTGCTTCACAATATACAACTTCAAGTACCCCTACCTACTCTACCCCTTTCTAAACTACACTATACTTTTTCCCCACACTCTAATCCAGGGGTCCCCAACCTGTTAGGAACTGGGCCGCGCAGGTGAGCTGCTTTCACCCACCCATCCCCACTCCCACCCCATGTACCTGGGCGCAGGGCGCCATCTCGCCTGCCCAGCCGAAGCGAAGCCAGGACGCTGGAGTGGGGTGGGCGGCTTCAGAACGGCGCTGCCACGACACAGGCTCTGAACACCAGACCTCACGTCTGCCACCACTTCGTATGGGGCGACACAAGCTCTGAACACCAGACCCGGCCGAGGCTACTCCCTGCTCAAGCCAAGCACCACCGCTTGATACGCCTGAGGTGAGGGATAAAGCCCACCTTCCTCCAAACTATGTGGAGAAAGGGGTTAAAATGGAGAATGGATTTTAATATATATAATAATACGCTGTGAGTTATATCTGCTTAGGTGAATGATTGTCAGAGTGGGTGTTATATGTGTAAACTTAAGATGATAAATGCCAAACAGACACGTGGGATTTTTGTGGTAGTTTAAAAACAAAACAATCAAAATTTATTTTTAAAAGTTCATAAGCTTTGTTTCAAATAACAACATTTAAAAACCTTTTTGAAACCTTTCATACAATCCTGTCACTCCTTCACATACGCGCTTTCCTTTTTCTCACACAATCACTCTTGAACTTTCTTTATTCTCAGTATTGATTAATATACATCCACTACGTGCACACCACACTCTAAACACACCACTCACTACACTGACTCTCAAATTTCCCAGAACTTAAGTACCATAAATACAGAGAGCACTACAGACTTTAAGAGTACCTAACAAGTCCCCCTGAAAAGCTTCCCTGAAAAAGATCTCAATCCCCTCAGTCCTTCCCTTATATATCACTCCTCCCCGCTCCCAAGACATTCTAACTCCGCCCACTCAGGCCAACATTCTACAAACCACAGACTTACAAACTGCAGACATACATTTGGAATTGACTTGTGGGGTGTAATGCCACAGGCGCGCCCGGCCGGAAGCCGCTCTGGGAGAGCGACTTCCGGGCGCGCCATTCCGAAGCCACCCGCCCACCCCAGCGTCCTGGCTTCACTTCGGCTGGGTGCCCAGCCAAAGTGAAGCTAGGACGCTGGAGTGGGGGGGGGGGGGGTCGGGTGTGGCTTCCCCAAATCATCCACTCAACCCCCCCCCCCCCGGTCCATGGAAAAATTGTCTTCCATGAAACCGGTCCCTGGTGCCAAAAAGGTCGAGGACCACTGCTCTAATCCACCAAAACACGCAGACCCTTCCTATCTCTATCCCTCATAAAATCCTCTCCTCTCACACCTTCACTCCTCAGAAGCAGCCTATAATTCTCCACAGTCCTTTGACTCCTCCCCTTCTCACAGCCAATCCAGACTCTCCTTCCATCCAGCACTCATCCCCCCTCCCATGGCTCATACTTACCAATCTGCAACAGCCATACAGTGAGTGCTTACTTTAAACTCTGCAAACCTTAATAAATTCTTATACTTTACACTTAATAACATAGGCATAAGCAGTAAAACATCACACCCTCTCAAACTTCCAGTCAGCATGGAGCTCGTTCTAACAAGCTCATGCACAGACCTTGTTTATAATTCAATGTTGCAGGATGAAGCTGTCTTCCTCTGGCAAATGGCTCCCAATGACCCTTCCTTAAATTTATGTGACGTCATTTTACTAGCCTTTGCCAGGTTTGTAACAGCTAGTTAGTTCTTCTTAGTTGGAATATTCTGATTTCTTGAAACTCCGGTGCTAACTCGGAGAGGAAACCAATGTGAGGAACACAGTCATAAAATCAAAGAATAGCAGAGTTGGAAGGGGCCTACAAGGCCATCAAGTCCAACCCCCTGCTCAATGCAGGAATCCACCCTGAAGCATCCCTGACAGATGGTTGTCCAGCTGCCTCTTGAAGGCCTCTAGTGTGGGAGAGCCCAAAACTTCCCTATGTAACTGGTTCCATTGTCGTACTGCTCTAACAGTCAGGAGGTTTTTCCTGATGTCCAGCTGGAATCTGGCTTCCTTTAACTTGAGCCCGTTATTCCGTGTCCTGCACTCTGGGAGGATCGAGAAGAGATCCTGGCCCTCCTCTGTGTGACAACCTTTTAAGTATTTGAAGAGTGCTATCATGTCTCCCCTCAATCTTCTCTTCTCCAGGCTAAACATGCCCAGTTCTTTCAGTCTCTCTTCACAGGGCTTTGTTTCCAGACCCCTGATCATCCTGGTTGCCCTCCTCTGAACACGCTCCAGCTTGTCTGCGTCCTTCTTGAATTGTGGAGCCCAGAACTGGACGCAATACTCTAGATGAGGCCTAACCAGGGCTGAATAAAGAGGAACCAGTACCTCACGTGATTTGGAAGCTATACTTGTATTAATGCAGCCCAAAATAGCATTTGCCTTTCTTGCAGCCATATCGCACTGTTGGCTCATATTCAGCTTGTCTCCGGGGTCCTTCCATCCTATTCCATCCCATCCCAACCCATCCCATCCCATGCCATTCCATCCCATTCTTGAGGCCCTCTGCCAAGCCTCCTGCACTGGCCAATTAATGATATCCCATGATCAGCTAGACAGCGGCCCCAAGAACTTTCACACCATAAATAAGAAAATAATTAAACATAAAAAATACTTATCACTCATATCATACTTCATAGCTTCACAAAAAAAAAAAAAAAAAAACTGAAGAAGAAAAGGGCTGCGAAAACATTAGCTGATTAATCGTGAGCCGATTTCTCGGCGCTTAACAGCGTGCAGAAATTTTTGCTCCATGAGTAAACTTTATTTTTCATTGCCAAGAGCTACAAAAGGCTCCATTACCAGCCCTGCGTGAGGAGAGCAGAATGGAGCAGCTTCTGAGGCAATTAAGGCTCATGTGTCACTTTGGTAATAAAGCAAAAGGGAACAGGCCCTGTTCCAAGGAACTTAGAGGATGTTGGTGTCTGGTACCTCAGCGGGTCTAGGGATGTTTCTGAGGTAATGCACCTTTGCCTCTATTTCCTGTCCCTTTTCACGCTGGTATTCTTAGAAACGTTGCTGGCATTTTACACAAAAGTTTAGGAATTACCATCCCCAGGGCTCAAAACTTAGGTTTGTGATCAGCTTTCCAGATGTTAAGAGTTTGCTCATGACTGTTTGGGTTTGGCCATGAAAGCCTGTTTTCAAAGTCTTGGTCGAAGAAACAATTGGCACTTTGTGATAAACCTTCATTAAGTGGCACTGTGTGGTATGAAACCAGCAGGACCAATTCCACTCCTAATTCTGTTTTCTTGGCCTTATGCAGTGGATTTCCATAAAAAAAATATCTTCTGGTCATTTTGGATTTTGCACAGTTCCGGTTGTGTTTCCTTTTCGTTATACTTTGGGTGCTTCCAGACGAGGCTTTTATTGTGGAATTGCACCGCTTCATTCATACAAGGGGTATTTGCAGGGGGTCCAGGATTCGCCTTAGCTAGACGTACCTGTTATCCCACGACAGAGGAGGGAAAATCTCACATTGTGTTTAACGTGAGATCCCTCCTCTGTTTACACGCGACACGTGACGTCCTCAGAAGGAGAGGCATCACGCCCGCCATTTCCCCCCTTTTCTTAAGGGGCCAGCAGCACATGAATGCTCGTGTGCAAAAGGTGAGTATTTCTTTAAATTTAAATTATTTTACCCACTCCCCCCACCCTACCCTGAGGAGCGCTGCACCCCGTGCGCGGCTCCTGGATCCTCGTGAGGAATCGCGTGGAGCCGGGTCGACCTGCAGCACCTGACCACACTTTCCGTGGTCTCAGGCTCAGCCCAGGACCACGGAAAAACCAGGGCCAAAGGGGAGGGCGAGATCCGGGGGCAAGGGAGGGATAATTTCTCCCTAATCCCTGGATCCCCTGTGCATCATTTGGACGCACAGGGATGATCCCGGGGATCACCCCGGGATAAAGCCCCGTCTAGCTATAGCCATTGTTCTCTTCTATTTGTAACCTTCCTGTGTTTCCCACCTCTCCTTCTTCTTTCTCACAAAAATACCCCCAAACAAAACAAAAAACAAAAAAACTATTAAGGAGGGAAAGACATAATGCCTTTTTATTGGTAGTTCTGGAAACACCCAGAATCAATTGCTTGCTTTAATTGAAACCCTAGATACTTTTTGCACATGCAATTTTGTATGCAAGCCTGCACAATACTTCACAGTAGGGGTGTGCACGGACCCCCCGCTCCACCCTGTGGGCCGATCCGAAAATTTCAGATCGGCCTGCTCAGCTCCGTGCCGCTCCGCCCATACTCCGCTCCTCTTTGCCGCGGAGCTCCGGCTCCGAATCGGAGCTCCGCAGTGGAAGGGAGTGGTGCCAGGTAAGGCTGGGAGAGGAGGGCGGGGGGGGTTACCGGGCCCTGCCACCATCGCCGCCCGTGCGACGGCGACGGCGGCAGAGCCCAGTAAGGGACCAAGGGGGAGGGGGGCCTTACCTGCCTCCATCCGCGGTCCGTCGGCTTCTTCAATTGAGCCCGCGGTTCAACCAGGAAGTCTGGGCCGCAAGTGCGGCCTAGACTTCCTGGTTGAACCGCGGGCTCAACTGAAGAAGCCGACGGACCGCGGACGGAGGCAGGTAAGGGAGAGGAGGGGGATTTTACCGGGCCCTGCCGCTGTCGCCACATGGGCGACAGCGGCAGGGCCCGGTAAACCCCACTTACCTTTCCGGCGGAGCTCCGGATCGAGGTGAAGGATCCGCCTTCACCTCGATCCTCTTCGCCACGCTCCGCCGGCCCCCCAATCCTCTTCGCCTCCGCCTTAAGGGGAGGCGAAGCACCCAGCTCCACTTCTAATTCGCCGGTCCGATTAGAAGCGGAGCACATCCCTACTTCACAGGATGGATTTTTTTTTTTTTTAGTCTTAAAGCATAAAAAATATCTGTTTGGTTCATGCGTAATGCTAAGCCATGGTGTAGTTTGTTAAAATCCAGCTTGTCGTTATGTCCGAACCCATCCCCACAAATAAACCATGGTTTGTTAACCAGCTGCAAACCACAAATAGAAGTCATGGTTTGTTGTTGGCTTACGACGTTCAGCTTGTTTAAACTATGGCTTGTCTTGATGTCTAAACCCAGAACTGTGGCTTAGCCCTAGCTTGTTTGCACTGAAATCGCACTCGAGAGGAGCCTGAAAATGGAAGCTGCTCTGAAGTTTGGCAAAATGGCAGGAGAGAAACAACTCAGAAATAAGGAAAACAAGCTGCAGTTCCTTTGCTCGTCTGCAAGACGATTTATGGCTAAAGCATTAAACTATGGATAACTTATTCCAGGATGGTTCAGAACGATACAACAGTTGGGGGAAGAGCCATAGCTCAGTAGTAGAGTACACACTTTGCATCCAGAAAGTATCAGGTTCAGTTCCTGTTATCTCTAGGTAGGATTAGGAAAATCTCTTATCTGAAACCCTCTAGAGCTGGTGCCAGGCAATACAGAACTAAATAGACAAAAGCTCTGACTTAGAACCATAGAATAGTAGAATGGAAGGGGCCTATAAGGCCATCTAGTCCAACCCCCTGCTCAGTGCAGGAATCCACCTTAAAGCATCCCTGACAGATGGTTGTCCAGCTGCCTCTTGAATGCTTCTAGTGTGGGAGAGCCCACAACCTCCCTAGGTAACTGGTCCCATTGTTGTACTGCTCAAATAGTCAGGAAGTTTTTCCTGATGTCCAGCTAGAATCTGGCTTCCTGTCACTTCAGCCCATTATTCCATCTCCTGCACTCTGGGATGATCAAGAAGAGATCCTGGCCTTCCTTGGTATATGGCAGCTTCCCATATTCCTATCAATGAAAAATTCAACCAATAAAAAACACAGAACAGAGAGATAAAAACAGCAGTTCAAAGCTTACATTCCTCAATGAATATTTTCTTTTCACACAGTGGCTATAAGAAAATAACATTGGCAACAGGTGAGCCCCTTGGAGACTGGCATTCCATAATCTGGGTACCATAGATGAAGACTCACTCTTCCTAGTTGACATCTGCCTCGCTTCCAAAAGAGAAGTCACTTAGGGCTTCTTTAAACAAGCGCTTTACAGCACGCTTGTGACTGGTCAGTCATGGAAGTTTGTTGGACATTTTGCTGACGACGTGAGCCTCCTCAATTATTCTGCTTAAAAAGTAAACATTGGAAAACCGATTCTTCTGAAATATCCCTATTCTTCCCGGTCTGTGCAGTCAATGTTGCGCTATAAAACACCCACTAGAGGGCACTGTCCCATTCAACTATATGAGCTGGGAAGTTTTAAATTACAGACCACATGGCTGGTTCTCACTTCTTGTGTAATTCAGATGGTTTCAAATGTGGAAAAGAAGCAGGAAGCAAAGCAACGGTAAGGAAATGCAATTTCCCTTTAATCTAAAGGGCTTCTTAGAGAAGGACAGCACCATCTTGGCAGCGTCTGTCCTAGATGTAGCTGGTAAAAGGCACTAGGAAGCATAGAAGCATTCCTGGGCCTGTGGAGACAAAGCTGCATCCAGGAGAAGTAGAATATTAGCTCCCCAAACTTTGGAACCATACAAGCCATTGGTCAGGTGCCAAAATAAGCTGTTTGGCCTTGTGTATTAGATACCTTGACTGAAGGACGGTGCTGCTCTGCCTCAGGCAGTGAAATGTTTTGGGCCGGCCCTGGTTGCCAACATTTGAACCAATCTCTGTAGCTGTTTCTTTTATATAGGGCTGTGCATGGACCCCCCTGATCAGCTCTGGATCCCGATCTGCAACTTCCGGATAAGGTTCCGCTCCGCCCTGTGTTGATCTGCCTATGCTCCACTCCGATCCGCTGCGGGGCTCCAGATCTGGATCGGAGCTCCATGTTTCCCCCCATTGACTTGCATTGAAAATCAAAGGCCTATAACTTTTTTACTTTTAATGTTAGAAACCTCAAAATTGGTACCCTGAGAGCTTATACATGTATCCACATTCATGCCCAGTTTGAAGCAAATCTGAGCATCTTGAGCCAGGTAAGCCCCCCTCCCCCCATATCACTTACCTGCCTCCGTCATGTTCCAGCAGTGGCTTCAACTGAGGCCGAGGCCTCAAACCGGAAGACTAGCCACAGCCTGGTCTCCCTATTTGAGGCCTGGGCCTCAGTTAAACCTGACGCCGTACCACAACGGAGGCAGGTAAGCCCCCCTCCTGCCCCCTTACCTGGCTCTGTCGCCATCGGCACATGAACTGCGGCAGTGCCAGGTAAGCCCCCCTCCCGCCAGACTTACCTTTTTTTCAGAGCTCCGGATTGAGGTGAAGGATCTGCTTGGTCTCGATCCGCTTGGTCTCGATCTGCAGCTCCCCCGACCCGATCCATCTCCGCCTTTGTCAGAGGCGAATCAGGCTGCTCCACTATCGGTTCTAAGAACTGAAGCGAAGCAGAGCACAGCCCTACTTTTATAGCCCTTTGATCTGCAGCAATCAGCTGATTAACATGCTTAGCTCCAGGCAACGGAAAACCTCAACGGCTGATATATATATATATATATATATATATATATATATATATATATATATATCTTTGTTAATTGCACAGAAGCAGACCAGGTTGGATTTTTTTTCTTGGTCAGTTGGGTTTTGTTGTTTATTCATTCAGTTGCTTCCGACTCTTCGTGACTTCATGGACCAGCCCATGCTGTGAAGTCACGAAGAGTTGGAAGCATAGTCCTAGCATCAACATGCAGGTATCCTCTGAAGTATGCAGGAAAACACCTTAATTTCCCTCCCCATCTGGCTGTTGCTGCCCTCCACCGGAAGCAACGACTAGAGAAGTACCAAGCCATATGAGTGTTTTGAAAGGCACAGCCATGATTTCCTGGGCTTTATTTTAATCATGGGTCAAACAGCAGGGTTGTGGGGTAGGATCCTAAATTGCCCTCTTTGGGGTTTGCAAAACTTGGCGTGTATCTATATGGACAAACAACGTTCCATTTGCTCACATGCTTTGTAGATGGAGAGAACTGCACACTTGCCATCTTCAGTGGCCAATAAATTCTGCCACAAATCTCCCCGATTTACCAGAGTTATTTGTGCATGACGAAGCTCTGTGAGTTACTATTCCCCAGCCCAACACGCAGCCTTGGAAGCGGGGAAAAAGTTCAGGTTGCTAAGCGACACCCGTGTGCAAGTGACCTCATCGCTTCGCTCTGGGTTGGCTAGTTCGATGACACCACGGAGAAGGTGTTTGCAACAGCAGCTGGTCAGCTTGTTACCCAGAGTCCTTCAGCGGTTGTGCTGCCTGCTCTTGGAGAGATGGCTTGGGGTTGTATGAAGGTAGACAGACAGTTGCTTTTACGAGAATTGAAAATGTGATGAGAGACACTGGGCTTCTTCAGATGAGTGTTTTATCGCACGCTTGCGACTGGCCACTCACGGTTCTTCGCGGGACATTTTGATGACACAGCAATCCACCTGCGTGTCTCCTGCTCCTTGTGCTCTTTTTTCCGTCACAAAATAAGACCCAGAAAATCCAGGGCTTTTTGGGCTATAATGAAACTTGCTACCATTTCCTCCTGTGTGCAGGAGAAGCTGCGCGATAAAAATGCCCACTGAATGAGCCATGTGGTCGTCGCTTGCCTCCTCTTTCTTCCCTGTGTGAAGAAAGAGGAAGCTGCTTGTCCCTATTGTGGGACAGAGGCAGGAGGCAAATTGACAGTAGGAAACATGACCACCCGCCATCTGATGATCCTCACATACACATTTCTTGAAAAGGTGTCTCTGGGGGTAGTTCTGGGGCAGATAAGGGTGAACAAGGTGAAGATGAATCCAGCAAGACACAAGCACTATGGGTAGAGAAACTCACTGATCTGGGCTAGAGGAGTACAACCAGTCTTGAATGGGACTGCACTCCCCCTGAAGATCCAAGTTCACGGTTTGCCCCCACCGTGTGGAAGGACAGGAGGTGGCGGTAGCCAGGAGTGCCTCTTACCAGCTTAGACTGGCATGCTAGCTCCCTAGAAAAAGCAGATCTAGCCTCGGCCATGCATGTGCTGGCTACATCCAGGCAAGACTACTGCCATGTGCTTTACATGGTGCTGCCTTTGAAAGTGATCCATAAACTTCAGCTGTTGCAGAATACAGTCACTTGGGTGCTCACTGGGGCCAGAGGGTCAGAATGAATCACACCAATATTATAGCGGTTGCCCTTTCTGTATCAGTGCATATTTGGACCCTATTCGAAGTGCCATTTTGGGCCATTAAAGTCCCAAATGGTTTGGGTCCAGGTTATTTGAAGGACCACCTGCACCCGTATGAACTTGCTCATGTGTTAAAATCAGTGCCAAAGACCAGTCAAGGCTGGTGGCTCCAATGTCAGTGGGGTAGTGAATCCACTCAGTGTTTCAGTTAGAACCAGTCAGAACTCTAAAGGAGCTATACAAGATGTTCTGCTTTCTGACTGGAACCCAGAGCGGATTCACCATCTCACTGACATAGGCGCCACCAGCCTCCACTGGGTAAGGCTTCTTCCACATATTTACCATGTGGTAAATCGGTCATCTGTATTCACGCCTTAGTCTCTGTTGGTCGCTAAACCTTGGATTCAGCTGCCCCCCCATACTCCCCTGTTCATTTCTTTGTCAGGAGAAACAGAATCCTGAAGCTCTACTGGCAGAGTAGGGCTAGGTGGCAAGGCACCCTGGGTAGGCCTGTTATTCCAGAATAACCTCACTCTTAACCTTCCATATTTAAAAAGGAACATTTTCATCAAAAGTCAGAAGACTACACCATTTAGGGAGAAAATGAAAGAAGGATAAGACGCGTCTCTTGCTCATTCATTTTACTTCTTGCCAGTTGGGACAACTTACGCTCACACTTCAGTTATGTTGCCACAGAATGTTCCAGAATCTGACATGGCTAGCAGCAGGCCAACTTTCTGCCAGAAGTCTCCATCAGACCAAGGGCACATGGCATCAGGCTTTTATACAGCATTTTATCATGTTTTAATCATGTTTATTTTACTCTGTTCCATAAGTCACTTTGAGGGCTCTGTTTTAGTGAGAAAGAGAAGGAGAAGCTTATTAAATAAAAGGCAGCCTTTCCCAAGCGTGGGTTCCCAAATGTTGATAAGCATCAGCTCCCATCATCCACAGTCATGACGGTGATGGCTGAGGATGATAGGAGATGTAGTCAAACACCGTCTGGGGACTCGAGGTTGGGGGAGTCTGATAATAAGGGGGGAAGGCAAGCTGTCATAGCCTCCTTTGCGGTTCACTGGGCAGGAGCGGGTCAAAGGCTGCTTTGCTTTTGTCTCGGAGTGAGTGATTAAAGGGGCATAATGAAGAGGGGCTGCCCCCCAAAACTTCTGTTTCTGTTTACCAGGGAGAGACAAGTTTAATAGACATTTGCTTGTTCCCCAGTCTATGTGCTACAGTGAATTAGTGGGACCAGTATTGCTGAGCTGTCTGTCCTTTGCTCAGCACAAGCTATGGCAGAAATTAAAACAGGGCTGTTGAACCTCAAGCCCGTGGGCCAAACCTGTGGTCCCTCAGATGGCCACGCCCCCTTCCCCTGCCTCTTCCCTGGCTGCCAATTGTTTTGTGGTTTGTTCATTGTTATAGTGTGTTGCAAATAAAAAGATTTTAAAAAAGAAGTTAGTTACCGACCCAGAAATCCAAAGTTTTGCAAGTGGTGTAAACTCACTGGGGGGCTTTTGCCTCTCAGGGGTACAGATTATTTTGGGGGGAATGAAAAGACACTTCTGTAGCTTTTCTGTGCTGTCTGACTCAGACTGTTATTCAGACTGGAGTCTGTATTATGAAGGGATAAAGAGATAATGTTTACCAAGGACTATAACTAAACTCTCTGCCGCAGTTCGTGCTTACAGTTTTCTGGCTGTCTTTTCTGCATTGCAAGGCATGGATGAGCAGGATTTGGAGCGGATGAATTATGAGAGTCAGATTGCGAGGTCCTGTTGGAAATTCCCCCCTCTCTCCAAATTCTGTCTCCTGACTTCTGGCCTGACTTCTCAGAAATGGGACAGAAGTGTGTCCGTGTGGGCGGGGAGGGGGTTACGTTTAAACCCCATTTTATTGGGGACATAAAACAGACCTTTTCTCCTTTCCAAATCCTGCTTTTGAATCTCTCATTCAGCATCGCTAGACCTTTGCCTACAAATTTTTCAAGCGTATCTTGTCAATCTTATGGACTAGAAACATGTGTTGTTGAAGAAGAAGGTGAAGACAAAGATGAAGATGATGATGAAGAAGATTCTCCTGCTGAGAGTCTCAGGATGCTCAGTCCTATGCTTGATAACCAAATTCCATGCTTGGCGTATGTCATTGGGGAAGCAAGGACTGTGCAAAATCCTGGCTAGGATCTGTTGACATAGCAGAAGGAAGAGCTCCAAAAGCTACCCATGACTTATCGAGTAGTGTTTTAGCAGTAGGTAAGTAACTGCATCCCAATTGCATCCTTTGTATATATCAAAACCGTATATCTGATTAAACAAATGGGTTCCTTTGCTGTGACTAAACCAATCTGCATGTATTCTTTCTCCCACCATTGATTTATGTAGAGAAAGCCTAGTCCTTAGAGGATGTTCTCTCTCTCTGATAGCATGCCTGTATGTATTATTTCCCCCCTCCACTCAATTGATTAAAAGTCAGCACTCAGCGACTCTCTGAGCAAAGCATTTCACAAGGGGAGCATTTGCATTTGAAAGGCAAGAGAGGACTGTTCTCCAGAACTCATTAACAATTGCAGAAATACTTTGAACCGTAACCTCCCTTCATTACATAAGCTTGGAGCAAGATCCCTTGCACACTGACTTTGAGATTTGCTGGGCGTGGTGGAAGACTGTGGCTGCCAATTGCCTTATGCGAAGGTCGGGAGAGAAATTCGCTTGGTTCACATTTAAATGCGAATTTAGCAAATTTGCACTTCCTGGACCTAAACACAAACTGGAACACAGTTTGCTGTCGAAATTCATGGGTTTCTGAAGTTCATGAAGCTGTTTGCAAAAAAAAAAAAAAAAAAAAAAAAGGGAAAGAAAAGGAAAAGAAAAAAAGTGCCAAAATGCATACATTTGAAGCAGCGTGCACAAAAACGGCTGTATTTCATAGAATGTATGTAAAAATGTGGCCCTTTTAAATATTTAGAAGGGCCAAAAAAACGCTTTATTCACTGGAAAAATCACCTGGATATAAATGTGTGCATTTTAAAAAGAGCACATAAAATGCATTTGAAAATGCTTCATATGAACTGCATACAAAAATGTGCTCAAAATATGTACAGGTTTTCATGCAGACTAGAATAATAATAATAATAATAATAATAATAATAATAATAATAAAACACAGTCTGATATGGAATCAGGACGGAATGAACTTAGCATTGGAAAATGAGAACCTGAGCAAAATCAGGCTTGAGAGATTGGCCCATCTCCGTCTTATGCTCAGGCAATTTCCTGTTTGTAAATCTTACACAAATCAGAATTCCAAGAAATGACAGTTTTGCACTTTGCCCTGGCATAAGGAGTAAGTCAGTTTATTTGTATCAGCCATGTAAGAAAAGAGAGGTGAGAACAGTATCTCCACCATGTGCCAAAATTTCAGTTATAGACGTATTAACATAAAGCGAAACTAATACAAAACCCAGTAATAGTATAGTAACAGTAATAGAACCAAGAACAACCTGAGGCCTCTAGCCTCAAGCCAATCATTGATTTCAGCAGCATCCAGATCAAAGTTCACAACATTTTGGGTTGACACTGGCCTAATCTACACCAAGCAGGATATTGCACTATGAAAGCAGTATGAAAGCAGTATATAAAAGGCAGGAGCCACACTATTGCTTCATAGCAGTACTGAAGTGCACTGACTACTGTTGGGGCCCATTGACACATACCATATATACCGCTTTCATAACACTATATCCTGCTTGGTGTGGCTTCTGCCTTTTATATACTGCTTTCATATTACAATATCCTCCTTGGTGTAGATTAGGCCAATATCTTTGGCTCTGAACCAGAGTGAAAATTTGGCCCCGCATTTCTTTAGTATTTAGGGCTGTCCGTCTAGAACTGTCATCTACATACAATGGCAATCCTGTAAATAACAAGACTAGTTAAAGATAGCGACAGCTAAAACTTATTGTGTGGTAACCCTGCCAGAATTTTCATGCCCATTGGTAGAAGTCTTAATGCTGTCAAAGCCAATCACCCTCTTAGATGTTAGAGTGCACACATAGTTACCACTGATAACAGTATCTCTGGGCTGTGCAAATCTGGGCCTCGGATTCGAAGAATCGAATCACGACAGCCATTTTATGATGGATCCACCATTTTAATGCAGAGCCCTAGTCCCCCATATAGCCTACAACTCCCAGCATGCAATGCTTGGAAGGGCTGTACTTACCAGAGCCCAGGAAACAGAGGGCATACGTGTGCTCACCACCACCATCACCCGCTCCTCTGTGCCATTGCCCGCTGCTGGTGGGACCGGCCTTCTCCACCAGATCGGCCTCCTCCATGAGAGCAGCGGCGATCTCATCAGCAGCGGCTGATCTCGTGGAGAATTTTAACTGGCTCTCACTTGGAGGGGAGGAAAAATACACAGCATGTACTACATGTTTTTTAGCATTAGAAGATACTAGCAGAAAGAAGAAGAGGTTATGTGGGGTTACTGCTTTCAATATCAGCCATATTTGTGTTATAAAGTTTACTTCTGGCCAAAGAATTGGGGCTGGCTGAGGGATGGGGGGCAGGGGGCACTCAGCGAAATGTCTTCCTATGTAATGGTTTTCCAGGCACTGGCTTACCTGGTGGCAGTTACCTGGTGGCACTCCCATCAGATCTAAAATTCAGTGCTCGGTTAATAAGCCGATATTTCATAGAATCATAGAATAGCAGAGTTGGAAGGGGTCTACAAGGCCATCGAGTCCAACCCCCTGCTCAATGCAGGAATCCACCCTAAAGCATACTTGACAGATGGTTGTCCAGCTGCCTCTAGTGTGGGAGAGCACACAACCTCCCTACGTAACTGATTCCATTGTTGTACTACTCTAACAGTCAGGAAGTTTTTCCTGATGTCCAGCTGGAATCTGGCTTCCTTTAACTTGAGCCCATTACTCCGTGTCCTGCACTCTGGAAGGATCAAGAAATGTCTCAAAATTCCCAGAGGTGAGGCTATATTGGGGCATTGTGGGAAATTTGAGATGGCATCTCGCTGACCCCACTTTAGAGCTGGTGGGCATCGCCTTTAGGTGCTGGGTTCTGACCTTCAGCCTACAAAGAATCTTAGGCCTTTGCTAGACCACAAGTTAGCCCGGGGTGAACTCCGGGCTCACCCCTGTGCATTCAGATGACACACAGGGGATCCCGGGCTCAGGCAGGGATCAACCCTCCCTTGCCCCAGGGTAACGGGCTCCAGGTGTAGCCTGGTATTTCCCGCGGCCTCGGGCTGAGCCTGAGAACGTGAATGTGTAGACTGTTCAGCCGCTTTCCGAGGCTACCACAATTACTCGCAAGTAGCCAGGAAAAGCAGCAGATGGGGCGCAGTGCTCCTCAGGAGCGCTGTGCCCATCGGGGCAGGGGGTGAGATTGTGGCCAGAGGGGGGGAGATCGCGGCCTGGGGGGAGAGATCGTGGCCGGGGGGAGATCGTGGCAGGGTGGAGATTGGGGGCAGGGTGGGGGGAGCGGGGAAACTTTTTTTAAAACTCACTCTGGTCGATCGTGCGCTCCTGCTCACCTGGCCCTTTAAGAAAAAAAAATGGCGGATGCGATGGGGCTTTCCTTTAGCCTATCACGCCTGATGTTTAGACTGGGGCGAAAGCCTGCGCTACTTGAATTGTGGGCTCACCCCTCCTCCCGCACGGATTTAAAGGTAGGTCTAGCAAAGGCCTTAGAGTCACAAGGTTAAATTTTAGGCTGTGAAACTACACACAAATAATACAACAACTCCAAGAGGCTTGCAAGTATTAATCTGTGGGTCTGTCTGTCTGTTCACACCCTGTTTGTGGGTGTGACCCCAAACTTTGCAGTCCTTATTAGCTATTATCTACCTTGCGTTGTATCTGTTTCTGAAAAGTCTTTGCCCATTTATTGAGAGTTGCAGTCTCATTTCCATTTTTCTTTCAGGTGGTCAAGGTGCCACAAGAACACCAGCCAGTGAAACACTCCATCCCATGGAGGCTGCACAGTTGAACGCTGTAGATGGATTTCAAACAGAACCCAAACCAGACTGGATTATTTCATGAATAACATTGGATGCAGTTAGTGCACGGACAAAGCTCATTCTATATAGGGATGCTATGCAGCTGGGATTTGGATCTCTGAGTTTTTCATGGTGGATGAGAATGAAAATGCCCTGCCGCCCTGAGGTCCTGCCTCAACAACTTCACCGGTGCTATTCTTTATGAATAAAGATAAGGATATAATAGGACGTTGAAACCTGTGATCCATCGAGCTGAATGGTGCTTTTCAGCCATGTATGGTGGCCCTAGGGCCTCAATAAACTTCTTGGTTTTGCTGCATGCCCAGGGATGATTTGTCAAGCACTCAGCAGGACGCAGGACATTGCTGGTGGGCTGTGTTTCCCTTGGCTAGTCAAAAGCAGGGATGGGCAAACCTGTCTGTTTTGCTTTCTATAATGTTCACATTTTTCAAGCACAAGTTTATTTTAACCTGTTTTGCATCAGTCTGCAATGTTTTTTTAAAAAATTCATACAAAAATCCATATGCATGCATTATCGTACACACAAAAATCATTTATGTATGCCTCTCCCTCCCTCTCTCCCTCTCTCTCCCTCCCCCTCTCTTTTGGAGGCATTTCCCCTTAATATGTGCTCTTTCCTTAATGCACTCAAGTTTTGGACACATTTTTTGATCTGTTGAACGGCGATGCGAAATTCGGAGAAGTGTGAAAAATCGCAGGATAATTGCATTGCAGTTTCTATGTTAATTTGGGAAGTGCATATTAGTTCAGTTCATCTGAAAATATGGACCAAAGGAATTTTGACTGCAACTCTGGGTTACAAGTACGTGCCTTGTATACTGAGGGCATCTCAGGGCATTGTTTTACTCCCAAGGGTGGCCCCCAACTCTGGCTGGGGGCCACCCTTGGAAGTACCCATTATTTTGCTTTAACTAGTGCTCACTCTGGGGGAATTTAAAAACATTCTTGCTGTAGTCTAGCATCCTGTGCCCAACAGTGGCCATCCAGCTGCCTATGGGAAGATCACACCTCAATAGCTCTCCTTCACTATTTGCCCAGCAGCAATTGTTCTTCAGATGTCTTTCCTCTGAACATCTAGTTTTCATGGCCAATAGCTATTGACAGACCCATAATCTAAGTTAGTGGCTGTCACCACACCTTGTGGCAGTGAATTCCACATGCTAAATATGCGTTGTTTGAAGAGGCACTACTCTTGTCAGTTCCCCTGCACCTTTTACCAATCAACTTCATTGGGTGACCCTCTACACCAGGGAGTTATCCCTGCTGTTATCTCCAATATGAGGGCAGAGATAACTGTGGGGCTATGGATGGGTGGGGGTGACACTGGTAGGGGACTTCGCCACTCCTCACAGTGTCGCACATATCTTCCTTCACACAGGGGAGGTCCCGCTATTATCTCTGATTTGAGATGTCACAGTAAAGTGGGCGGTGGTGGACTTGGATGCTACTCCCAGTGGGTGACATTGCCCACAGAGGTCCTGTTGCAGGGCAATTTGGCCTCACACCCAACTTCTGTTTTGCACCTCTGCACTCAGTTATAGAGTTATGAGAGGGATGAGCAAAAAACCCCTCTCTATCCTGCATTGTGGTTAAATAACCATTCATGCTATGTTAGTGTCATGGGCACTTATTGAAGGGGCGCATAACCTCAGGCCCTGGAGCCAAATCCAGCCCACCTGGTGGGGCCCTAATCTGGCTCTCTGGGGGTTCCCCGATGACCTCTTTATCAGCCCCCACCTCTTTTCACATGACTACCAATTCTTCCATAGTTTCCTGCTTTGGTGCAGTTTTTTCCCCGTTCTAAAAATGTTGAAATGCCTCCCTTGAAAGACTTAAGAGCTTGAAGCTAAATGATGCTGGTATTTTTGCCCCCCACCCCTGTTGACTTTGGCCCTGTCTGCCACTGAAAAATGGCTCCCAAGAGTTTCCCCAATATGGAATTTGGCCCTTGGGTCGAAAGAAGTTTATTTATTTATTTCAATTCCTTTCTATACCACCCAATAGCTGAAACGCTCTGGGTGGTTCACCAAAATTAACTGCATATCCCTGACTATTGTATGGTGCCAGGGCCATCCCTCCCATTAGGCAGATGAAAGCAGTTGCCTCAGGCGGCAGATATTAGGAGGAGGCAGCAAGATGTCGGAGAAGAGAAAGCTGTGGCAGGCCCTGCAGCCTGCCCTGCACCCCCTCAGCCAGCCTGCCGCCTGCAAGTGTGGTGGAGGACATCGTCCCATTGAAGAAAGGTTCAGTTGCCCATCCATTTGGTGTTTTTGGGTGGAATGGGAGAGATCGCCATCGTGTTTTTTGCCTCAGGCAGCCAAATGTCTTGGGCGGGCCCTGCGTGGTGCCTGTGAAATCAGCACAAGGCGTATCACCAGTCCAATACCTGCCTTCTTGCACCATTTCTAAACCCTCACCATCTTAATATGCGTTTTCCTGTTGATTTTTTTGAAAAATAATAATTTGAGACTCTGTGCTCATTCTTTCTAAGACTTCATTCCATGCCTTCTACATATTTCAAAGAAATGGCTTAAAATGACAGTTGGCATCAGTGAGGCTACCCTGCCCACAGAATGCTTGCTTGCTTGCTTGCTTGCTTGCCTGCCTTCCTTCCTTCCTTCCTTCCATTCCTTCTCTCTCTCTCTCTCTCTCTCTCTCTCTCTCTCTCTCTCTCTCTCTCTCTCTTTCTTTCTTTCAAATGATGCAAAGAAGGCAATAGGCTGCTATTCTTTGCCAGCTGTCAAAGGTTCAGCTTTGATGGTGTCAGTTTCCACCACCACCCCGCCCAACCCTCCCGCTAGAAAACTCTTCTTGCCTCTGTCAGCATATTTTTTTTTCTCCTGGAGAAGATGAATTCATTGATACAGCCTGCTTGCTGTCCACATACTCGCACGGTTCAGGCGCTACATTTTACATAAAGCAAAACTTGGTAAGAGGAAAAACACATCCTGCAGTTCTTCAAAGCTAATGCGTAGTAAATATATTCTGACATTGACAGGTATTTCTTATTAAATTGCTGCGCGGGCTTGTGGATGTATGTGCAACCAGGATTTGCTTAAAAGGCATTATTCCTTTTCCTGAGCAAAGACAGGACGCTTGTTAGACAGTCCTAAGCAAATAAAAATTAAAAACAACCCCCTTAAAAACAAATAATATCCTCCCCTTCTGCCCACTAAATAAATCAAATTGAAAGAATTGTGTCTGGAAGGCATAAATGGAGGTGTCATAAAGACAGTGGAATTCCTCCCCCCCATCTCCCCCTCCCAAAAAAAGACCAGGTGGAATCTCTTGTGTCTTATTGTCAGAAATATTCCAAATGGAATCTCTGACCTGTACTACAAATCTCCATGCATATTCTCATACAGGAAAGATCTACCTTGTGTGAAAGGTGGTTTTTTTTTATTTTCAAAAACTCCCCCAAGCATGTCTTCATGCTGGCTCTGGAACTGACTTTTTTCCTCCCTTTTTTCCTTTTGGCATGTCTAAGAGGGAGCAGGAATAATTGAGAGGCTGAATAAAAAATGCCGAAAGGTTTTATATTTCTGCCAGGCAGAAACGGAAATAATTCAGTAAGCTGGAAGCCTGAGCTTTCCATTTGCATCGTAAAAAAATTATAAATATACAGACTTTGTCTTGTGCCTCTTTTTTTTCTTCTCCCTGAATGAAATATTTTCTTCCCTAGCTTATTTCAGCTCCATTTTGGTACTTCGTGGGTGTAATAAAAAGCTGCAGGCACATATTACCAGCTAGCTGATCAGTCCAGAACCTCATCATGTGAGCTCCATAGGAGGAAGGAGCCCCTGTTTTGTGAGTCTTCAGCCAGTTTAGCATGAAACCCCAGAAAGCCTAGATTCAGCCGGAATTTAGATGGGTATCTCGTACACCCCAAGTTGATTAGATGTGGAGCTGAGACTCCATGGTAGAGCACATGTTTGCATGTAGAAGGTTATCTGCCATTTCTCCACTGCTGCTGCATGTACAGCTGAAGAGGCAAGCAGCTAAAAATGGCTTGCCTCTTTGGCACATACTTTTTTAATGGTGTGCTGCTTTTAATGATGCACTGGTTTTAAATGTTTGAATTAGTTTTATGTATTTTGTGTGGTTTTTAATTGTGTTGTACCCCGCCTCGATCCAGAGGGAGAGGCGGGTAACAAATGATGATGATGATGATGATGATGATGGAAACATCTAAGAAGGTTCCAGCATTTCCAGCTGAGTAGGAGAGATATCTGTCATTTACAGCTGAGTGACATTGGGCTGGGAAGTTACTTAAGCTAGCCACTTTTATTCTGAAGGGAAATCAGCCTGGATTCCTGATACAGATCAGGAACCCATGCTAGTTTCTGGATCAAATATTATCTGCAATGAAATACAGAAGGGATTATTCTGAATAAACTCAAAAGTCAGCTCTCAGCCTTTTGAGCTGGAGAAGGCATGAGGTTCTTCCAGTTGTTATTGTGTGATTCACATAGGGCGCAATCCTGTGCATGTTTAGACAGCAAAATGCCCTTCAGCTCCCAGCATTTCTAACCCATTCCGTTTCTATACTGTCAAATAGCTGAAGCTGCCTGGGCAGTTCACAAAATACAAGTTCAAAAGTATAAAATGCTGGAATATAACAATAAAACATAAGGTAAAATTTAAGGCAGATTAAAATGGCCACATAATAAAATCAAAAGCAGAAGAGGACAACAGCGGTGCAAAGATCTAAAAAATACGGAGCATTTTTTTACAAAATGATGGGCTAAAACACCTGAGAGAATAAAAAGGTCCACCTTGCTACAAAAATATCCAAATGTAGATATTAGGTGACCTCTCTGGGAAGATAATTCCAGAAACGGGGTGCCACCACTGAATAGGCCCTGTCTCTAAGCTACAGCACTTTATTTGCCAGGGAGAAGGGCTTCAGATGACAGTGTGCTGTGTGTCACTCAGGCCACAGCTAGACCTAAGGTTTATCCTGGGATCATCCAAGGTTCACCCCTGCCTGAGCATTGGATCCCCTGTGTGTCACCTAGATGAACAGGTTTGACCCCTGGACGATCCAGGGATAAACCTTAGGTCTAGCTATGGCCAAAGTGGCACCCAAGGGAGCCTAGAAATACCCCACCCAGCTGATCAGCTGTTCTCCAGGAAAAGACCGCTCTTCTGGTGTTCTAGCAATCCCAGTTGGGTTCACTGGGGTGGGCTCCAGGTGACCCTGAAGCAGTTGGGATTACTGTTTTCCTGATTCTAGTGATGGTGGGAAAGCAGTGATCCTGGAGGGAGGAAACTTTCCCTCTGTCAACAACCTCAGAGCCAGGAGCGGCCCTGTCATTAGGGAGAGTGAGGCAGTTGCCTCAGGCAGCAAGATGCTGGGAGGCAGCAGTAAGGTGTTGGAGAAGAAAGCTGTATACCACACAAACTGCCCTGTGCTCCCTAAGCCAGCCTGCTGCCTTCAGGTGTGATAGAGGATATTGTCCCATTACCAGAGTTCAGTTGGCATTTGTTCATGGAATGTGAGAGGGCTCCATCTTTGCCTTAGGTGGCAAAATATGTTGGGCTGGCCCTGCACAACGCAGCCTCCTGCACACCCCAGCGATCTTGAGCAGGATGGCTGGGCTGGGAGAAGGTAAAAGGTGTGTCTGTCTCTGCATACGTGTGCACGTGCATGCAGCCCCCGGGGCCCAGACTCATCACCTGTCATCGCATGCGTCCTCAAGGCCCAAAGGGTTTATACGTCGATCCTAGATAGCACGGCTGGCTAATACCGCTGCCTTGGAAAGCCCCTGGCACCTGGATTAGATAGTGTTGCATGGGATGGTGCAATGGTTTACTCATTGTGAAGCAACTCCACATATCCTTAAGGCAGAACTTTTAATTAATGGCAAATCTCGGATTCTGATAGTGTTCTCTTTAATTGAAGTGACAGCTCTGTTCGTCTGGGGATGGAGAACCTTCATAAAACATTTATGATGAGGCAATACAAGTATGAACAAAATGGTTTTGGCTACCTATATAAGCCTACCTCACCCCCATCTCTGCTTGGTAGGGCAAGCAACATTTGCATTGCAGATGAGTTGCTAATGTAGCCTATTGTGCTAACCTGGTTTTCGTTCTTATCTTAGGACGCAGTAGAGGTGAAATTAATTGAAAGTGCTTCTGTATGTGTGTGTGTGTGATGGTTACAGTATATCCTGTTGCTTCCAGTGGGACTTCCTTCTAAGAAAGTCTTAGGATTGCCTTTCCAGTTGGTTCAACCCATAGATCAGTCAACTATAAAGTTTTAGTTAATTGACTTTAGAGGCCATTTTGAAAAGATGAGGACAAATTGACAGGGCTGAGAGCTTAAAGTGCGCTTATATTTTGGGGGGCTTCTGACGTGCTACATTAACAGGGAGTGGAAAAGAAAATAGTAGCGATATTTAATTTAAAAAAAGGAGTGGCAGCTTATATTTATTAAATTGTAGCATTTCAGTATCTCAAAAAAGTAGCTTTATTTATTTATTTATTTATTTATTTATTTATTTATTACATTTTTATACCGCCCAATAGCCGAAGCTCTCTGGGCGGTTCACAAAAATTAAAACCACAGTAAAACACCCAACAGTTTAAAACACAATTACGAAATACAGTATAAAAAGCGCAACCAGGATAAAACCACACAGCAAAGTTGATATAGGATTAAAATACAGAGTTAAAACAGTAAAATTTAAATTTAAGTTAAAATTAAGTGTTAAAATACTGAGTGAATAAAAAGGTCTTCAGCTGGCGACGAAAGCAGTACAGTGTAGGCGCCAAGCGGACCTCTCTGGGGAGCTCGTTCCACAACCGGGGTGCCACAGCGGAGAAAGCCCTCCTCCTAGTAGCCACCTGCCTCACTTCCTTTGGCAGGGGCTCATGGAGAAAAGCTTTATTGAGCTTTTGGTACCATTCAAATAAATATCAATTTAATCACTAATTAATTGGTTGGAAGAAAGGATCAGCTAAAAGTTATATGATCAGTGGACAGGTCTATTTCTGCCATAATACGACTTTTCTCGTTCAGATTCATACCCTCCTAATTATAAAATTGTTTTTGGATATTCTCTGAGATGAATGAGGTTGTGTACAGATTTGTGGGGAGGGGAAAGGTATCAAATTTCACAAAAAACAACAACAAACATACTTTCTTAAGGCTGACATTTTTGTTTTACTTTCATTTTAAAACCTTGAAGATAATTCATAGAACCATAGAATAGCAGAGTTGGAAGGGGCCTACAAGGCCATCGAGTCCAACCCCCTGCTCAATGCAGGAACAGTTTGAAATTCAAAAAGGTAGGCTCACATGTTCTGAAATGCTATCCAAATTTGAAGTTTTGCACAGTAGCATCATAGATGTACTCCAGATGGTTTTTACTGAATAGACTGTCAAGGGTCACATTATTTTGGGATAATCTGTTGGGCACTGTATGTCAGTGGTGGGATTAGAGTAACTCTCTCTCTCTCTCTCTCTCTCTCTCTCTCTCTCTTTCTTTCTTTCTTTCTTTCTTTCTTTCTTTCTTTCTTTCTTTCTTCTCCCTTCTCACCTCTCTCCCCCAGTTCCTCCCTTCCCAATCTCTCTTGCTAGAATTCTGAACCAATCATGTGCTGAGGGCTTCCTCCTCCTTCCATCACTATGGGCTGTAGAGGGAGGGAGGGGGGAGGATCACGGGCTTACCTGCTTCCACGATCCTCCTGCAGCGTCTTGATGGCTGCGCGACATCCTGGAAGGAAAGAGGGACATTGCGGACGCCATTAAAAAAAAAAAAAAAACACGGGAGACCGAGCGCAATTGCGCTCCACTGCAAAAGTAAGTTTAAAAACAAATCCTGAACCTGCTCCCCACAACCCCCCATGGACACGGAGCCTCCCCGTATAGCTCCGTGCCCATTTTCAGAGCCCTGCTACTAGTGGGGAGGAAAAGAAGAGGTGGTATCCGTTACCACACCACCTGTGGTCTGCAGGATGCTCCCGGGACTGCGGGAAGCATCGTTTTTTTGTGGTTCCTGATATCCTGATAGCCTGTGGCCGTCCCTGTTTGCCCCCGGGATTCCCTGTGTGTCCCTGTACAACACCACCCTGGATTTAATGGCTGGTATAGATGTGCCCTCTGTCCATTTTGGCTCCTCCCCCATTCCCCCACTCCATGTCAGAACTGATCACTTCTCTGCCCCAAGGAGACTACACTATTTCCATTCAATTCAAGCAGACTTTGCTATTACAAAAAAAGAAAAGAAAAGAAAAAAGATAAAGAAAGAAAGAGGGAAGCAGAATGCTTTCCTAACTGAAGGGAAGTAATTTATTAGCGTGCAATCTTTACATTCAGATTTCAGTCACATCTTAATTCAAGCCAAGTAACAGACCATGGAGAGGATGGGTGCTGAATGTGAATTTTACGTACTCCCATCCTGGCTTTGCAATATGGGTCCCTTGACTACCTCGTAATCACATCTCCTCATATTACAGCTTTGCAGACTAGCGTTCCACTCTATTTCTTTACTCCCCAGTTGCCTCCCTGCACCGTTGCCAAAGAATGAGCCGCTTTAATACATGCCCGCCATCTCCCCTTGTTCACGTTGCTGCCGTTTAGTGCTAAAACTTGAAATATGGGAAGAGGTCACTGGAAAAACAGAAGAATGCAGCCCAGGGAGAACTCTGAGCCAATGTTGGCCATCTAGTGGTGCACATGGTAGATGGTCCAATATGGATTGGACATGGAGGTGGTCAGTGTCTACTGCAGAGTCTGTATGTGCATTTGGTGTGCCACATGAAGTTATAGAAGGTGGGCTCTACCACCCTAGAGGCCTCCAAGAGGCACCTGGACAACCATCTGTATGGAATCCTTTAAGGTGGATTCCCGCATTGAGCAGGGGGTTGGACTCGATGGCCTTATAGGCCCCTTCCAACTCTACTATTCTAGGATTCTATGGTTCTATGAATGTTGATAGCTGCAGCTCATCATGTTCTGAGACTACAGGGTAGAGATGGATGAATATGTCTATTTCGGTTTATCCTTTTCCCCACTCTTAAATTCAATTCACCCTAATTTTTGAGATTACTTTTTTAAATAGTTATATGCATATTCCTGCACATTTCTCCTTATACCGACATTTTTGCATGTAATTGTTCCTAACGTACACATTTTTGCAAGTAATTTCCCAATACAATGCAATTTTTTATGTTCTTAAGAATATATACATTTTGTGTGCATACGTTTTACCAATATGCACATTTTTGTATGTTGTTTTTTTTGGGGTGGGAGGGAAGAATTCCATTGCAAAATTCAGAAAAGTGCAAATTTTGAAGGATGGCAGAATTTCTGGTGTGCGTTGTCTCAAAAGTGTGAAAGTTAGTTTGCATTAAAATGCCAACTGAATGGATGATCTCTCCCCCTCCATCCAAAGAATGGATGAAAACTGCAGAGAAGAGTTTGGCTAAACATTAGGAGAAACTTCCTAAGGCTAAGAGCTGTTTGGCTGGGTTCTCCTTTGATATTTAAGCAGAGCCAGATCAGTCATCTGTCAGGGATCACAGAATCATAGAATAGTAGGGTTGGAAGGGGCCTATAAGTCCATCAAGTCCACCCCCCTTGCTCAATGCAGGAATCCACCCTAAAGCATCCCTGACAGATGCCTGTCCAGCTGCCTCTTGAATGCCTCTAGTGTGGGAGAGCCCACTACCTCCATAGGCAACTGATTCCATTGTTGTACTGCTCTAACAGTCAGGAAGTTTTTCCTGATGTCCAGCTAGAATCTGGCTTCCTGTTGCATCGAGCAAGACCTCCAAGGTCTCATCCAACTCTATGATTCCAACGCTAGGATTCTATGAAACAGCCCCCAATTCAGTCTCCGGCATCTCCAGGTAGGTGAGGTGTTGCAGTGCAGGTGATGCAGGAGCTAGATAGAAAAATTGGAATTTGCATAAGGCAAATTCATATGTACTCCTTTCAGTGGATCTGGCTATGGTGATGCATACCTCAATTACCTCTTTTCTAGATTACTGTAATATGCCCTATGTGGGCTGCCCTTGAAAAATTCCTGGAAACTACAGCCAGTGCAAAATGTGGCAGCCAGGCTGTTGTCTGGTGTGCATTTTGCATACCATATAACACTCATAAACTTCACTGCCTCCCACGTGATTTTTTTTCCTGAGCCCCATTCAAAGTGCTAGTTCTTACCTATAATATCCTAAATGCCATGGGTATCTGAAAGACTTCCTCTTCCTGTATGAACCTGCCTATAACTTCAGAGGCTCACCACCTACAGAGGTTAGGGAGGGAGGTACATGAGACAGGGCCTTTTCTGTGGTAGCACCACAATTATGGAACTCCCTTCTCCCCCTGCCTTGGGAGGCTAGGTTAGCCCCGTTTCAGACGGGCCGTGAAGACTGCATAGTCCATAAGAACGTAAGAAGAGTCATGTTCAGCCGTACCAAACGCCTCCCTACAGTGGCCAACCAGTTGCCCCAATGGGAAGTCCACAAGCAGAACATGAGTGCAATAGCACCTTCCAGCTGAGTTTTTAATGGATTTTAATGCTCGCTCTCTGTGTTATCCTAAAGAAGACCTCCACCCCTGTTTTTAGTTGTTTGTTTTGATGTATCCATGGCTTTATTTTATTTTTAAACATTGTTGCTGTTTCATCTATTGCCTTGAGCAGACATTGGGCAGAGGGGCGATTCATAAATGTCTCAAACAAACAAAGAAACGCATAAGAATTAAAGATATTGGAGCTGTGACTTCTATTTCAGGGGTCAGCACCTGGAAGCCCACCAGCTAATTCAGGGACTGGACCCATTTTTTGTGTGTGTCCTATCCCCACCCCAGATTGGAAGCTTTGGTCCCGACCATCATTACTTCTTGTTCAGGGAGCTGTACTAGCCCAGTATCTGCTCCTCGTAGTGCAAAAGGATAGGATATCCTAGTGGCCTCGTGCGACCAGGCGGAGCTCTTGTGAGTCTGCACAGGTTTTGCAAGCCCTTGCAGGGTCCTTGTGGAAACTCTCATGAGAGCTCAGTGACTCCTTTTTCCAGCTGTGCTCAATGGGGGAAGGAGAGAGTGGGCATCTGCTCTAGAGAGCCCCGTAGCTGCTACCTCATCACGACAAATGTCATGGCAGGAGAGTAGCAATGGGCCCTCCTGTTGGGGTGATTGTTGTTGTTTATTCGTTCAGTCGCTTCCGACTCTTCGTGACTTCATAGAATCATAGAATAGCAGAGTTGGAAGGGGCCTACAAGGCCATCGAGTCCAACCCCCTGCTCAATGCAGGAATCCACCCTAAAGCATCCCAGACAGATGGTTGTCCAGCTGCCTCTTGAAGGCCTCCAGTGTGGGACAGCCCACAACCTCACCAGGCAACTGATTCCATTGTCGTACTGCTCTAACAGTCAGGAAGTTTTTCCTGATGTCCAGCTGGAATCTGGCTTCCTTTAACTTGAGCCCGTTATTCCATGTCCTGCACTCTGGGAGGATCGAGAAGAGATCCTGGCCCTCCTCTGTGTGACAACCTTTCAAGTATTTGAAGAGTGCTCTCATGTCTCCCCTCAATCTTCTCTTCTCCAGGCTAAACATGCCCAGTTCTTTCAGTCTCTCTTCATAGGGCTTTGTTTCCAGACCCCTGATCATCCTGGTTGCCCTCCTCTGAACACGCTCCAGCTTGTCTGCGTCCTTCTTGAATTGTGGAGCCCAGAACTTGATGCAATACTCTGATGTCCAGCTTCATGGACCACTTCATGGACCAGCCCACGCCAGAGCTTTCTGTCGGCCGACACAATTTGCTGCTCCTCCCACTCCCCTGCCTGATGCAGGTGCCCCAGCCTGCTTCATGGGTGGGGTGGACCTGGGAGCAGGACCACTTAGAGAACAAAAGTTGTAACCCTAATGCTGAGGTCAGCTTCAGGATGGCAGTATGTGCAGTTTTGCTAATGAAGGGCTAGCAGAAAGCAAACATAACATGAGTGGCTTGTGCATAAGGGCACTGTAACAATGTCATCAAATGAATCTCGTTGTCATGCATTGTCAGCGTAGCCAGAAGCCACGCGTGGTTTGGGCAAGTCCTGTAGAGGGAGGAAGTCTTATTTCATCACATCCTTGCCAAATCGAACATGACACGGGGAATGCCAAAAGGGCCGAGTCTTTTTTTCCCCAAGCTGGCTGGTGGTTTGATATTACGATGTGCCGAGCGATTCCTCTTATTTTAGGAAGGGTGTGTGCGTGTGTGTATGTGTGTGTGAGAGACGGAGATGTATTGCTCCTGACTCTAATGTTACATAATCTTGCTCTTTGAGTAATGCTGCTAATGCCGAATTCGGTTTTATAGCCTCAAAGGCTCTTGGGCTGCTGGGGGAAAGTTGCATTAGAGGAAATGAAATCTTCTCAGAACGGAATGATGGTGTTGGAGGCAACAGATACCCACAGTGCTGGAGGATATAATTGGGGCCCAGGGAAAATGCAGCCAAAAAAAGAAAGAAAAGGTTCAGGGCTGCATAATGCTAATGCATAAGTAATATCTCGCTCTTTTCACCGGATTCCTATGGACGGCTCCACGGAATGATTTTCTTTTTCTCTGGCGATGTGGCAGATTGCAGGTGAGCGGAAGGAGTCATCGGATGAAGCACTTGAAAGCAATGCTCCAACGCTGTGCCGACAGCTTTCTCCAGCGCTAAAAAAAGAGGGAATCTTGCCTTTCATTCGACGTTGGGCCCAAATGTTGCTAATGAGGGACCCAGGCTCAGGTTGCCATAGCAACGCTATGCTCCCACATATCTGGGGGAAACACACACGCACACACACACACACACACACACACACACACAACCATTCAGCAAGCCCAGTGCTGCCACCCATCTTATTCTAGGAATAGTGTCATTGCATTCCACTGGATGGCTCCAAAAGGCTTCGGAAAGGATATTGTTTAAAAAAAATTGTTGGGGGAGGGGAAAGGCCTTTTATATGGCCTGCAGAAATGAACACCCACCGGCCAAACAAGGACTGTAAGGACAGGTGTGCCGTCCTAGTTCCAAGGCGGAGCTCACGGTACATGGCGGCAAGGCAGTCCTGACACTGCAACACTAATGGAAGTTCCTAGTGAGCTATTTGCTTGAACAACACCTGGAACCAGCCTTTTATACCTTGAGACCCACCCACCCCTCTCAGTCTCTCCCCCAATCAGGAGCCCCTCTGGATGTTTTGAACTTCAACCCCCTTTGGCCCTCGCCAGCATGGCCAATGATCAGGAATATTGGGAATTGTAGTCCAAAACATCTGGAGATCACCAGGTTGGGGAAGGCTGATCTATGCACACCTTGAAAAGTAGAAGGCCTCCAGCCACAGTCTAGGACTTCATCATTCCAAGAGCTTATGCTGGGCGTGCTGTCTGTCTAGGCACACTGGCTCTATGGATTGGTGGAAGCCCTTGGAGGTCAATAGGAGTGGCTCATTGAAGAACTGGGCTTGCATACTGCAGCCTCTAGTCCAGCCTCAAGGGTCTCTGAATCTGCAATGGTGGTGGGACCCAGTGTCTTCTCCATCAGCACCACCAGTACCTCAGCCTCTCTGTCTGTGTCCAGGTCACTGATGGATCATGACAACAGTGTGTGTGTGTGTGTGTGTGTGTGTGTGTGTGTGTGTGTAGTGTCATTATATAGTTTAGCTGCTAGATGGCGCTAGGCTTAGTTATATCTGGATGGAGTTATGACTTTCCTGTCTCTGAGGGAATCTACACTTATAGTTTTAGAACGTTTCTTACCGGTTTGAAGTGTGCGTTTCATGGTATTTCGCCACATGACATATACTTTTTGACGTATTTTTCTTCCCTTTTCTTCGTTTTATTTTTTGAACTTCTCAGGAAAAAGTCGGTTTTTTTGGTATGTTGTGCCCGAATTCTTCATATTAAGTGTGTTTCCAGTAGTACTGGGGGCGTGTTTATTTAATTTCCGCGCCTAAACCTCCAGCCGTTAATTTTTTCTAGCCTCGCAAAAGTGAAACTGGAAGTGGCTGCAGTTTCACTTTTGCTAGGCTCGGCTTGGCGTGTTGTTTGTAGGTGGTGGATGTCTTCTAAACAAAAGGTAAGAGAAGAGGAAGTGAGAGGGGAAATGGCAACATGGGGAAATAGAAGAAGTGGATTACTTTCCTAAGTGTGCCCCCCCCCCAAAAAAAATGCTTTCCCACTGAAAGAGAAAACGTAAGTAAACGTTTTAAAAACACCTATGTTTAAAAATGTTTTTAAAAGAAACGTTTATATACTGTAAAGAAAAAAACCCCATTTCATATACAAGTGTAGATGTCTCCCAGGTTCTGTTCTCATTTGAGAGAGTGAATAGAAGTTCTCATCTAGCGTCCTGTGTCCTTCACACAGTGCATACTTAAACTGTGGAATTCACTACTACAAGATGTGGTGAGGGCTGCCAAGTTGGATGGCTTTAAAAGGGGGTTGGATGAATTCCTGAAGGAGGAGGCTATCAAGGGCTACTAGTCCCAAAGGCTATGTGCTACCTCTAGTATTAGAGGCACTAAAACTATATACACCAGTTGCTGGGGAACACAGGTGGGAAGGTGCTGTTGCACCCGTGTCCTGCTTGTGGGTTCCTGGTCGACAGCTGGTTGTCCACTATGTGAACAAAGTGCTGCACTAAATGGACCCTTGGTCTGATCCAGCATTACTTTTCTTATGTTCTTATATCCTCTACAACTTTCAAGACAGACAGTGACTCAAGCTTCATAAGAGAAAACAAAGTGGTCAGAAAGTATAATTGGGTGGAGGGGAGGACTTCTGGGAACACCAACCCAGGAATAGAAACCTTGAGCAACAGCCATTTTATAATATCATTGTAGGAAATTTACAAGTGAGTAAAAAAGTAAATGTTGCACAGCCCAGTCTCTCCACTCTGAAACTCTGTGTCATTCATAAAATTTGCATAAAATTTGCAGTAACAACGAATAAACTAATCATCTATCTATCCATCCCTTCATCTATACATTGATTTATTATATTTTTAATCTGCCCAATAACCAATGTTTTCTGTGTGGATAACAATCTCTCTCTCTGTGTGTATGCATCTATATATCTATATTTCTATATATCTAGTTACACACACACACACACACACACACACACAGAGTGTTTGTGTGTTTGTTTAGTTTGTTTCTGTATCTGTTTTGTAATACATAATAAAGGTAAAAGAGGCCCTTGTAGAATGAATGATTGCAGTTCCATGGAAGGAGCAGCTGAGGGCAGTTTGTGATCACATGGCTGATATCTAGGGCAGTTGAATGCATGGAATGGATAGGTTTTCTCCCCAAAGAGCGTGATCTGATCCCACTCTCCCTCCTTCATTTGAATATTGAGCATGAGTATTGGGCCTTGCCTTTCTCCAATTTAGCAAGCAGCCCCATCAACCCCCATGTCCAGACAGTTACCCAAAAGTAACTCACCCATCTAAGTCTGTTCTTGCTACAATTTCTCATGGCGCAAATCTATGATCAATATGAGCAACCTGCTTTAATAGCTTGATAGCGAAATAAAACCTTCCTGTTTGCAGCATACCTCTGAATACCAGATGCTGGGGACAAATGATGGAGGAGGGCTTTTGTGCCCTGTTTCAGGATTTTCTGTGGGCATCTGGCTGGCTACTGTTGCAAACTGGATGTTATAGATGATGGACCCTTTGGCCTGGTCCATTAGAACTCTTCTGATGTCCTTACATTCTTATAATTCAAGCGCAAAGCAGTAGCTTTGTGCCATCCTATAAAAGAAAACATTCTTGGGAACAGATGGGAATCCTCCGGTTATTTATTAATTTTAATACGTTACGTAAAATGACATCTGGAAGCAGATGGCACAAAATCTTCCAACTTTTGCCCGAAGAGCAAAACATCTTGGGCCTTCCTGCCTTTTGGCATAAGCTTGTTGTTGTAAACCAGAGTGTTGAAAAGAAGAGTAAGGAATGAATGAATGGGGCTGGCTGGGTGCTGAGGCTGTCAATTCAGGAAACCTGGCTTGAGTCACTATGTGCTACCCCAGGTCAGGGCCAGCCCAAGACATTGAGCTGCCTGAGGTGAAGAACAAGCGGTCGCCCCCCTCTTATCTCATCAGAAGACTGGCAGGTGAACCTCTCTTCAATACTGATTATGGGACAGCATCCTTTACTTCATCAGGGCAGCTATAGAATTGTATATGTGTGTACGTTTGCCAATGGCTAAGGCGTGTGATTATGGATGACTTTGGGATCCTAATCCACACTGAATGACATTACAGAGCCATAGTTCTTCTGGATAAGTGATCACAAATTACAAGTTTGGTTTGATGATGCTGTTGCCTTGTAGTATGTTTCTAACTGGGACAAGCTAGCTAGAGTACATTGGTTATTGGGTGGATAAAAATAATCTAATAAATAAATGAATGAATAAGTGACAGGTGAGTCCATGATGGAGAAGGAAAAGAAGCTAGCATTGGGCAATTGGACGATCATTAGTAGTTTATTATCAATGGTCTACCAACCAGACCATCTGGAAAGACAAGGAAAGTGACATGTGCCAGGAAGGGAGGTGTATTGGTAGTAAATCTTTGGGGAACTTAGGAAACTTACAGTGCTGTGTGGCTGTGGCAATGAAAAGGGTCCCCTGGGGTGTTATTCCAGTGATAATGATGAGATCCTTTGCAGAACTCCCCTGCTGTGATTGCCTTTTGCCAAGTACTTGTCATAGAATCATAGAATCATAGAATAGCAGAGTTGGAAGGGGCCTACAAGGCCATCGAGTCCAACCCCCTGCTCAATGCAGGAATCCACCCTAAAGCATCCCTGACAGATGGTTGTCCAGCTGCCTCTTGAATGCCTCTAGTGTGGGAGAGCCCACAACCTCCCTAGGTAGCTGATTCCACCGTCGCACTGCTCTAACAGTCAGGAAGTTTTTCCTGATGTCCAGCCGGAATCTGGCTTCCTTTAACTTGAGCCCGTTATTCCGTGTCCTGCACTCTGGGAGGATCGAGAAGAGATCCTGGCCCTCCTCTGTGTGACAACCTTTTAAGTATTTGAAGAGTGCTATCATGTCTCCCCTCCATCTTCTCTTCTCCAGGCTAAACATGCCCAGTTCTTTCAGTCTCTCTTCATAGGGCTTTGTTTCTAGACCTCTGATCATCCTGGTTGCCCTCTTCTGAACACGCTCCAGCTTGTCTGCGTCCTTCTTGAATTGTGGAGCCCAGAACTGGACGCAATACTCTAGATGAGGCCTAACCAGGGCCGAATAGAGAGGAACCAGTACCTCACGTGATTTGGAAGCTATACTTCTATTAATGCAGCCCAAAATAGCATTTGCCTTTCTTGCAGCCATATCGCACTGTTGGCTCATGTTCAGCTTGTGATCTACAACAATTCCAAGATCTTTCTCTTTTGTAGTATTGCTGAGCCAAGTATCCCCCATCTTGTAACTGTGCATTTGGTTTCTATTCCCTAAATGTAGAACTTGGCATTTATCCCTATTAAATTTCATTCTGTTGTTTTCAGCCCAGCACGAGATGTTGCATCATGTGTGTCGTATGATGGAGGGACAACTCGAAATAATCCATAATTAACCAGTCACCCCGATGGTGAAATATAACATTTGAGGATGTTCCTTAAAAAAAGAAAGAAAAAGATATATATATATATATATATATATATATATATATATATGGCTCCAAGAAGCTCTTTGTAGGGAAATGTTTGCTGAGATTGCAAGACAGATAGCAGAAAACCATTTTGCTCTCAGAATACATCCCTACTAAATGTAGTTAACTGTCAAACGCCCAGTACATTCTGCCTCCTCTTCATGTTCATTTATTTTCTAGTGAACAGAAAATAAATTCCAACCCCGCGTCACATGGGTTGGAATAGCCCTTCATTTGATACAGTGGCACCGTCAAAGGAAGTTACGCAGCTGCCAGATTTGAACAGGCCTGACCTGTCTGAATGAAACCATGGCTGCTGACATCCCCTAGGCATACCCCATGCCATGATGTACCACTATAGCCCTCTGAGGGAGGGGATCTTCTAGAGGGAAACCTTTAACTCTGACCTGTGGATTACTCTCCTTCCACTTCAAACGATATGGATGCACAACTATGGCCCTGTTCAGACAACACGCTAAACCATGCCATTTTGTGGTTAAGCAGCATGGTTTAGCGTGTTGTCTGAACCAGGCCATTAAGTTAGTTAAGTAAGGGGTATGATGTGAGACAGAAGTGTAGGATTCTGTGGGAGAAGTGTATGATCATAAAAAAGTGTGAGGATGTGGGTTATGATTCTGTGAAGTGATATATGAGAGAAGTGGATGATTTTATAAGACTAAAGATAGTTGAGTGTATAGACAATAGTATTATATAGTGGAACCTTGTAAGAAAGAACTGACAGAAACCAATACACTTAGAACCTTGTAACCAACCATATGCATTTGAACTGAGGAAACTGTGGCGTTACCCCACAATTGATTATATTGTATATGTCTGATTTGGTATGTCTGATAAGTAGGGAATGTTAGAGCTGAGTGAGTGTGGTTTATGATGTAATAGGTGCGGGGAGAGGAGTATATAAGGAGTGTGTTTACAGGTTGAGGGGGAGTTTTTGCTTTCTTGTTTTTTTTATTTGTAGAGTAAGAAGAGTTTAGATTCTAGGGACCAAGAATTGGTGTAAAGAGAGAGAGGTGGTTGGTGTGTAGAGAGTTTAGATTAGGTAGAATTGAACGTATTATATTTTTATTTAAAGCTTTTAAATGGTTAAGGGTTAATGGTTAATCCTGGTTGTGCTTTTTATATTGTATTTTGTATTTGTATTTTTAACTTGTTGGTTGTTTTATGATGGTTTTAATTTTTGTGAACCGCCCAGAGAGCTTCGGCTATTGGGCGGTATAAAAATGTAATAAATAAATAAAATAAATAAATTAATTAATTAAATAACAATAAACTTATTATTATTTTGTTAGCTACCAAATACTACATGTCAGCTTGGCATTATTTGCCTGCCCTACAGTTATTAAACGCCCTCACCAGATTATACCCACAGTATATTGAGAGCAGATCCTGTATTAAACCTGTTTCCCTCATAGGTAGAGGAAAGGTTTTAATTAACCCTCCCTCAGGTTTTCAAGTGGTGGCGCTTGGCCTGAGAAGGGTTTTATACATTTGAATTAGTTTTATGTATTTTATGGTGTTTTTATTTGTGTTGTACCCCACCTCGATCCAGAGGAAGAGGCGGGTAACAAAATTATGATGATGATGATGATGATGATGCGACGGGCCTAGTGTAAAGGGTCTGTTACGTTGCAGAAACCAATAAGCTTATGTCTTACACACACTTACTTAACTTAATAAAAACTAATTGCTTTTAAACAACTGGTGTGGTCTGTGGAGGAGTGACTGATGAGAGAACAATTAATGGTGGCAGCGGAATGTGAAACTGAGGGCGAGGTTGCGGGGTTGTGGAGCTGTGGAGACAGGAGCAGCAGCAGTAAGCTCAAACCCTCACACACATCTTCAGCACAGGGGGGATTGAGTGGTCCTGGGTGCTAGTGGCTTGGATAGTCCTGTCAGGTAGCTTCTGGGCATCTCTGGTGAAGCCAAGATGACACAGGTGGGCAAGACATCACAGTTACTATTTTACTATTTTATTTATTTTTTTAAACATGTATATCTCACCCTATATCTCAAGGACCTCACTACCAATTAACTTCCTGGTCACCCCTTCCCTTCCCTTAGTTAAAGCATATAGCATGAAAGAACAGTCTGGAATGTGAGGGATGTCAGAAGGTTCCAAGTTAAGAAGCTTTATTGAAATTAGGCATAAGGGAACGAGGGTGAAATCATGTACTCAACAGCAGTACTACTCAACGCTGATCCAGTCAAATGCTAGGCATCCTCAGCGGCTCTTTGCGTCCTTCAATTCTCTTCTGAAGCCTAATCCGCCATCTCTCCCCGCCTCTCTGTCTGCTAATAACTTTGCCTCTTTTTTCAATGCTAAAATCCAAACTATCCGCTCTGATCTGGCCAGCTCTGCTCCTCTTCCAGTTCCTGTTCCTCATCTGTCAGTTCCTCCTGCAAATTTCTCTGCGTTTCCTTCGGTCACAGCTGATGAACTGTCTACAATACTGCGCTCTTCGAAGCCTTCCACTTGTTCTCGTGATCCGATTCCTTCACGCGTCTTTATTAATCTTATCCCTGCTATCCTCCCTTCCTTGCTTCATATTATTAATTTTTCTCTGTCCTCTGGTTCATTTCCTTCTGCTTTTAAACATGCTACAGTCTCTCCCATTCTCAAGAAACCTACTCTTGATAGGCTATCTCGGTCTAACTACCGACCTGTCTCTTTGTTGCCGTTTGTTTCAAAGATCCTGGAGCGTGCGGTCTACTCTCGCTGTCTTGACTTTCTTTCTAGCAACTCTGTTTTGGATCCTTTTCAATCTGGATTCCGTCCTCTGCATTCCACTGAAACAGCCCTTACTAAGATCACCAATGATCTCCTTACTGCCAAGTCTAAAGGCCATTATTCCGTTCTTATTCTCCTTGATCTAACTGCAGCCTTTGACACGGTTGATCATGATCTTCTCTTAGATTCCCTTCATGACCTTGGATTTTGTGGCTCTGTCTATAACTGGTTTGCCTCCTATCTAGCGGGTCGGTCTTTCAGCGTGTTGGCTAATGGCAGCTCATCTTCCTCCTTTCCCCTTTCAGTAGGGGTTCCGCAAGGCTTGGTGCTTGGCCCGTTGTTGTTTTCCTTATACATGTTGCCCTTGGGCAAGCTTATTCAATCTCATGGCCTCCAATATCATCTGTACGCCGATGATACACAACTATATCTGTCATCTCCGGAACTTTCTCCTGATGTTCACGATTGTATCTTGGCATGTCTTTCAGATATCTCAGCTTGGCTGCTTCATCGTCGTTTGAAACTTAATATGGCAAAGACTGAATTGCTTGTTTTTCCTCCTAAACCTTCTCATCTCTCATTCTCTCTTACTGTCAATGATGTTACGCTTACTCCGGTCAAGGAAGCTCGTAGCCTTGGCTTTATATTTGACTCCTCGCTCTCCTTTATTCCTCATATTGAGGCAGTAGCTAAATCCTGTCGTTTTTTCCTGTATAATATTGCCAGGATTTGATCATTTTTGTCTGTCTCTTCTGCCAAGACGCTTGTTCATGCACTGGTTATTTCTCGGTTGGACTACTGCAACCTTCTTCTCTCTGGCCTTCCTTCTTCTCACATCAGTCCGTTGGTTTCTGTTCACCACTCTGCCGCAAAGATCATCTTCTTGGCTCGCCGCTCTGACCATGTTACTCCGCTTCTGAAATCTCTTCATTGGCTTCCAATTCACTTCAGAATCCAATATAAACTTCTCCTGTTAACCTTCAAAGCTTTTCATGGTCTAGCTCCTTCCTATCTCTCCTCTCTCATCTCACACTATTGCCCCGCTCGTGCTCTTCGCTCCTCTGATGCCATGTTTCTCGCCTGCCCAAGGGTCTCTACTTCCCTTGCTCGGCTTCGTCCATTTTCTTCTGCTGCCCCTTACGCCTGGAACGCTCTTCCAGAACATTTGAGAACTACAACTTCAATCGCAGCTTTTAAAGCTCAACTAAAAACTTTTCTTTTTCCTAAAGGTTTTAAAAATTGATGTTGTGCGGACTTTATACTGTTAATTTTACCCTACCCTGTGCCTGCTTACCCTACCCTGTGCCTGTTTGCATTCTCTTCCCCTCCTTATTGTTTTACTATGATTTTATTAGATTGTAAGCCTATGCGGCAGGGTCTTGCTATTTACTGTTTTACTCTGTACAGCACCATGTACATTGATGGTGCTATATAAATAAATAATAATAATAATATAGGTAGCATAAAAAGAGCCAGTGTGATGTAGTGGCTAAGTGTTGGACTGGGAGTTGGGAGATCTGGGTTCTAGTCCCCACTCGGCCATGGAAACCCACTTGGTGACTTTGGGCCAGTCATAGCCTCTCAGCCCAACCTACCTCACAGGGTTGTTGTGAGGATAAAATGGAGAGGAGGATTATGTACACCGCCTTGGGTTCCTTGGAGGAAAAAAGGTGGGATATAAATGAATAAATAAATAAATAAATGAATAAAGCTTAACTTTAAGTCTTTCAGGATCTGTGTCCTGGGCCCCATTGACAAAGGGTGCAGTATTGCATTGTCCCTTACTTTCCACCTAATGTGGGAAACACGGGGAATGAAGATCCTCCATGAGGCAATGCCACATCATGTGTTTTTATAACTGCAAGTTGCCGTGGGGCGAAATAGGGAACTGGATGTTTTCTTTTGTGGCAGCCCAGTGTGGTTATTCCCACGTCCACTTCCAGCGATAGTGTATTGCATAAACTGTCTGTCGGAAGTACAAAATGGCCGTATATCATACCTCTTGCAAATCGCTTTTCTCCTTGTGTGTCCTCAGAAGTCAACCTTTGCAATAGGTGCGGCAATGAGAACTGATTTGGAGATCGAAGAAGAATTAATTGTAAACACCATCTCAGCAGATTTTGATCTCTTGATAACCAAGTGAGTGTAACCGTTGGCTATTCTGCCCTGCCTTGGATAATTTCCTAGATCCCATGCTAATTTTAAGATGAGTCATCGGGCTTTCATAGGGAGCTGTTATTTCCTTGCATTATTTATTCATTAATGTTAGAACATTTATATATTCCTTCTCCTTTAAGACTCCACCCCACAAGCTGTTCACAACATATTACAAAACAATACATCATTAAAAGCATAACAGCATTTAATTAAGTTAATGGTTGGGAAAGCCAGGGTAAACAAGTTAGTTTTTAGTAAATGCTGAAAGCACATGATCTTCCAGCGGTGGGGGTGGGGGTGCCACCACAGAGAAGGCATGTTGCTAGGTTGTCTCTGGATGGAATTCTGCAGGATGTGGCATAGGCAGTGAGGGCCTCCCCTGAAGATCGTAGTGGTCTAAAGCATGGGTTCTCAACAAGGGGGGAATTCCCCTCACGGGGAATTTTAGGGTTCCAGCGGGTGAATTGGGACCACTATTCAGCAAAGTATGACGTCCTGTAGATTATGTCTTCCTACGCATGTTATTAAAAACATCCCAGAAAAGTGTCATGTCGTCTGCAAAAGCCAGGCCTTTGCTCTCTTTCCCCTCGCAATCCTAGAAGTTTCAACCTTCCCATTTAAAGGGGCAACACAAAGCATGGGAGCAGAGAATGTAAAAGGGGCCATGCTTTGCGTTGCCCCTTTAAATGGGACTAATATAGAAAAAAATAAAAGTTTTTCAATATTATATGGATATTATTTGGAATGCACCCTTTGAGTTAGACTATCTTGGGAAGGGGGGGAATTATATTCTGAACAATGGTGAAAGGGGGGAATGGAGCAAAAAAGGTTGAGAACCATTGGTCTAAAGGGTCTATATTGCGGGAGGCGATCTTTCACGTAACCTGGTCCTAAATTGTTTAGTAGCAAACTGGCAGCTGGTGCAGCTCTTTCAGCATAAGCGTTATGTGCCCATGGTAAGGCACTCCATTCAACAGCCTTGCTGCAGCATTCTGCACCAACTGTATCTTTTGAACCAGGTAAAGTCCCCTAATTCCCAGTCCTTGGACCCCATAGTGCCTCCATCTTATGGGCATTCAGCTCAAGCCTATTGGCTTTCATCTATCCCATCTCTGCATCTAATTTCTGGTCCAGGTTATGCACAGGTTCTCCTGATTGAGATGTAATGGTGAAACAGAGGTGAATGTCATCCCCCTGGAGCAGCTCTGTGAGTTGGGAATTGGTGGGCACTGTTTTACAGTGGTTCCACTCCCACCTACAAGGTACAGTCCAGAGAATAGAATTGAGAGGTTGTACCTTGACCCCCTGCCTTTTGATCCTTGTAGTTCTTTGAAAAAAAATGTTACAATGGGCCTCCAAGGATTCCATTCACTGGAATAGTTGCTAATAACCCTGGAACCACCCGGAATAGCTCTGATGGGTTGGCTACTCTAAAGGCATCTCTCCTTTCCTGCATCTCAGCAATAAGAATCTTTGGAGGCTCATCAGCCTAAAAGATTTTAAACAAGCTCACAGTGCTTGGTTCTCACAGACCTGCCTGTTTCCCCAGGTCGAGGAGGAAACATCTACCTTGTATTGCACTGTTTTAGCATTTCGGAGAGTGAAAACCTGGAAGTGATTAAGCTGAGTTGCTGTGTGATGTCATGGAATATTCAGAAACATCCCAATGTTTGAAAGAACAAAGCTGTCAGCAATGGAATGTTTGTAAACAGTCCAGATTCTGTGAGGTAAATGAAAGGTCAAATTGGCATTGGAAATGCCTATTTCTCTATCCAAAGAGACACAAAGGAGATGTGCTGATGAGGGGCTGGGGGAGGGGAGGGGCTGAATGGATTGGAGAATTGCATGGAAGGTGGTTCCAGAAGTAGGAATTAAGTAGGGACACTAGAGGTATGTTGTCTAAGGGAAGTGATGACTGAAGAAGAGGAATAAGGGAAGACTAAATGGAAGCCTAGGAATACAAGAGCAGAAACTATTTGGTACTTCAGAAAAGAGTGGACACAAAAGGCTTCATCTCACGTACCTGTTTCCCTTGAATTATCCCCTACAGTGCAAAGCTGTCATCATTGTTGCTAGCTAAATCACACCCTAAGCACCGCTCCTAAGATCCTTTGCATACCAGGAAAAGGGTTTAAGGGGGGGAATGTAAAAAATCATTAAAAATCAACGGATGACCCAATCTGATTCAAATTTGGTATGCTTAAAGCTCTCCTTAATATCTATTACTGTGCCAATTTTGATGTCTTTATCTTTAAAACTTATGCAGATGTAAGCATTTGTTCAATTTGTACTTTAACCATATCAAATCCTCCTCCAGCGCCCCCAGTGGCCGCTCGGAAAACAACAAATGATTCGCTCCTAAACAGGTAGCAAAATAGGTCGATTCTTTTGGCTTTATAGCACAATTAAAGCAGGATGCCTGGGAGTAGTTCACAGTCAAAGCAGATTATAAACTGGAAAACTTCGGAGTCCTTTGCATGCGATTCGCAGTGACTGCTCAGTATAACCCTGGTGTGATGAAGCTAAAAAGGGGGAAGGGGGCATTTTTAAAAGCTCAAAGGATGCTTAAGGACAGAAGAAATAGAATTGAATCTGAATCTGCCAGTATCTGAATCTGCCTTTTGCCTCCACAAGAGAAATCATCAGTGCATCTGGGCCTAGTTTGGTTGCAGTTGCTTACTGGTAGGTGTGTGGATCTCCCCCCTCCCCTCTGATGGGATGCCACTCTGCCCAGGCTAGCTGGCCAAGAGTCATAGGCCTTAGCTAGACCTAAGGTTTATCCTGGGATCGTCTCGGGGTTGTCCTGCCTACTCCCGGGATCCCCTGTGTGTCATTTACATGAACAGGGATGACTCCAGGACGATCCCGGCATAAATCTTAGGTCTAGCTAAGGCCATAGTGTCTAAAAGAAGCAGGCCTGGGCAAGCACTGGACTGGAAAGCATGGACAGTGGTGCAGCTCTTGGGTATGCCGACTTATTTCTAGCTGTTTTGAATTCAGCCCAAACCATTACAGAGTGAATGAGATGAAAAGAGAAGTGGTGTGGTCTCCAACTGAAGCAGGTAGCAGCAGCAGTGACCTTTGCTTTGATTCCTTCCATCTTCCTTTCCACTAGGTAGGACCTCTTTCCTACTGGCTTTTAGGGGACAGCAGGTGTCTTGTGTCCACATTCCCATCAAAAGTAGCCAGTATGTTTGGCTGATCAGAAACATTCCCACCTCCTGGAACCAGCAATGCAGCAGTGTGACGGTCAAGCATGCCAGCGTTGACAGCTATTGAACTGGTACTGTCAGCAGGATCACCCTCAAGTGTGTTTTTATGGGTTGCTGGCAGGACAGTGACCTGTAAAACATAATTATGTTGCTTTCTCAAGCATATTGCTGCAATTATTTTTTAGAAGTCTCTCTCTCTCTCCCTCTCTCTCTCTCTCTCTCTCACACACACACACACACACTATATGAAATAATTAAATATACAGGATTTATTAAATCTGCACTATTAGATAATTAAATGTACAGGATTTATTTATTTATTTGTTTATTACATTTTTTAAAAAAATATTTATTGAATTTTCATATAGACTATAAAATACATAACTTGCAAATTATATAACTAACACTAAATGATCACACAATCATATCCAACAAATAATACTAATAAGTGCACCCCCCCTGCCTAATTAAACTTCCTTCCAGAATTGTAGTGACTCTTTTGAAGGTGTACATCAGTGGTTCCCAAACTTTTTCCAGTAACCGCCCCCTTGGTTCCACAAACTCATGCCCAGTGCCCCCTACCCTACACTATAAAAATCATTATTCAGAATAGCAGTTTTCAACGACCCACTAAGGAAGATAATAACAATAAAATTCAAAACAGTAACAATTAATTGAATATTTATTCAAAATCCGAAGCACCTGCCACAGGCTTGTTGAGGGAGGGAGGGAAAAGAGACCGAACGCCTCTGTTTTGCAGCCGGCGTGGCGGGGCACACCAAGCAGGTATGTCTCTTCATTAGCGTTTTGGTGCTTTTGAAACATTTCAATTCACCGTTAAAAGGACTCTTCTTAAACGGTATTAATACATGTGTGAATTCTTCCCCTATATGGCTTGGGACCAAACTACCTTCTCCCATAAAAATGTCCATGGTTTTTAAGACCTTCTGGAGAGGCGCTTCTCGGAAAAGACCACCTTGAGCGCCCCCCTGCCGCCCCTTTGCCTCTTAGCGCCCCCCCTGCCGCCCCCTTGCCTCTTAACACCCCCCTATGCAATCCCACCGCCCACTTTGGGAATCACTGGTGTACATCTTTTCCTCTTTGATAAAACAAAATTAAAAAATATTCCCCATATATTTTCAAAATCATTTCTATTCAATAGTCCTCTTTTAACTTTAATGCTACATGTTAACCTATCATTAATAGCAATATCCCACACCTCTTTATACCATTCACCTTGCACTTTCCATTTTCTAGCTATCATTAGCCTTGCTGCTGTCAATACATTTGTGATTAAGTCTTTAATAGCTTGAGTCCCCTGGACCTTATCATAAATTGATAATAATGCTGTACCTCTAAATTTAACCCAGTTATTTCATTTCTCTCTCTAAATACCATTTGCCAACATTTCTGTAAATATTTACAACTCCACCACATATGAACATTGGTGCCAGTTTCCTGGCATCCTCTCCAACATAAGGTTGAATGTTTCTTATCAATTTGATTTAATCTGATTTGATTACATTTCTACTCCACTCCATAGCCAAACTTCTCTGGGCAGTTCACAAAAATTTAAACCTCAAGGTATAGCATCAAACAATATAGAATTTAAAAGCTCAAAACTACAATATAAAAGTGCAAGCAAGATAAAACCTATCAATGCAGAGATTTAAAATACAGATTTTAAAACAGCAGAGTTAAAAGACTAGAACACTAAAATGCCTGGGAACATAAAAAGGTGCTGAAAGGAGTACAATGTAGGTGCCAGGCGAACCTCTCCAAGGAGCTCATTCTACAGCTGGGTGCCACAGCAGAAAAGGCCTTCTTCCTGGTGGCCACCCGCCTCACTTCCTTTGTTCTTCTACTGTGTTTTTGTTCATTGCTTAGAAATGTCTTTTAATGTAACTGATATTACGTATATACCGTGGAGGTATATCTGTCAGGGATGCTTTAGGGTGGATTCCTGCATTGAGCAGGGGGTTGGACTCGATGGCCTTGTAGGCCCCTTCCAACTCTGCTATTCTATGATTCTATGATTCTATGAGGCTGGTGGCTCTGATGTCAGAGGGGCGGTGAATCTGCTCGGGGTTAAAGTCAGAACCAGTCAGAATTCTAAAGGAGCTACCCAAGGTGCTTTGGTGGCTGGAGAATGCTGGGAGTTGTAGGACAGAATGAGCTTGATCTCATAAAACTGACTACAGGCCTGTTCAGACAACACGCTAAGCCTCGGTTAAGCCGCTAACCCCTTCACTGTAAATGGTTAGTGAGCATGTTTAAACCGCCACCATGGTTAGGAATGGTTCACATGACACTTTCAGTCATGGCTCACACAACATGCTAAGCCATAGTGTTTAGCTTACTATGGCTTAACATGTTTCCTGAACAGGGCCGATCATGTTCCTGCTTGCTCATCTTTTTTCCCCCTAAGCTAACCTCACTCCCCAAATTGTTGTAACCTTCCCTCATAGGGGAATTGCACCAGCCTTGCTGTCCAAAAACTCTGAGATCTGTCACCAGCCTGATTTAGCGGCAAGGGCAGATCTGCTTGGACTTTCTCCCCCGACATGGCTCCAAAAGGATACACCAGAAGAGCCCAACTATCTAGTAAGGAGTGACACCACAGGCTCTTTCAGCTGGTTTGTGTCTGGAAGACTCCCCCACTTTGCAGTGTAATTAAAGCAAGTATGTTAATAGAACGTGTGGCGTCCAGGATCATTTTCTTCTGTAACAGATTAAGTGCAGAGATAAAACAGACACTCCTGCTGCAAACAGTCACAAATTCTATTAAGGTTGTTGTGCAAAATAGGAGAGTTTAAAAATGCAAACACAAAAGGCGGTTGGGTCTTTCAAACGGTGTTGCTGGAACCACGGATATAAACAGTTTGCGAATGTTACTATCTCAGATAAATGTGCCACAGTCATGTCTCTCTGGAGGTAAATTTCGGTGGAAGCAATGCATCACGGCATCCATTTGGTGCCAACGGTATACCAGAAGGAGAGTTACAGGACAGAGTAAGGGCCTTGCTAGATGAGGCCTTAGCGCGCTTTGAGGTCCGGTTTCCCTGCTGTGCGTCCACATGACGCACAGGGGAATCCGGCCCCAGGCCGCACTAAAACCTCCCCTAACGCACCATAAGCGAAGTCGCTTATGGCGTGCCTTTTCCACAGCCTTTTCCTGAGGCCAGGGCTGTGGAACGTCTAGCGACTTCCATGGCTTTTTGCGGCTACTCGCTTACTCGCGAGTAGCTGGGAAAAGCCACGGACTGGCACCGGGCCAGGTGGGGGATCCCGGGGGGGACATGGGGGGGAAGGCCAGACCGGCAGGAGAGGGGGATGGCGAAGGCTGGCACAGGAGATGGCGGAGGAGGGCGAAGGCTGGCACAGGGGACGGGGACGGGGAGGGAGGGCGGGGAAAGAGGGGGCAGGGGGCAGGGGGCTTAATTAAACAAAGGGTGGGGGGCTTAAGTAAAAAAAAATGGCTTACCTTCTCTGGAGTCTTCGGGGCGCACGTGGCCCCTTTAACAACAACAACAACAAAAATGGCCAACGCTGCAGGGCTTCCGTAGTCCCTGCGTGTCGGCCGTCTAGGAGGCAGGGCGGCACATTCTAAAGTTAGCGCGCTGTCGCCCCGCCTCCCTGCCGGCTACTTAGGCCTACTCTACACCAAGCAGCATATTGCAGTATGAAAGTGGTATATAAATGGCAGGAGCCACACCAAGCAGGCTATAGCAGTATGAAAGCGGTATGAAAGCAGTATATGGTATGTGTCAATGGGCCCCGACAGTTGTCAGTGCACTTCAATACCGCTATAAAGCAGTAGTGTGCCTCCTGCCTTTTATATACTGCTTCCACACCGCTTTCATAGTGCAATATCCTGCTTGGTGTAGATTAGGCCCTGGTCCTGCCCAGATGGCCATTTTGAAATATTTATACTGCATCAGAATGTTCTTCTTTATGTTATGGGCTATGTCAAAGAGTACATACAAATGTGCAACACTTGAGTTGAAGTGTTGCAGGACTTTATATGCCTCTATCATGACTCCCTTACTCAGCCTTTTTCTAACCTATAAACCTCCAAACATTGCAACCGGTCTTTCCTCACAGGGGAGCGTCTCCAGCCCCTTGATCATTTTGCTTGCCCTTTTCTGAACCATTTCAATCTCTGCAATAAACTTTTTGAGGTGCAGTGATCAGGTATTCCATGTGCGGTCACACCATCAATTTGTATAAGGGCAGTATGATATTGGTCGTGTTGTTTTCGGCTCTTTCCTAACAATCCTCAAGATGGAATTTGCTGGTTTCAAACATTTAAGTTAAAATAAAGACATTCCTACTTCTGAGAACATGCAATGTACCCTTTTCTCATCGCTGAGTGTAGCCCAGGAATTATTTCGGACATTGTGTTTAGTTTTGTTCAGTGGATCCCAAAGATGACTTACGAATACATGTGGACAAGTGAAATTTCAGCCAAAACTTTGCTAATACAGCACTGGCTACAACTCTCTGTTGCCAATACTTTCACTGAGAAACCTAGGTTTGCCAGTGAATGTGTGATCAGTCCCTCAGAGTGGGCAGGGCTTCTACACTAGAGGAGGAACAGTTATGTGTGCGGACGTTTTACATTTAACCTTGGTCTACTGTCTAAGATGTTGATGTGACTGAGATGGCGGGTCTTGTGTAAGCAAAGCTTAAGTGATAAGTTTGGTTTTAGAATTTGTCAGCCTGCAGATAGGATGTTTGCTTAGATCCACCAGAGTGATAGTTGCTTGTAGAATGTCAGAAGTAGTAGCGCAGATTAAAATGGAATGTTTAACATCGAGGAGGAAGTGATTACTTAGTGTAATTAGCAGTAATGCAGCAGAATAAAAGCAGAGAAAGAGGAGGATCTAAGTGACGGGAGACAAAAATTGAAGAGCCTAAAAAGGAAACTACTCCAACTTTGTAGGATGGAGGAAGCCATTTTCACTTCCAACTTCCAACACCAGCTTCCCTCAACCTGTTGCCCTCCAGATATCTGGACTAAAACTCCTAACAAGCCCGATTATTGGCCTTGTTGGCTGAGGCAGATGGGAGTTGAAGTCCAAAACATCTGGAGGGCAAGGCTGCCTTACACTGAATGATGCCTGACTATTTTTTTAAAAAAATGGTCAGCATGGCATATAGGACAAAGGGTTTCTCTACATGAGGCTTTTATTTTGCACTCATGTTATTTTGCTAGTCCTTTACACGACATCATCAAGCTCTAGGGCTTCTCCCATGCTTTCTGGCCATTATAGTGGCTTTATTTTCACTGGAGAAAATGCGCTAAGAATTATTTATTGTGCTTTGAAGCACTCCAAAGGCTAGTGATTCCATCTGGCACAGAAGAGCAAACGCCTTTTCTTGGGTTGCATGCAATGTCAGTCCAACTTAAAGTAAGCCCACTGAAATGAATGGGGGTTAAGTTAGTCTAACATTGGGTATGACTCCTTGTCATTATGTGAAGAGGAGCCCATTGGCTGGTTCAGAGGCAAGAGCCAGCAGGACTTTTTTTATGGGGAAAGGAGCGTTGCCTGGAACAGTCCCGACGCAAAACATAACATAAAAGCTTTCGAAATGCCCTCAGAAGGGCTTCAGCCACTGACAGTATCAGTTTTAAGCAGCACTTAGGAGGGGGAATTATTTTAACGAATACATTTCCTCTCAATCGGTAGGTGAATAGCAGGATCTCATTAGAATGGGAAAGCAATTAGAACTAATAAAGATGAACCGTGTGGCACTGGGTGCATGTTAGAATAGCAAGCAGAGAAGAAAGAGGAGGGAAAGGAACTGATTCTAATCCCAGTGAGTGGAGATGAAAGAAGGGAGCTACTATGGTCTCCTACGGTGAGACACACGTCTTCTGTACCTTCCCTTGGCTGATATTTCACCTCATCACAGCAGGGAGAGCAACGCAGTGATTCAAGAACAGAGGCAGGGAGGTCAATGGGGCTTCAGCCCCCTGCCTTCTCTCTGGTTGAAGATTTAAAGCTGGTCACGCACCGGCCTCTTGATCAAGGGTGGAGCAATTTTGAGAGGGCTCCACTGTTTATGTAGGGCTGAAGATGGTTGAGGCCAGGCCAAGCAATGGCAACCCAGGAGCAGACAATGTAGTAGTACCAGAATGGCAACCCAGGAGCAGACACAGGTTCCCCTTTATAGGATCGTAGAACCAAACTAGTGTTGGGAATATTGCAATCTCGTCTGCAATTTACTGGAATGGGGCAGTGTTGCAGTTAGTGAATTCATGAGGATTTGGACCACAGCTAGCCTCAGGATCTGCATTGCTTTCCATGTGCTTTCCTGTGATTTCTGCCTTTTGCTCCTCCCCTTCCCGACCTCCTCCAATTGCTGGGAACACATGTGTTTCATCTCTCACTCCTGCCCATGTAATGGAAGATAAAATGGACTGAATAAACTCTTTTTTGAAACTGTACACTGTACCTGCATTCTACATGCAAGAATATTTGTGAATGAAACACTTTTCCTTTCTTCACTGAAGGGTGTGGTCTCCTTCATTGTTCTAAAATAGCCTGTGTGCAGGTAGGACTGGTAAATGCTTAATCTGTCATGCCTTTTTGTTTTTCCCCTGCTAATTTGTTTTTCTAGGAGGCATCATTGCTAAATAATCCCACGAACTGCATATTACTTTGAAGACATAGCTATCAGCCCCTTAACTTTCCTTCACTGCTAATTGTTTGGTAGTTTCCAGCAGTTTTTTGCACAGTTTCCCCATTCTAAAAGGTTGAAATGCCTCTCCAAAAGCTTAGAGCTTCTGTAGACAAGGCTGTTAATTGGCTCTTAATCTGCTTTCAGTTTCATTGCAAAATTGAGTTTCCATAGCTAGGAGAAGTGCATTTCCTTTCCTGCTTTTCCATCACAGAACCTCTAGATGGCACTGTGGTATAGCTGAATAGCACAAATAAATGAAAGGAAGTTGTGCTTTTCCCAGCTCTAAAAAAACTCACTGAAGATGCTGGTAATTTATTTATTGCATTTATATCCCACCTTTTTTCATCCAAGGAACCCAAGGCAGCGTACATAATCCTCCTCTTCTCCATGTTACCCTCACAACAACCACCCTTTGAGGTAGGTTGGGCTGAAAGTATGTGACTGGCCCAAAGTCACCAGTGGATTTCCATGGCCCAGTGGGGACTAGAGCCCGGATCTCCCGACTCCCAGTCCAACACCTTAGCCACTATACTACACTGGCTAGACACAGAAGCAAGACTGGAGGGTCACAATGTCATCTAAAGAACCTGTGAACAACCATGAGTAGGAAATGATGCATGCAGAAAAGCCATTAGTTACGGGCATTAAGAGCTTTCAGCTAAAATATGCTGGTATTTTGGCCCCTCCCCTTTTACCTTCAGCCCTGCTCATTAGGGAAATACAACACCCCCACCCCCAGATAATCTCTGAACCTGAATTCAGCTCTCAGGCTAAATGAGGTTCAACAACCCTGTTCTAACGTAAGACAGCGGAGGCTGGTGGTTCTATTTTTGGTGGGGCTTGAATTCATTCCAGGTTTCAGCCAGAACTCCAGAGGAGTTATCCACAGTGCTGAGCCCTGTCCCCAAAGAGGGTTCAGCATTTGGATAGCTCCTTTAGAGTTCTGGCAACTTCTGACTGACACCTGGAATGGATTCACAGTCCCACTGAGATCGAAGCCACCAGCCTCCACTGATGTAAGTGCAGAGACACCAGTCTGCATCAGGGCCCTAGCATGTGAGACAGGGTTGGGGCTTAACCCTCTGCTCAACAATAAAATGAACTCTCTCGCTACCTGAGAATCCACAAAATGCTCCAGGCATGGGGGCGAACTAGTATTACTGTTACGGTGACCCACTGTCTGGTTTCCCCCGGACAGGTCCAGAAATTGGGGGGCTAAACCAGGGTCCAGGGGGGAGTTTTATTATTTTAATTAATGTCCGGAAAAATTCTCCCCTGGATCGCCACTCAGGAGAGTCTAGAGAGGCCTATTTCTTACCCTTGATGCATCAACAATGATGATGTTAAATATGTACAGGGCCATCACATTACCCATGACAATTGCAAGAGCAGCTGATGTTCCAGCTGGTCCAAAAGCATTCCCCAATGCAAGGCTGCCCATTCCACTATCCCCCACTGGTTCTCTCCTGCTATTGAAATATTAAAAACAGAGGGTTGAGAACAGTCTCCACTCAATGGAAAGCGACTTTAGGAAAATACAAACAGAGCCACTTCGCTGTTACTGAATGACCTTGTAGTTCATAAAAAGGGCAACGCAATGGGCGCCTCACCCTCCCAAAGTTTATAAATCCAAACCATCCCTCTGTGGGGTGTTGGGCAATTTACACTTTACAAGGAGCGAAAGGCTGTATTTACACACCAGGCTTGTAAGAAAATTGGGTAAGCAGACAATTACCCAAAGACGCTGTTGGTTTTGGCAGAGTTATTAGCCAATTAGCACGGTTCCCCCCCCCATCTTCCAAGCTCTTCAGCGGGCTGGAGAGACAGCTTTCATAGCACAGCCAGCGACTTGCAAGGAAAACAATGCACTCACCCAATTTCGGAGAGCAGCTTCTGGGCTCCCTTCAGCTTCCTTCACTGTCAAACTGAGAAGGCAATTAGGGCCCTCCTTTCGGACAAGTTAGCGCCCGACGTCAAGGCCAGGCTCTTTGGGGGCACAAATCCTCTTTGAGCCCAATGCGGAGATGTGAACTTGCTCAAGTACACAAATAATTAGCACCAGAGGGAAAAACCACATGCATGGATGCACCAACCATTTTTATTTACCAGGGGCAGTCCTTCTTTTCCCTGGTACTTAATCTTTGTATATAATTATTCCTATTTTGCTTTGCGTTGGGGATGACAGTGTTTAAAAAAATCATTGTTAATGCCAACACCCATGCACTGGAATTCTTCAGGGGCACTTGCTTAGGGACTCTTTCGTTTATTTTTCTCAGACCTTCTGATCTTGGCAATCCTTTTAAACTTACACTGTCTTCCAAGACCAACTCCAATCCAGTGGCACCCATCTTTTCACAGCTGAGCACACTGAACCCTCCTCCTCCTCCTCCTCCTCCTCTTATTTGTTAAGGCATTTGTATCCCACCCTATATCACAAGGATCTCAGGGTGCCATACAGATAAAATCATACAAACAATATAAAAACAATAAATATACACATCTAAAAAACAAATCAAACCATTAATAAGCTAAAAACAGTATAGAATTTAAAAGCTATAAAAACAATTAAAACAGTTGTGCGAGCTTGGTGAATTTAACCATTAAAGGCTTTGTTAAAAAATCATGTTTTTACTTGGTGCCAGAATAAAGTCAGTGCTGCCACCAGTCGGGCCTCCAAAGCAAAGACATTCCACAGTTGGGGTGCCACAACAGAGAAGGCCCTCTCCCATGTCCCACCATAGCATATGTCTCGTGCTGGTAGGCGGGCTCCTCCAACAGATCTCAAAACTCAAGCAGGTATATATATAGGGAGAGGCGCTTCCTCAAGTACCGAGGTCCCGAGCTGTTTAGGGCATTATTTATTATTATTATTATTATTATTATTATTATTATTATTATTATTTTCATCCATCCTAATTTTCTGTTACAAAAACACACAAAGCAGCTGACAAATATTGAAATAAACAACAACAGAGAATAAACGGTAGATAAGCATCGAAAATATAAAAGAGAAGTGCTTTTTAAAAGCAGCAAATACAAAAAGAACTGTGACAGAATAAATTCACAGACAAAAAATATGCTAGAAAATAAAGAGAATTCCATGAAGAAGGAAATTTGCAATGTCAGGACAAATAAATGCGCAACGCTCTTGACAGCAAAACCCAATACATACAACCACTGATGGCTAGGGGCAGCACCGTCGGGCAGCAGTTGGGGCTGACATATGCCCCAGCAGAATCCACTGATGTTGACACTGGTTTTGCCCCATTTGCCCATCTGCTCCCCTGGCTCAGTGGAGGCTGGTGGCTCTGATGTCAGTGGGGTGGTGAATCCACTCCGGGTTTTAGTCAGAACTCTAAAGTTCAGAACTCTAATCAGAACTCTAAAGCTTCACATCTTGGACAGCTCCTTTAGAGGTCTGACTGGTTCTGACTGAAACCTGGAGTGGATTTGCTGCCCCACTGACATTGGGGCCACCACGCTCCATTGCCCTGGCTGCAAGTTTATCTGGGAACCTAACATAGTGGCTGGTTTCCCAGATGTTACTGCCAGACAAGCCTGCAGCTGAGGAGGCCCACTGAGGGGCAATTGGCCAGGGTCTTCCCACAGACCTTGAGCTGGCCCAGAACCCACCTGAAGTGTGGAGGGCAAACTGGCAAGGCCATCCAGAGGAATCTAGGGTCCTGGAGCAACGGAAGTTTTTTTGGGGGTGGGGCGGGGCTATCACAAGCACACACAAATAAGAAGAGCCCTGCTGGATCAGACCAAGGCTCCATTTAGTGTGTGAAGAACGTGGATAGGGAGACATTTTTCTCCCTCTCCCAAAATATTAGAACCCAACGGGATTCAAGTCAAGTAAAATGCAGTACTTCTTCATACAGCGCAGAGTTAAATTATGGAACTCACTATCACAAGATGTAGTGATGGCCACCCATTTAGATGGCTTTAAAAGGGGGTTGAATAAATTCCTGGAGGAGAAGGCTATGAATGGCTACTAGCCCTGATGGTTATGTGTACCTTCAGTATCCAAGACAGGAAGTCTGTGTGCATGGTTGTGGTTCAGCTCCTCTGCTCACCACCTGGGATGTTTCCACAGGATGAGATATCTCAGGGCCAAGGGGAGTGGACTCTTGGAACAGACCTGTTTCTGGCTTGGATGTGCTGTCTGGAGCCTTCAAGGAAATGACAAGGCCCAGGAATGCTATAAACAGTTAGGAAGTCCAACTTTGTATTTCATACCCCATTGAGAAGAAAGTTTCTTTAGCCCTGAATCCAAAGTCTTTATCACAAATAGAGAGCCCAGGGGGAGATCAGATGTTGCAAAGATGATCAACGCAGTGCATTCTAGATGCCACCTCTGAGGCTTTCCTGACAATCGTATCCATCCATCCATCCATCCATCAAAAGCACTTTTAGCCCACCTTTTTCATCACGGGATTCCCAAGGTGACTTACAGCACAACTAAGCCAGACCTACGAACAGCAGTCTAATACAACAAAACTCATAGCCCCAAATTATTACAACAATGCAGAGCCAAACAATGCTCAACACAAATCCATTTTTGTCCAGCCTTCCCCAACCTGGTGCTCTTCAGCTGGCTTGGGCCACAACTCCTATCATTCCCACCCAGCATGGTCCTCAGTGTACCAGTGGCCTTTCAGATGCCCTGGTTCTGGTAGTGCTGGGCCGAAATGACTCCCTGTCCCATTTCGCAGCACCCATTTGCCACAGTGTCATTCTGGAGGTGGTCTCCAGCCAAGAGAAGCCAAGGTGAGCATTCGTGAGTTTCACCCCCTTGGAAGTCCCCTTGAAAATGTGAAAGAGACAAAGCAGTTTTGCCCCTCTGTCACCCAGGATGGTTTTGAGGGATGATTTGATGGATTGCACTCGTGTCCTGTTGTGTGTTTCCAAAAGGCCTCTGGTTGTCCAGTGTGGGAACAGAGTGCAGGATTAGATAGACATCTGATCTGATCCAGCAGGGCTCTCCTTCAGATTCTTCCTTTGCGAACAAATTCCAAGCTACGTTGTTTATCTCCCCATCCTGCCCCTTTTAGATTATAGTTAATCATCTCAGGGCGCTCGTTCAAACATTTATTTCCCTATGCTTTGGACCAAGAAAGCAACGCTGGAAAAAAAATTCAGTTGAAGTCTTGCCTGTAGAACATGCATCTCTATATTATCCGACACTCCTTCCTTGTTCTTTCTCTTTACACGCTGGCCAATAGTCCATTCCGTCACCTTGATATTTACCAGATCCTTGAAATTACTTGCTTAAGAGGGTGTGGGGGGGGGGGGGGTTGGAAGGGGGGGGAGCTTGCAGGAAGACAGAAGAACAAAACACTTAAAAATGGCTTTCGTGCATTTTTTTCTCTCTCTGAGAAAAGTATAAAAAAAGACTCCAAAAGGGGGAGAAAAAACAGCAAGAAGGACACGTCTGGAAGTCATACGAAGAATAAGATTTATGCAGGCTGGAGGGAAGACAGTCTCTGCAAAACAAAAGTCTGGGGTCAATAACACGAGCGCACCAAAGATAAAGACCCACCCACCTTAGAGAGATATCTAGATCCTCTGGCCTGCCACGGGGAGTGGAGAAGTGTGATTTCCTGTCTGAGCTAAGTCTGTACTGCAACAGCTGCTTTTCTCAGATCATGTCCCATCAAGACGAACAACAACGCGGGAGTTGCCTTCACTCCCTTTAGGGTGGTGTTCCTGTTTCGGGCTCCATGTCACAGTTTTGTTATGTGAAACGTCTGGTTCACACATTCGTTTTCTTTCATCACGTCCAGTGATGAATTGCATGTGTGAATATGCCATCCCAGAGCAAACACTGTGCATTGTGCTTCCATATCACCTCGAGCACAATGCTTTTCAGGAGAGTCGGCTTGCACAGGCATCAGGTGACGAGTAAACAATTGAGAGGAAATCCAATTAATTGCATGCATATGTGAACTGACCCCGAATCAAGAATACTTCAATGGAAAAGTGCAATCCTATCCTTAAATGTTCTGCACGATCCTGGGAAAGACATTGTGGGACCATGGTCCCCTGGATGTATGTACAGCCTGAAATAGCAGCCTGGGGCACTTATTGCAAAGTAAATCCATTCGCAATAGGAGTCCCAATATGCATCAGATTTACTCATGGGTAATCACTCCAGCCTGCCACGTGAGTAGAATGTCAAGGCCAACAGCACCTTTATCTGTGTGTTTTAACCCAGATTTGTTGCAATCATGAACAAAGCAGAAAGTAAGTGTCCAATTTGAGTGAGGGAAGTTTTAAAAGTGAATTAAACAATTTTCTAGAGGATAAGGCTATAAATGACTAATAGTTTCTCTCTCCCTCCCTCCCTCTGTCTGTGTGTGTCTCTGTGAGCATGTCTAGACGATGGTTTATCCTGGGGATCACCCCAGGATCATCCCTGATGCACAGTGGATCCCGTGGCCAAGGAGGGATGATCCCTCCATTTCCCCAGGATTACCGGGATGGCTTTTTGTCCAGTTTTTCCTGTGGTCTCGGGATCATTCCGAGACTGTGGGAGGTGTGGGCGGCTGTCCCGGTTTTGTCCTGGCTCCTCGTGAGTAAATGCCAGGAGCCGGGAACCGGGCCCTTCAGGAGCTCCGTGCCCCGGAAAGTGTTGGCAAGGTGGTTTGGGAAACTGACTTGAAGGAACAAATAGGGCAACAGAGCTGGGAAGGAATATGGAAACAAAGAGTGTTGAGAAATATGTCTGTGAGGATAAAAGAAAATTATTATAAGATTGTATGGAGGTGGTACCTAACCCCGGTGAGATTAAATAAAATAAATAAGTTGAATTCAGCAAATTGCTGGAGAGGTTGTAAAAAAAAAGGAACGTATTACGTATGTGGTGGGAATGCGAATTTGTACACAAATTATGGGAAATGGTGTTTAATGAGATAAAAGAAATTGTAGGAATGGAGATTGAAGAGACACCTGTAGTGGCATTGTTAACATTATATGGAGAATTAAATTGTAGTAAAGAGACAAAAGAATTGATAACGAATTTGTTAACAGCAGCAAGGTTAATGATATCTAGGAACTGGAAGGTTCAAGGGGATTATCATATAAAGATTGGTATAAAGAAACATGGGATATTGCTATTAATGATAAATTAACATGTAATATAAAAGTTAGACGAGGAATGATAAAAACGAATGATTTTGAGGGAATATGGGAACAGTTCCTAGAATTTGTATTATCAAAGGGGAGTGGGAAAGCACCTCCAGAAGAAGCAATGAGATTTTGGAAACAGGAATAAGATCCCGTGGGGGGGGGGAGCACTTTTATGTTAAGTAGGATTATGTTAATAGAATAAGCTAGAATATATGTTATCAAATGTTATCCAATATTTTATGTATTATGTAGTAATACATAAAATCATCTTCAATAAAAAAAAATGGCGGCTGCAACGCCCTCCTTCCTCCCAGGACATCACGCGCTTCATGTGGACTGAGGGGGAGGATCATGCCCTGTGTGTGTATCTCCTCCCCATCTGGATTTGGGCCTGAAATACGAAGGAAAAGTGTGGGTGTATGGATGGTACGTTGTAAGCCAGCACGCTTGGTGATGTTGCGCAACGTCATCACTGATCACAGGGCACATCTGTTAAGGCATCAATTTTGGTTTCCAATTACTTGGCTTTGTGGTGCTTGAGCCACCAGGGAAGTGGCTGGTCTTAAACCCACAGTTTTTTGAAAAGTGAGGCCCACTACTGCTTTATGGCAGTATTGAAGTGCACTGACAACTGTTGGGGCCTATTGACACATACCATATTAGTGCTTTCATAGTGCAATATCCTACTTAGGCCTTAGCTAGACCTAAGGTTTATCCCGGGATCGTCCCGGGGTCGTCTCTGCCTGCTCCTGAGATCCCCTGTGTGTCATTTACATGAACAGGGATGACCCCGGGATGATACCAGAATAAACCTTAGGTCTAGCTAAGGCCTTGGTGTAGTTTAGGCCCAAGTATCAATACATATCTAAATGTATATCTAATCATCCATCTATCTATCCATCCATCCATCTATATCAGGACTATCCTATCTGCAGTTCATCTTGAACTTTGAGAATCTTGTTTTTTTTTTAAAAAAAAAAAGTTTGCATGGAAATTCATAAGCATTTTTGTCCACATTTCTCTGAATACATACATTTTATATGCATTTCCCCGTAATATTCATTCCCCCCCCCCAAATTTTTCGTAATATAATGCATTTTTAATGTGAATTCTCCTAAGGACTTTTTAGAATTGTCATTTTAAATGTTTACATGTTTTAATATTGGAATATGTTTAATATACTTTTAACTTTTATATATCTCTATTGATAGGTTTTTTTTAATGTATATGTTTCAAATTTTGTGATGCCGCCTTGAGGCCCAGCATTGGGCAAAAGGTGGGATAATA